>NC_137810.1:27935247-28070247 GCF_963921795.1 Nannobrachium achirus | reverse complement strand
ACATACACAGGCGCACACACACACACGCACGCACATATAATAATAATGACAAATGTCGCTCGCCAGATTTACCGTTATATGGAGCTAACAACTAGAATTGAAATATTGAAAATGAAAGTTTTGGTGCTTGTTGTTTCTTGTCAAAGTGGTGGTCTATGGTGTAAGGCCTATGGTGTAAGGTCTCAAATATTTGCTAATTATGTTTCTATGAGCTACATAGGCTGAGAAATATATTATTTATTAGACGTTTTATAAGATTTATTACAATTTTTGAGTTTGCAGATTTCTTTTAAAAAAATTATAAAGGTCTGGACCATGACAAATAATTTCCCATGAAAGCCAAAGGTGTAAGCTATCAAACAGTTTTGAAATTTTGTTTCTAGCTGCTACAGAGGCTGAGAAATAAATGTTTTAGTAGACGTTGACACCTCTGTGAAGTTTTCCATAAAATCTCAGGTTTTAGGGGTATTTTTCCAATCGGCCATAGGTTTTTAAGGCTTTTTTCCAGGCGGACTTAGGTCTAAATGGGTTAAAAGGGTCTTAAAAGTCCTTGAATTGTCACTTTAGAAATGTGTGGACCCTTATACTTTATGTTGGTTTGTTTACTGTTGAGTGAGAAAACAGTGTTTCACATTAAGCTATTCATCTGGGGACCCCCCAGAATAATTTGGGGACCCCTCTGGGGGTCCCGACCCACAGGTTGAGAACCACTGCCTTAGTGCAAGTTGCACCCAACAATCATATCCAGGGGGGGGTTGTTTATATTTATATTCATTGTAGATTGAAATAATAAATATTTGCTGCCAAGGAGACAATCCTACATAAACCTTGTCCCAAACAAAGTTTAAGTAAAGTCTGGTTGTCTACATACCCTCACAGTCATAATAAAATATTGTATGCATCCAGCTAAGAAAACCTTTTAGCGCAGAAGATGGAGTGATATTTATGGACTGATATAATGAGTTTTTCCACAGTATTTATATCTCTCTCACTCTCTCTCTGATGGAATCTATGTCAACAAGCAATCTTAAGGCCTCTCCACACCAAAAAGTCTGCAAAGGACTGCAAAGAACTTGCAAAGGACTGCAAAGAACTGCAAAGAACTTGCAAAGGACTGCAAAGAACTGCACAGCACTTCGTCTGCCGACTGTATGCCGACTGTACTTACTGTATGCAATTGTGCGCATGCGCGGAGAGATCGCATGAAATACCATTCCAAACCAGGAGGTGGCAGTAGTCTGAAAGGCTATTTTCACTCCATAGTTGATCGTCCCTGCATGCCGTCGCTGTCGGAAAATGCTGTTATTAAGCCTATTATTAGTGGCCAAGGCTACGAAGTGGCAAATGGCCACTCATTGATATTGGACTTCATCATTATTCCGCCACTTTTTCACTTGTGGCTAGACCGTGCAGTCGCTTTTTACGAAACTCGGCAGTATGGCAGAGGACTATGCCAAACGGCTAAATCGCGAAGCTCGCAACAATCGGCCAAAGGGTGGCGCTGTAGGAAGCCTTTGAAAAATGCCAACTTTGAACTGGTGTAGCTCATGCCCTGTTTCAGGTACAGCAATGAAACCTGTATACACTTATGCGTCTCCTCATGCCGAACAACCTTTACACTCTGACTTTTGACCTCTGACCTTTACTTCTCCCACAATTTTGAATTATATGAAAAACAGTCAAAATCTATCTCCTCCTGGGATTTTCGCATAACGTGCGCAAAACTTTTTTTACATGAACTTTGGACCAATACGGTCAGATATGTCTCGGCGGATTTTCTTTAAAGCGAAACATTATTTTTTAATAATTCACTCAATGTTGCAGTTATATGCAAATTATTCTTCTGCCTCTAAATCATACATGCAAAGTGACACGTTTATGGCATTTGGCAAATATGTAAAGGGTTAGTCCAAATATCACTGAAAGCAATCTTACTCCAATTGGCCAAAGGGGGGCGCTATACGAAGCGTTTGAAAACTCAAACTTTAAAGGGGCATAAGTCATGCCTCGTTTCGTTTGAAGACATGCAACTTGCTTACACGCGTGCCTTGACTCAAGCGGAAGACATCTGTGTCTTTGTTAAGTAAGCTCCGCCCTTAGATTTTCCGCAATGTTGAGCAGTTTGTAAAACACTTAAACCCGCTTTTATTCCGGAACTTTCGCGTCACGTGCACGGAACTTTTTTTACATGAACCTTGGACCAATATCTAAAGATATGTCAGATCGGATTTTTTTAAAAATTGAAACATGCTTTTTTAATAATTCAATTCATATTGCGGTTTTATGCAAATTATTCTTCTGCCTCTAAAACAAACATTCAAAGTAATATTTTCTCACTATGCAGAGCTGTGCATAGTTCACATGGTAAGGCCTTTGTCTATCATTCCAGAAGTCTCCTGTTCAAGCCTTACCTCATGCATTTAAAATACATTTTACAACATTTTGCCGTGAAAACCCTGGTATTGCAACTAAACATGGCAACCCGACCAAACATGGCAACCTTCTTAAGCAAGAGTATAAATAGTGGTTGAGTTGAAGCCACTCCCCCCCTCTCAGGTTGTTTGGAAGCTGCATGGTGCTGCTAGTTGCTGCTACTCACTGCTACATTATGCAGCAGCTGCAGGTCTGTACACTGTTCATTATTCCAACAACTATTCCAATTTCTAACAGTTTTATTCATTATACTTACCCATACTATAATTTGGCTTTTAGATTTACCTCACCCTACCCGATCCACTCGATACACTGGCTGTGTGTGATGGAGGAACAATGTGACTTGGTAAGCTAACCATGTGCTCTGAAATGTTATGTTGTTTTTGGTTTTGGGATCTAAATGTTAAACGATTTCTTTTGGAATGTAATGCTTGTATGTTAGCTGCAACGTTGATTATTGAATTGATGTATTTTGAGTTTAATGCCAATGCCTAGTTGGGCAGATTAATGGAATTATTTTGTTTCAAGCCTGTAGTGCAGCAGATTATTTGAATTTTTGTTTTTCTATTCATTTGGCCTTTTTCTTTGATCCAGGCCAGGTTTATTGCCTAGAACTGAATCTGAAAGATGGCGAGCCTGCAGAAAGACTGACACAATCCTGTCTGACCTATGGTTATGGGTAGGAAAAAGCAGCCGCAGTGACACTTATTCCTAGTTTCATTTTATTTTTAAATGGAATGTTTTCTTCATTTCCACATGCAATGTTTTGGTCCCGGTCAGGGGCGTCACACCAAATTCTGGGCCCTGGGTACAAGGATTCACAGCGGGCCCCCCATGAATGTTAACTATTGAAAAATAGCAGATATACAAGCTCACACGAGTGCCACGCTGCGAGCTTGTAGATCTGCTATTTTTGAAAAAAATGTGAAAATGTGTGCAAGAAACATATGTTTCCATGTCAGTGATGCTCAAACTTTTTCATGTGAAGGACCCCCAAAATTATATGTATTTAGCCACGGACCCCCATCTCAAAATATTTAGTTCCAGGGACACCCCAGAAGCAAAATTTGAGTTACAAATGTTCGCTTAAAAAAAAACATATATTCAAAGATTTGCACACATTTTCACGACTTTTCAAAAATAGCAGATCTACAAGCTCGCAGCGCGGCACCGACGCGCTGTTAGCTTGTATATCTGCTATTTTTCAATAGCTAAAGTTACTAGGGCCCCTCCAACTTGGGCCCTAGTAACTCAGTCCCACTTTCCTACCCCTTGTGACGGTCCCGGTCCCCAAGTCACAATCAGTCACACAGCTGCGCAGCAATTGACAATCATCACCACACCCAGTATAAAACCGTCAGTCTGCAGTTTGCTCAGTGAGGTGCTCAGTGAGGTGCACATCACTGGAGCTGCTGCAGATCTGTACTGTTCATTATTTCAACAACTATTCCTATTTCTAACAGTTTTAATTCATTCATTCAGTTTAATTCATTCACCTCAGCTCACCTCACCTGGCTGGAAGATAAATTGGTAAGTGAACATGTGGCTCAGAAATGTTTGTTTCTGGTTTTGGGATTGGAATGTAAAAAGATTCATTTCGGGAATGTAATTATTGCTTGTAGATAAGCTGCTAAGTTGATTATTGATGTGTTGAGTTCAATGGCAAGCTTGTAGATCAGCAGATTTGTCGACTTTATTTTGTTTTAAGCTTGTAGATCGGCTGATTAGTTTTTTTTTATTAGTTTATATTGTCAGGAGTGTTTAGTTGTGGATGATTGCCTGTGTCCACTATTGTTTGGGGTGTGGCCTCATCTCTTTCTTTAATGTAAGCATTTAACTAAAGAGATGTGAGTATTATTGCGACTGTTAGGTCGCAGTTACTATCGAAACCTCCACCGGTTGTCACTCTGTCCGTGTGACATCATACTTTTGCCCTATTCATATCTCCGCTACCATTGCCCCTATCCATGCCAAACTTTGCACACACTCCTTGGCTGCCTGATTTCTCATATGGCCCTCCAGCGCCACCATGAGGCCGATTCTTGCAAAACATTTTTCAACACTGCTCCTACAGATTTTGGCCTAAAATCACGCAAATTGGATGGCAAATCACAACCTCCAAATCAGCAGATCTGTTGACTTTATTTTGTTTTAACCTTGTAGATCGGCTGATTAGTTGATATCTTTTTTTTATCCAGGCCCTGTTTTTTGCATGTGAACTGAATCTAACTGATGGCTTTGTTTGGTTTTCAGAAAAACTACATTTCCCAGAATGCAGCAGCTAAGATGGCTGCTTGTTGCAATCAGTTTGATTTGTCAGCACCTGGCCGCAACACAGCTTCTCCGAGTCAGGCAATCCAAATGTTTTTGCTCTTAACCACCGAGCTCTGCTTCACTGTGTAGCTGGCTCTCGAAGGGACTCTTCCAGCGAGCAGTAAGCAAAACTCCACTATGTTCATTTGCTCTGTATTTTGCCACATTGCTAATGGTGGTTCTATCTGTTCCCATTGTAGGCAAATTAGGAGCTGCATCTGAATCTTGGAAGAGAAATGGCATGCGTTAATGGAAGCAACGGCATACTGTGAAACATGTGTTTCGAATGTAACCCCTGTTTGTTAAGTTCTGGAAAGAAGCATATTTTGAGTTAAAAGCCCCGGTTTTGGGAAGAACTTTATTTCATGTTTTAGGGGAACGCCCCATTGAATAAAACAACGCTTATTGCGTTTTCACCTTGAGAACTGTTTCCGTGTGCTGGTTTGGGTTCAGACTTCACAATACTTAATGTTTAAAAACTTTATTTGAAGACGTGTTAAAAGCCCCGGTTTTGGGAAGAACTTTATTTCATGTTTTAGGGGAACGCCCCATTGAATAAAACAACGCTTATTGCGTTTTCACCTTGAGAACTGTTTCCGTGTGCTGGTTTGGGTTCAGACTTCACAATACTTAATGTTTAAAAACTTTTATTTGAAGACGTTTACTACTTGAATTATTTGAAAACATTGTGATTTAAAAGACATGCCTGAAAATGGCTAGGTTGTTAACCCTCTGTTTTGAAGGTTTACAACCTGATGACCAACTCTTCAACAAAGACAACTAATGAAAAAGTTGGAAAATAAAGATATTGAGTTAAAACCTTGAGTTCTTTGGAACTATTTTATGTCTGTTGCATATAGTCTTTTGCATACATGTTGTGTAGAGGTCAATTTGTGCTTTCACCAATAACTATGCCGATTAGTGTAAAATCGGCAGAGTCTGTCATTTATAGCGCCACCAGAAGGCCGAAAACGCATTCTTCGATATTACTCCTTCAGATTTTATCCGATAATCACACAAATGGGCACACAGTATCTCTACAGTGATGTAATCATGATGGATTTGTCCAATATCATATTCTATCTAATTGGCTAACATTGAATTCCAAGGTTTGCAGGATTGCTCCTTTTTGAACAAAATGTCTCAAACGCAGCCTGCTATTTGTGTGAGATTTTGCACGCACATTCCCACTAGGCCAAGGAACAGATGCCACCCTTCTCACATTGGCCTGTTATAGCGCCACCAGCGGGTCAATTTTTGCAAAACCCATTTTTGGAACAAAATGCCTCAAATCCCGCATGCAGCGTCCGATTGCCGTGAAAGGCCAAAGAACACGTGGTACCCTTTTGACTTTGGCCTTTTTATAGAGTCACCGCTAGGCCAAAAAAAACCTACCTGACCTGCCGGAGTCCTGTTCGGAAGAACACTGCTTCTAGTTTTTCTTTGATATTCTTCTTTGCTTTCCCTTGATGCCTTTTTGCTTTCCTGCTTTTTATGCCTTGGACACTTTATCGCTGCTTGCAGCTATATTTAATATTATTATTTGGATAAAGTAGAACAACCTTTAAAACCAATTATAATCCTTTAAAATTGTATCATGATCTGACACTTTCACAACAGCTTGTTGCTGCTTCAGCGTTCTGCCTCCGCTGCTGTGTGCAGTTGTATTATTTTGTCATACGATACGATGGTGTGACGTCGCGCATTGAAAATATCAGAGCTACAAGCTCACAACATGTCGGAACTTGAAGCGTTGTGAGCTTGTATGTCTGCTATGCTCGACACGCACCGTCATACGCTGAAGCACACATCCAGCTTTTCACAGCTGAAAGAGGAGGTAATCTAACCACTAGTAGGCACGGAGGCACTCTGTACGTGACTGTTCTCCGTGCAGAGGAGAAGAAAAAAAAAACAACACGGGCAGCTGCTGCACTATTACTAGCCCACTTTATTCAGTTGTGTGTAGTGTGTTGTCTCGGTGTCCTCTGTGACTGTGTGGAAACATTATGTATGCCAAACAGATAGCTATCAGCGGATTGTGTGTTGTCTTTTATCCGCTCTCGTTGTCTCATTTCACTGCCGACGGGCAAGGGACCGACTCAACAAAACCGGGCAAGTCCAGTTTTCCAGTTTTCGGTCGATAAGGTTCCCGACCCGCTGCCGAAAACCTGACGATGAGCTCCCGTTCGGCAACCGACGCTATCCGCCGCCTTCCGCCGCCGAATCGTCGACGAATCTGTGCGGTTAAAAGTGGCCTTTAAAGATTTTGACATTGTGGCTTCGCGCTGCTGAAATCATTGACAGTGTGTAAATTATGTTAGCAATCATATAAAGAGAAAACACACCAGGACGGCAAGACTGAGCTCACTCTTTTTCCTGCCTTTTCTGCCACACACACTCATCCCCATTCCCCACTTCTGTCTTTCTCACATAACAGAGAATTTAAGATGACCACCATTTTATAAATTCCATTTCCTAGTCTCCCAACACCTTAGTACTTTCATTTTCAGATGCACAGATCCAGCATCTGTGACACACAGGCATTTTCCCCGATATCAAAGCTTGCTTTCAGTTATGACCATGTGAAATCGTTCTACAAATGATCTGAAAGAATGTACAAAAATCAAATAAGTGTTTGCCCATGGCGATCACAGTTCGCCAATTAAACCAAGCTTACAAAGAATGTCTCTATTTTCCATTTCAAAGTACATTTTTCAACGTGCAGCAGTAGGCCTATCACCAGTAGAAGCTATTATGCACAAGTAAGTTGATAAAAGCCCACTGAGGTTTTCACAACATCCATAAATGCAGAATGGTTTGTGTTCATCTGGTCTGTTTGAGGGCATTTGTTCAGGTGTTTACGGACTTCTTCTACGCTTATATATAAACAGTATTGTAAATACAATGTATTTCACACAGGTGATCATAGAGAACACTTCATTCCCTACTTTCCCTGTAACTGAAGACATCTAGACTACAGCACAGAAAAGGAATGGCATTCAGTGGACACCTTGTTAGATATCCTTGACTTTGCTGATGACCTGGCCCTAGTTTCCCAAACAAAACAACAATTGCAAGAGAAAACCAACAGTCTCAACTAACTCAATGCCTTGGCCTCACCATTCACAGAGGAAAGAGCAAGGTCCTCAATATAAACACAAACAGCGTTACCCCATCACACTAGAAGGTGAAACACTAGAGGAGGTGGAGAGCTTCTCCTATCTGAGCAGTCTTGTCAATAAACTGGGTGGGACACAAGCAGACTTGAACGTTCGTATTGGCAAGGCAAGAGCAGCTTTCCATCAGCTGAAGAATGTCTGTGGATCCTCAAATCTTTACATAAACACCAAGATCCGGATATTTAATTCCATGGTGAAGCTTGTTCTTCTGTAAGGAGCAGAAACCTGGAGAACAACCGTTAACACCATGAAAATAATCCAGGCATTCAACAACACCAGCCTTCGAAGAATCCTCCGAATTCGCTGGCAAACCACAATCAGTAACCTGGAACTGTGGCAGCGAACAAGACCCCTGTATAGGAAGAATTCCTCCAAAGACGAAGGGGATGGATTGGCCACACTCTTCGCCCTGTTCTGGAACCCACAAGGGAGAAGGAAGAGAGGACAGCTGGACCAGGATACCTGGAGAGTCCTTGTTCGTGGCCTATGCCCAAATTTGGGCTATAGGTGTAAGTAATTAAGTACGTTTCCTGTAACTTGTTTGAAATTTAGGAAAAGTGTGGCCTACAAATTGATTGATTGATTGATTTTATGGTGACATTACATAAAAAGAGCACAATAGCACTCGCTGAAATAGTCAAATAGCCAGAAGGAAATATTCTATCCTATTTGTAGCCAAAACTACTTAACATGAAGAATAACATGCTTTAATTGGGTGTGTGATAAGAAACTTAGCAATCCCAAGACACCGGCATTACACTTTGAGAAGCCCTTCACTGTATCTATATCATATCAGCTGGCATGACGTAAGAACAATTAGAATCTCTCATTTAAAATTAAATTGAAAAAACTGAGATGGTCAGTAATTTCTTACAATTCCTCTGTGCTTGTGGCTTGTGCAGGTGTAGAGGAAGTTGAAGAGGTTCAGTCTGATGAAGGAACTCCCATCCACAGAGAAAGCTACCCCATAAACAAATGTTTCCTTAAGAGCTCTCCTCTCTGCTTCCCTTCTTCCTACTCCGCCCCCCCCCCCCATCCTGTGTCTGCCTCCCACCCTTTTCATTGCTCAAGCATTGATGTGTGAGTACCAGAGAGAGAGAGAGAGAGAGAGAGAGAGAGAGAGAGAGAGAGAGAGAGAGAGAGAAAGAAAGAGAGAGAGAGAGAGAGAGAGAGAGAGAGAGAGAGAGAGAGAGAGAGAGAGAGAGAGAGAAAGAGAGAGCCCTGCCTTTTGTAAGAGAGATCAATGGTGTGTCTGACTATGTCAGTCTTCTTATGAAGCCCTCATCTTGCACCTTCCATATCCAGAGTTGTGTGTGAATGGTACAGATGCACACAAACCACATTATGCATGACATGAACAAAGACAATTACACATACATATATATGGACAGACAGACAGACAGACAGACAGACAGACAGACAGACAGACAGAATGATCGGCAAATAGACGAGATGAAAACAGAGGCACACAAACAAAACTCTGTGGCCATCTCCTATACTAAGGGTCTGCAAGTTCAATGAATGTAATCTAAGAAGTGGAACTTGCGGCAGACCATCTTATACAATAATAACTTTATTGTATTTACTATACTGTGTGTCCTGTGCACAGTATATGAGGGATTGAATGTCCCTGAGGAGTCTCAGAAGTCATGTTGGAGAACCCAGACCGGTGCCCGTTGGGCAGAATAGTCACCATTGATGTCGAGTTGTGCAATACCAGTTGTATATCCGTATGTCTGTCTGTCTGTCTGTCTGTCTGTCTGTCTGTCTCTCTTTCATGCCAATAACTTATTGCGACCGAAGGTCGCATATACTCTGAAGAACCGTGTCGCTTGAGTGTCCTTCCTTCCTTCCTTCCGTAACCTCTGTGATGTCAGTGTGATGTCAGCGAGTTGTGACATCACTTCCTGTACAGGGCGGCTACACGAAATGTGGATAACACTATATATGGAGATAGTCCAGTCCATCATGTCATATGGGTCATACTTTAAGTCGATGTATCAAACCGGTACTCGAAACGTACTTAGAATTTAACATATTTTCTAAAGTAAATATGGGGGCGGCTGTGTTAAGAACGTTTCGTTGTCAAGCTCAACGTTGGGCATTTGGACCTATACATGGAGAAATGGAGCGAATCTGTTTGGCCTAAACATGGAGATGTGGATAACACTATATATGGAGATAGTCTAGTCCAATATGTCATAGGACTACCGTCATAGACAGTAGGGATGTCCCGATACCACTTTTTTGCTGACCGAGTACGAGTACAAGTACTTCATGTTGAGTACTCGCCGATACCGAGTACCGATACGAGTACAATTAATAATACAAAATGTATTTAAATTACGCTTTTTTTTTTTCCTCTAAAAAAATATATTATCCAATTTCCGCAACTATAACATAATGTCAAATTATTATTTTTTTCTGGTATTCTCAGAAATGCATTCATTGATTTAGCCCACAGCAATCTGAGTTCCCAGAGGTAATTTCTTCCACCACTAGGTGGCGAAGCCCACAGAATCTCTATTCTCTTCAATCAATCGTCTTTTTTCAGCTGTGCTACACTGGCAGGCAGGCACGTACACACATTGACAATTTGACATCAACGGGGGCTTGAGCCCCTGCCAGATCAGTCTGTAAAAAGTGTCCATGAATGCATTTTTTTACTATGGTAAAAAATGCAAATGTCCCCGGGCCCTTTCCATACCATAACTGAAGGCTGCATTCAAGAGAATTGTCCACCAAAAGGCCTTCTAGAAATATCAGCCCCTGCCTCTCTAAAATTTCTCTGCACGTCCCTGCAGACAGACACACACTTCACCGAGAGAGCGAGCTTGCAAGACAAGAGCGACAGAGACAAACAAACAAACACACACACACACAGCTTTCTAGTGGGAAGTTTAACTTACCTACAGTAGCCTATACTTTGCAATTTGCGTGAGGTGGTGAAGGATATATGAAAGAGATTCAACTTTAGAGGTAAGTTTAGCGCAACAAGGCATGCCGTGATGCTGATGCCTTTAAGTGGTCGCAGCTGTATCGTTGGAGCACTGGTGCCTCGTTCGCAGTGCGGCACTGTGAGCTTGCATATCTGCTATTTTTCAATAGCAAAAGTATAAAATAATTAAGGCCCTGGCTTTCACCTTGAGCCCTAGTAACTCAGTCCCACTTTTCTCCCCCTTGTGACGCCCCAGCAGAGTATCGGGCGCTGCCGTGAGAAGTATCTGGCGAGTACGAGTACAGCAAAATAGGGTTGTATCGGGTCGAGTACCGATACCACGAGTACCGATACCGCATCCCTAATAGACAGTAGCCATTGTTAATCCGGAGTCAATGGCTGACTGTCTGTACAGGAAGTGATGTCACATGACATACCTTTTATGCCCATATATGAGTCCTAACATGGAGATGTGGATAACACTATATATGGAGATAGTCTAGTCCAATATGTCATATGGAACTACCGTCATAGACAGTAGCCATTGTTAGGTCGGAGTCAATGGCTGTCTGTCTGACTGTCTGTACAGGAAGTGATGTCACATGACATACTTTTTATGCCCATATATGAGTCCTTCTGTACCACATCTCCATGTTTAGGCAAACTCCACACAGAAAGGCCCTATCGCCAACCCAACCTAGGGTGTGAGCGATAGGGCCTTTCTGTGTGGAGTTTGCATGTTCTCCCCGTGTCTCCTAGGGTTGATACCCTCACAAAAACATGAACAAACTCCCCCCAGAATGACAACAACTAGAATCGTCAGAGAAACGCTGTGGTTGGCCAGATGGTCAAGAATTGGCGCGACCTCGCCCTTTAGGGCGAGGTTGCATGTCACCCTGAGGTCGCATTCCACCCTCAGGTGTCTTACTAGTATACTGTATGAAGATCTCTTATCTCTGTCTGTCTGTCTCTCTTTTATTCCCATATATGGTGTTTCGTGTCCCGGCCAGTCTGTGATGTCATCTCCTAATTTGGGCACTGTAGTGATGTCAGTCAGTGATGTCAATCTCCAAATCTGGTCACTTGTTTCATCATGGCAGACAGACATTATTTGGGCATTGTTTCAGCATGCGGCTGTTACCATGGTGGTGACAATGTTTAATATCAGTAATGTCAGCATGCAGACTGTTTCACCCGTTTATGCCCATACATGTATATGGTGTTCCGTGATGTCAGTCAGTGATGTCGGGCATTGTTTCAGCATGCGGCTGTTACCATGGCGGAACACATTTGTGTAATTAAAGGTTTCTGCACTGATAGAACTCTCTGTGTGTATGATCAAATGTTACAGATGTAGATAGAAAATGTATTACAAAGTTTAAAAGAAATTATATAATTTTATCTGGACACAGTCAGTCATACTCCCTTTTGAACAGAGACACAACTGAGTTCTTTCATAGAATAAGAGCTCAAGTGTCTTCTTGGATATGGAAAGAAACAATGTGAAACAACTGCCTATCATTCACTTTCAACATGGATAAAAGCGTTCTTCAGGTGGGGGAAGATTCTAAATTTGGACATTATAGCCTATTTGGGACTGTCCATCCATCCATCCATCTTCAACAGCTTATCCGGAATCGGGTCGCGGGGGTAACAGTTCCAACTGAGACCTCCAGATTTCTATTTGGGACAGTCAAATATTGTAAATTATTACTGGGCCAGATATTATTGCTGGTTGGTCAGTTCTGGCCCCAGGGTGACCTATTATTGCCTATAACTGTCCTATACTGTGGTGGGCTTTGTTGTGTCCTATACGCATTACGCAGGAACACTACTGTGCCGCCAATGACCAAGACGCTGCTTTATTACAGATATTGCTAATGGGACAATGAATCTATGATTCATCATCTGCTACCAGGGAGTCAGAGGAGCTCCCTTGGTCTTGAGCAAGAAGTTATGGACAGTAAAATTCACAACTCGTGGGCCATGGTCATCGTTTCCCAGGTCGATACTGAAATGCTGCAGTATAATGATTAGATAGTTTTATTCACTTGAATTCTGACTTTGATTGGTCAGCTTATGGAGGGGCCATAGTTGGTATGAGCTCTAATGTTGCTCTAAGTCAGGGGTTTTCAACTGGTGGTCTGTGAAGATAGTGCATGTGGTCCCTGACTATGCATTTAGTAATGTGGGAAAGTGAAGACTAGTTGGGAAACAGCACAATAAATGACATGGTGACCTATGATGACACGTCAATGCTGTCAGTTACTGGGAGGTCAGTTGTCAAGAAATTCCACAGAAAAAGGAGTTCTCAAAAAGGTACCGGATTGAGTGGTTGAGTCATCATTATTAGGAAATGTGCCCATCTAGGCCTAATTGCATGTGTCTGAAAGTTACAATCAGTTAACATGAGTGTAATACCTATATAGGTTTAAGAGAACGGACTTAGGGTAACCGTGGGATAGGAATAGATCAGTGGTTCTAGACCTTTTTTGAGCTCTGGACCACTAGCAGTTAAATAATGATTTAAATCGTATTGTGTCGCGCAACAAATTCAATCAAGCCCTTAACAGTCATTATTTAATTTCAAACTGTTCCCCCCACAACACGCCTGTATCTCCTCCCAACACAACAGTGGTCTCCAGGTTGATTCTTAGTCAGGTTGGTGGTCCCCGGAGAATAATTTGCAAATTGCGGAGCTCCTTGAAAACAAGATGGTTCATCTCAAGGGGTTATTCCTAATAAACACTCATGAGTCATGAGTCTGAGGAAGATGCAGTAGCTTCAAAACGTCAGTCACTCAGGTTTTGGACATAAAAGATTTCTGCCAGACAGTTACAATAATAATGATGTGGTTGACCCATCATATTCACATTGGACTACGAAAGTGCTATGGTGAGGAGATTTTCTTCATATTGTATACTCTATCAGATCAAAAGAGACCTATTTCACCTTGCTCTTTGCAAATGTTATTGGGGTAACTAAAATAATGTGTTGTCGTGACTCGTGACAAACTACAACTAACTACTAATTAAGGTGCCACAAACTCAAGTCAGTTGTGTTATCAGAAGTTCAAAAAGCTTGAGGGCGGCGATGTTGTCATAAGCGCAGTGTCCATGATGACACATCCCGCATGATTTATATATTTGTCTCTCTTTCTATCTCTGCATGGCTTTACTAATCTACAGGGGTGTCGCACCAAATTCTGGGCCCTGGGTACAAGGATTCACTCACATTTTGTGCTTTAACTATTGAAAAATAGCAGATATACAAGCTCACAGCGCGGCACTCGGTGCCATTAAGAGCTTGTATATCTGCTATTTTTGAAAAATCGTGAAAATGTGAGTTACAACTATTCGTTAAAAAATACATATATTCAAAGATTTGCACACATTTTCACGACTTTTCAAAAATAGTAGATCTACAAGCTCGCAGAGCTAGTAGATCTGCTATTTTTCAATAGCTTAAGTATAAAATAAGCCCCTCCACATTGGGCCCTAGTAACTCAGTCCCACTCCCCCCCCCCCCCCCCCCCCTTGTGACGCCCCTGCTAATCTATTTGCCTTTCTGTTGACTCCCTGCTCATGTCTGCCTGTCAGCCTGTTAGCCATGCCTCTGTGCCTGCCCGGCTGCCCAGTTCATATCTGTGCCCAGATGGATGTGGGAGTAAGCATGGTCTGGTAGCAAGCCTGTTAACAACAACGGGGTAGGCTCTGACACAGCTTCTGTCAGATAAGAAAGCATACAGCAGCAACATAAAACAGGCACTCAGGCACTCATAGAAATAGAAGAACAAACAGAGAGATCCGCGGTGTCTAAATGTCTCTTTCTTTCTAAAGCCCCAACCTTTGAACTTACATATCCGGCCTGTTGTGTTCTATGGACACAGGGACACACATGGACAGAAACAGATACACATAAGCTATTGCAAAGACTAGCCAGAGGGGTCCACTAACCAGACAGACAATCTAACACTGTGTATGTCCCCCCCCTCTCTCTCTCTCTCTCTCTCTCTCTCTCTCTCTCTCTCTCTCTCTCTCTCTCTCTCTCTCTCTCTCTCTCATGACATCCGGAGCTGACATTGCTTCTTGCCTTGTGTTCATCCCCAGAGGCAAGCTGACTTTTCAGATCACTGCAGTGAACAGAGGGAGGATCCATACTCTAGTACAGATAAGTGTGAAGAACATGGGGACCAGTTATAGTATACACTACAGTATACACACTCCCTGTTTTCTCAGGCTGTAGGCTACAATACATTTAACTGCTCTATTCTCAATACCATGTACCTTTTGTCATGACCACATAAAAGCACTGATAAATGTATTTTACTACTAGGCTACCTATACTGTAGTGTCCGAACTGCTGCACTGCTTAGCCCTAATATTATTTTCCTGATGTGTTCTAATTTGATTTGTTGGAAGAAACGGAAATTGAATGGGCTAACTAACTGGGCGGTAAAGCATCTTGGGGTTTGACAGCTTGCTAGATAGGTCTATATATTTTAATTAAACGACTACAACTGCTCATTCATCATTTCATGCCGTTGAAAGAGAAACTTGTAAAGCTTTTACTAGAATTAATTGATGTAAATTGGTTGTATGGTTAATAGATAGGGTAACCGTATCACATTACGGCATATAGCCTAGCCTATCTATTCGCCATATGGTCGCCTATATTCTCCCTAATGATGCTAAAATGTCACGGTTTTACACATAGGACGGTATTGCCGTTTCATAGCATTGGAAGTCAGGCCCCGATGCATGAAGCACACAAGAAACAAACACCCACAAAGCACATGAAAACAAATTATATATAGGCTATATGATTATTATTATTTGTTTACACAAGGAACATGAATTGGTGCACATGCATACATTCATTCCGCATTTAATAGCCTGCAGCCCACACACACTAGCCTTCACTAGACCACGCCACAGAACGGCGCGGCGCAGCACGCCTCTATAGTGGGCTATAGGCTAGCACGTTTACCTGAGCTGTCCATGGTGCTGCAGTGCTCCTCTCGCAGCGGGCTCGCCTTCGGTCCGAGGGTCGCTGCTATAGAACCGCTCCCTCCTCTCCCTCCTCCTCCTCCTCCGGCGACACTGAAGCTGCTGTCTCCGCTGCTATCGACCAGCTGCAAGGATTCATAGCCATCGTAACTCGTCTTTTTCTTATAGCCTCCCAATAAGCTCATTACCGAAAGGAACACAAATTGAAGACAAAGGAATAAATATGGGGTGCTACTGGGTGATAATCCACATGTCCTACAACGACGTCGAAATGTCCCGTTTTCAATGTGGGAAATGTGCCACCGGGTGGCCTAGCGTGGTTGTTCTGCCGTCTCTCTCTCTCTCTCTCTCTCTCTCTCTCTCTCTCTCTCTCTCGTCTGGAGGGGAAGACGAGGAGGAGGCGCTATATTGTCATCATCAGCACCGCATTTTACTACGACGCAGCTTGTGCCATCAGTCAGTTCCCTTCATAGAACTATATTTTGAAAATAATCACGTCTTTCTCCAATCCGGAAACAAGTCCATCTATCTATGCAGAACTGTGTTGTCATCAGGATGAATGATATGTGTCAGCTTTGCTTTGCCTTTGTGAGCAGTGGGACAGGCCAGGGGGGATTTTCCTGAGCCCTCCCAAGCTCTCTGCTTCATGGTAATCCTATATGGTTGGTGTGATTGTAGCCTTATTACATCATGACTAGAATCGTCCTCTTCATTCAGGTGATATGTTGACAAGTTTATTTAAGTATGTAGGCCTATATCTAAAACATGAAAATATAAGTTACCTAGGCTAATCTTTATTAGACCTATAATAACATGTATTTTATAGGTAGCTTTCTAACCTATAGGCGAACATATAAAGGCCTATGGTCTTGCTTTATTATAACAAAAAATACATAGCCTAATAAATCTTAGTTGGCATTGCATAACAGTATAGGCTATAGCTTTCTCAGTCAGAGAAAGCGCATGACATGATCCCTCCTCCCAAAACCTGAAATCACCAACACATCATAATGTATGGAGCCTACTGCCTAAAGCCTGCACTTCTTGCCTTATATTTCTCCCTTCTTGCTGTTGGCTATTGGCTAATTGACAGCAGACATTGTCCCCCATGGAGCCCAAGCCAAACCTTTGATAAAACAATTCAAAATGTCAAGATAGGCCTAAATGAATATGGAGTCTCCTATTAAGTTAATTATGTTTTTGTTTTCCTTTTTCTGTTTTCGTAATGTGTGGCCTCAGTAGAAAAGTGAAGGCGTGCTTGCTTCCTTCCTTGGCCTTAGCCCCTGGCAACTGAAACGCTGCATGGTTTGTTAACTGAGGACATGAGTCTGGGAAACCCTTTCAGCAGAGCAGAGTCAAAAGCTCAAAAGCACAGTGGGACAGGATTCCCAAAAGGGATTTGTGTGATACCCCTGCAATAACCGGATGCAAAGTGCTGCCCTTCAGGGTTCAGCTTCCTGTGCATGTGCTGTTACTCATTACTATAGGTGCATCCAATATAATGTATTCACCCTTACTCTTTTGGGGGGTCTGGATGTAAGGGAATGGTTAGACTATATAGTATCCTTTCAAGTGCTCGATGCCCTGAGTTCAGTCAAGCATATTTAAAAAATCAAACCTCGGTTCGAAGTGAAGCGGTGAATCTTAGTATAGAATTGTCTGGAGAGCCGGTATGACAGCCGGTATAATAGGTTTTTAAAAATATATATAAAAAGTCCTGCTTGCTGGTCTCTTAGTTGTTTGTCAACTGCATCCCTCTATAATTATTTCAGTTTCTGTTATCTTTGTAGCCTACTAAATTTTTCAACTTCTGCTAGATTTTCAATGTATTTACTCTTGTCTGCCTTAATGCTCCTTTTTACCATTCTGTTAGCATCTGTATATTCTTATTGTGCCTTTGCTTTTGCTCTTATGCGACTATTTGTCATTGCTGCAATAGGTGAGACCTATTGCATGTACAAGACAGATAAAACCTGAAGGCCAAATTATCATGTGAAGCTTGTCCAATCCTCAAAGTATCCATTCATCTGACCGGGAGGGACACCGCACACATATTCTGGACGTACAGGACAGATAAAGCCTATTCATTCTGAACTGAAATGACCATATATGGACATGGGACACACATTTTGCTTTTTGAAAAAGCCTATTCATTCTGGACTGATATTTGCACGTACGGGACAGGAAAAACCTGTTCATTCTGGCCTGGAGTGACCATATATGGACATGAGGTGAGATACATTGTGTTTTTGAAAAAACCTGTTCATTCTGGACTGAGATCACCATATATGGTAATTAAACGGACATTCTGTTTTTGAAAAAGCCTGTTCATTCTGGACTAAAATGACCATATATGGGCGTGATACACACAAAGCCACTCATAGGAAGCGGTTTTCACCGCTTCAAAAAAGCAAAAACAAACACTAAAAAACTGAAATGAATGTCTTGCATGTTGAAATAAATGGTCTAGTTTATGGCCCTACATTTTAGTTTATGGCGGTTTGGTTTTATAGGAATTCATGCCAAGAACCAAATAAGCTTTATAAAGCCCTGTTTCCTTAAAGCTACCACTACAATGTATATGCTAATTCCTTTTCAAACTGCAAACAGAACACCAATTACAATTACATAGGCTATTTAATTAATGACTAATGAAAAAATTGCAGAGTAGGCTAACTATTGTTTCTCTGGTAAAAAGATCAAATGAGCTTTTATTGTTTTACTCGTTGAATTCACCATCTTAAAGGGTAGTTGGATTAATGATTAGCTATCCCCACACTAGTTAAAAGAGCCTGGAATCTGCTCTGGAATACAACCAGTTGACAACACAATGCACAAGCAGCTGTTCAGATTGCCTGAAAAGCAGTACAGTAGCTGCAGCAATCAAATGGTCTTTTGTCATTTTGGTTAATGAACACTAGACTTTTTTGTGTGCCACAGCCTGCACATGCTCTGTAGAATAGTTAATATTATTTAGATAGATAGATACCTTTATTATCCCAAGGGGGAAATTCAGTAGGGCTATTTCAAAGCGTCCACATGCTACATCTCGAATAGGCATGCATGCTACAATATCTTAAACATCGTCGTGTAGACTTGGCTATCATTCATTTTACAAGTGAACCCCAACGTATTTCAAAGAACTGGACTGAAAAATAAAATAATATAGCAGCTGCATAACAAGCCAAGGTGACAATGTTCGCAATATGGAACGATGCAAGCTCGGGCAGCAGCAAGCTGCTCATGTGACGTGACGTCGGCAGTGATGCGCCAGTGGCAGTGCGGTATTGGACGATGGAGAGGACACGGCCGTCAGCTGATGCCAGAGAGCCTGATCTAACGACGATGATGATGGAAGGAAGGGAGTTCCCATCCCGATCAAATACATAGGCATAGGTCAATATTATTTTTTACCAGCATAGCCTACTGCTGCATGTGAGCCATTGATACGAGCACCTTTGAACCTGTTAAAGGACAGTAAAATAATGCGAAATCAACCGTGGTTCTCATGCCTGCCTTTCGCCGGGGACACGAAAAAGCGCACTCAGCATTAAAAGAACAGCCATCTGACTGCTACCGCTGTCTTCCTCTCGACCTTTAGACTAATATAATAGCTTGTGCCAAATAACAAGACACCTGTCAACAAATTGAGAGTTCGTTGTTGCAGCATGCTTCAGCGAGCTATTACCTTAACATGTGGCCTCAGTAAGATCACAATAATCAGACAGCAACTATAGCCTACTGAGTTGACTCATTAGCCAGTCTAAACAGAAAAGAGAAACCCTCCTAAAATAAGATGATGTCGTGAAAGGCTATGCCTGCGTTTTCCCTCCTCCACCAGCACCTTGCCCTATATAGCGCCAGAGAACAGTTGCCAAATCAGTGTGTAGCCTTAATGCCTTATA
The DNA here is from genome assembly GCF_963921795.1 of Nannobrachium achirus. NCBI lineage: Eukaryota > Metazoa > Chordata > Actinopteri > Myctophiformes > Myctophidae > Nannobrachium > Nannobrachium achirus. The sequence goes on along the minus strand of NC_137810.1, from coordinate 28,050,470 downwards.
ATAGTAATAATTAAAGATAACATAATTACAGTTGCCACCCCCCCTCAATTAAAAATAATAATAACAGCTGCTAATAATAATTTCAGTTAATCATATAATTAAGGTTCAATCACAACAACCCCCTAAAGTGCCAAGAAGATTGCGGATTCATCATGAAGACCGCGTTTCTGAGATGATGAGAATTATGTAACATCCTCCATGTAAACGCAGACACCGCGATGCTCTGAGAAAACCAGTGAGTCTCAATAACCAGAATGTGTCACATAGATCCTATGTACGGTATGTAGGCTACAAATTCATAAGATCATACCTTTTAGAACGCTTTCTACCATTCTCCCTGCAGCCGCCGTGCAGACCAGTGCTCTGGTAGAGATGCGATTTGGATCCCCGTCGCGTTCAGGAGAAGCACCGACCTTTGATTTGTCATTCGCCACCAGTCAAAGGTCAGCGTGATATATGTCCTGTCCTGTAGCCTACATATAAACACTGCTTCCGAGGTAATTATCCACTAATCCGTTTGAAAAAAGTGTCAGGTGTCCCTCATTGTCACCTCATCACATTTTGACATGAGTCTAAACAAGGTGCTATACCGCGCTTCGTAGATCTCTAGATGCTATGTATCAGTCAGTCCAGGCACGTAGTGGTGGAGGTGGAAATTTGTTGATCTGTAGCGATCTAATCTGTAGTAGAGAAACTGCGCCGCTTTGCGCTGGTTAGAGGATCTTACAGATCCTGAGGTTAGCTGTACACCAGTTAACCGCTACTGTGTGGGAAAACCTGGGATGGAATTCTGAACCGGACTAAACATCCTCTGTACATATTGATTTCAATAAGTAGGCTATTATTATTAATACATTGAAAGTCTTCGGCTAATTAAATAAATATAATGAAAACGCCTTAGCTTATTTTCATTACATTTATTTATTTTTTCTTCATGGTGACTTATAACCTATATTCATCTCACATGATGTTTGACCGTTCTTGTTTAAATGCAATCATGTCATGAATAGATCTGTAGGCTACTGTACAGTAGCCTATTATATTATGTCAGACATAAACACAGTGTACTGTAGGCCCTGTGAAAACTAACCTGATGCTCATCCCTGGTTGGCTATATCAGATTATCAGGTGTGTGTGTGTGTGTGTGTGTGTGTGTGTGTGTGTGTGTGTGTGTGTGTGTGTGTGTGTGTGTGTGTGTGTGTGTGTGTGTGTGTGTGTGTGTGTGTGTGTGTGTGTGTGTGTGTGCCCTGGTTGGCTATACCAGATTATCAGGTGTGTGTGTGTGTGTGTGTGTGTGTGTGTGTGTGTGTGTGTGTGTGTGTGTGCGTGCGCGCGCGCGCGTGCGTGCGTGCGTGCGTCTTAAGATGCAGCACCAGCTCAGCATCACCATAAAGCAAATATCTATATATCTATGGAGAAACATTGTATTGCCAGAGGGGCCCTGCATAGCAGAGGGGAAGCTATTTCCAATAATGCACCATGAACTCTTAACTCATACAGACATTAACACAGACACAGTGACACAAAGACATACTCATTGCGACCGTAGGTCGCATTTACTACCAAAACCTCCACAGGCTGTCCGTGAGTGAGTCAGTCAGTCAGTCAGTCCGTCAGTCACACGTCACACGTCACACTCTTGCCCTGCTCATATCTCCGCAACCGTTGCCCCGATCCATGCCAAATTTTGCACACACACTCCTTACCTTACCCCCGGAGCTCCAGGGACCCCCAGGTCCCTGGGGGACCCCCAGATGTAAAAAATGACCAAATGTGCTAAACTGACCAAATGACCACCCCAACGGGGCTGCTCACGGGGAATTCCCGGGGACCACCGACTCCTGGTGCTCCAGAACGGATGCAAAAGTGGTGGCGCCCCCAGTGGAGGACCCCCTACACTGCAGCTCACATAAAATGCCGTAACTCCGGCTAGGAGCGACCGGGACAGCCGGGGCCGGTACCTATTCGTCCGCCTTGGCGGCGCGGAGACCCCACCCCTCATTTCTCACATGGCCCTCTTCTAGCGCCACCATGAGGCCGATTCTTGCAAAACACATTTTTGGACACTGCTCCTACAATTTTTGCCCTAAAATCACGCAAATCGGTACACAGTATGTCTACACTCATCCCATCAACATGAATCTCTCCCATATAGCGCCACCTCCAGGCCGATTTTTAAAAACACATTTTTGGACACTGCTCCTACAGATTTTGCCCTAAAATCACGAAAACCACTACACAGTATGTCTACACTCATGTCATCAACATGGATCAGGAAGATTTTGGCAAAACAAATTTTTGCCCTATTTGTGGAGATAAGTGACCTACGGTCCCTTATCTCCCGATTAGGGAGTCTTACTGGTACACATAGATACACAGTGCATGGATCATCTCTCTCTCTCTCTCTCTCTCTCTCTCTCTCTCTCTCTCTCTCTCTTGATGTTTATGAGCCATAATTCCAGAGTAAACAATGGTGAAGCCCCATGTTTGAGAAACTATAAATATGGCTTTTCTGAATGTTTTGGTAAACTGATTGACGGTTTTTAACAGACGGGCTGACATAAAATGAGAGCTACATGGCTTTGGTGTATTTGAAACAATATGAGATTGATATCTGTTGTGAGTGATGGATGACATTGTGAACATGGCCGAATGTCTCTCACAGAGGCACGTTTATTGCTCCACACAGGTACAGTATATTCCACACATGAATAACCACTGGCCAGTTGTGCTAAATGCTTATGTCCAACACGTAATTAAATATTCATGCAGTAACAGCTGCAGTGTTAATTTTACCTCAAACTTTGCACTTGAAATGAAAGTTACATGCTTTAGATTTTACAGTGCAGGTGTCACACTGATATAATTTGCAAGCATCAACACTGATGTGTCCAAGTGTCATTGCAACAGAAGATAAAGCACACCTAATCAGCTGTGCTAGGGATGTTTATACTGTACGAGTTAACCTGTGTCCCCCAGAGCTCTATTCTTGGTCTGCTCATTTCCCCCCACTACATAAAAATCTCTTTGCCCCCAGAATAGGTTAACAACATCATGCCAAACCCATTTTCTACACTGTAAAATCGTCACTGTTAATGTAACTGTGAGAGCGTACAGCAACTAAGTACATTTACTTAAGTACTGTACCATTTTGAGGTATTTGTACCTTACTTGACTATTTCCAATTTCCAAAACTTTTACTTCTACTCCATTACATCTTGGATCCAAATATTGTACTTTTACTTCACTACATTTATTTGAAAACTTTAGATACTAGTTACTTTTCAAATATAAATTATAATATTATAAAACATACATAACCACTTTAGCCCTATTTTATACCTTGGCTGGCTATTTGAAAATAGCACATCTAAAAGCTCACTTTTTTAAGCTTTTTTTTTTTTTTTAAGCTGTTCAGTGTAGCACCAATCTCTGAGTGGTTCCAGATGGAGGCTGTATGAGCAACTCAATACGCCACCATCTGGTGGAGTCAGGTTATAATTTATACACTATTGGGTCTAAAACATCATTTGGCTACCTGCACAATCCTTTTATTCTTCCATTCATGTATCCCTACTTCCTCAATATTTTACTTTCTCTCATATTCATCTCTTGTTATAAGTGTGTGTGTGTGTGTGTGTGTGTGTGTGTGTGTGTGTGTGTGTGTGTGTGTGTGTGTGTGTGTGTGTGTGTGTGTGTGTGTGTGTGTGTGTTTACAATGTTTGTAATCAATGTTCACATCTTACTAGAAACAGTTGAGTGAGTATGTTAATATAGGTTGCAATACAGCCTAACTTAGCCTATACATGGGTCATGGGTGGTTGTATGTTGTCTCCCTGCTCTTCTATTGAGATATTTAGATCATGTCAAAGGTCATGTGTCACACAAAGGATATGACACACATTTTCAATTTAAACGTATCCCCTGAAGCATGCAGGCTCTATAAGATCAATGGTAAAATGTCAGCAGGAAATCGGGTTAAAATCAAATTGGAAAGTTACATATAGTGCAGCTTTAAAGGCCATGATTGTCAAATGTTATATGCTATCAACAACTGTTATAGTCCAGGCGTTTCGGGCAGTATTTTGATGGAATCGTGCACTTTATGAAAGAAGCATGACATTTGACACACAGTTAGAACATGCCATATGGAACATTTTTGGCTATAGGGGCATCGCAGATTTGTCTTGGGAAATATGCTTTAAGTAGCATGTGAGGGGTCAAACTAGGTGTTTTTCGGGATTCTGAATCCAATGCAAACATTTGTTTTGCAGGAAAAACATTCCTTGGGCTAAAAATGGACCCCATAAAACTATGGTTTAGTGATGAGTCATCACTTTTCAAAGTTGTGTGGCGGCCGTTTCTCGGAAAGGAATGTTTTTCGTGCAAAACAAATGCTTGCATTGGATTCAGAATCCCGAAAAACACCTAGTTTGACCCCTCACATGCTACTTAAAGCATATTTATTTTTTGTATTATTTTACTCTATAGTAAAGTCTATGAGAGCAATTTTGATTGGCTCCCACAAGTTTTCCAAGACAAATCTGTGATGCCCCTATAGTGGGGTGCCTGGACACTCAGTCATTTTAAATGTGTGTGAAAGTTTATTTTTCACTTCCAATTAGTAGATTATGGTCTATAGAACAATTTTGGTTCGAGTGTCAAGACAGTAGATTGAAGAAAAATATATTCTTTGCCCTATTTCCAAAATGACCAAAATCGGAATTGTATTTTTTGAACAATGTCTTAGTTTTCCCACAATTGCTGTGTAATATATATGTTTTATTGCTATATCAAGTCAATACTGTGTGAGGAATCAATTGGAGTCAAATGTTTGTTTTGAATATTCTGGCATTGTATGATATTTCACACAAATGAGACAATAACATGGTTATTACACTCATACACAACAATACAGTTACACTCTTTTTCCCCCTGTACCACAATATAGTGCCATTGGATTTAACAACTACTAGAACAATATTTTAACAAAGAAAAAATAAATCTAACACACATATATACAGTCTGCTCTGGTCTAGCTAGTTCTCACAAGTACATTTGCACAGACGTGTGCATTTCAACTTTTATTTCACGCAACTGCACAGCTGCACAGAGTGCAGGTTGGCATACAAGCACGTTTACAATGCACTTCACACTTTAATATATCCTTGGCAAGGGGCAGAGTGGTCCAAATGGGGCCACTAATCCCATAATCAGTGGGACTGTGGACGGGCATCATGGACCTGAATGAATGAATGACATATTGCTACAATACATATTCATGCAGATACATAGTTTTGTGCTGTCGCCCAGGTGCTTGCTTGGAAGACACTTCTGTTCAGATGTTGTTCCAAAGCATCAGTTGGGGGGGGGGATCCTTTCCACGTCCGTAGTTTTATGTGAGAATTGTGTCATTCGAACATGATCAACATCATTGCCCACTTTTTTCAGCCTTGGAGATGCTTGTGTTGGGAGTGTCAGCGAGGGTTACAAATTCTTCCATGAGGGATGGCACTTTGCGCATCACCTTGTTGCAGGATCGCTTACCCTGCCATGGATTTGAATGACGCTGTGCTGTCTGAGCCAGTGAATGCATGGATAGAGCCATGGCCTTGCATGTTGTCATGCCCAGGTTTGTGGCGATGGTATTCATTGTTTATGTCCACCACGTTGGAAACAGTCCACCAATGGATCAATGCAACCATGAGGAAGCTGACACTCGTGTCCTAGTAGGCCTACATCTTCTATATGCACTCCAAACATCATCACTTGGGATGGTGCATACTGGAGACACAGATGTTGTTGTAGTGCTTCTGTGTAATTTTCATCACATCCAGGCTCTGAATGCGGCCGTCTCTCTGTGCTGACATGTGAACTCTTGCTGATGTTGAGCACTACACGTAGCATTCTGGTGTAGCACCCGTCTAGAGACTTCTGCAGAGCAAGGTCCAGCATTCACTGCCATATAGGAGAACAGACTCTACCGTCACATAGAAGAAGCTGAGTTTGGTTTGTCGAGGGAGGTTGGAGTTCCATACACTAGCCATGCCATTAAGGGCCCTTCATGCAAGTGCCTTCCTCACTTAAAGATCTTGCTCTGTTGAGTCGACCTATGAGCCCAGGTACTTGAAGTCCTTGTCCTCCTTCAGAGCAGTGCCTCCTGTTGTTGTGAGAGGTGGATGTTCTGTTTGGATGTTATTGGTGATCACCTCAGTTTTCTTGGCATTCAGCTGAAGGCCAACCTTGGCACACTCTGACTCCACTCTGCTCAAGAGCTCCTGTGCTTGCTCTACGTGGTTGGAGAGTAGGCTGGTGTCATCCGCGTAGTCTAGTTCTGTCAAGACTACTGCAGGGTGCTGTCTTGAGGCCAAGATCCTGCTCTTGTCCACTGATGGCCTTCCTGAGCGCATAATCCAGGACTAGGGTGTCTCCTTGCAGTACCCCAGCCAGGATGTCAAACTCCTCAGTGTTGCCATCTGGGGTCACCACCTTGGCCCGTGTTCCTGCATACATGGTCTCTATTGCCCGGAGTAGGTTGGGAGGGACACCGTAGGCCTTCAGGATCTTCATCATGGTGCCTCTGTGTACTGAGTCAAAAGCCTTTTTGAAGCCAATAAAGCACAATACAGCCGTCAGGTTGTTCTTCTTCACCTCCTCGATTAGTCTCCTCAAGGCCAAGATCTGGGCTACTGTGGTTCTCTCCTCTCGAAAGCCGTTTTGGTTTTCCCTCAGGTGAGGGTCGATGTCATGCCGAATCCGGTTTAGTATCAGCTGTGGAAATCTGGATCTCCTTCTAAGCTGTAAAGACTACTAGAATGATCTCCTTGTATACAATCGCCACAAACCTGGGCATGACAACATGCAATGGCATGGCTCTCTTCCATGCATTCACTGGCTCAGACAGCACATCGTCATTCAAATTCAAGGGTAAGCGATCCTGCTGCAAGGTGATGCGCAAAGTGCCATCCCTCATGGAGGAATCTGTAACCCTCGCCGACACTCCAACATAAGCATCTCCAAGGCTGAAAAAACTGGCGACAAACTTTGTCTGTAGGCTGTACCCTGATGACTCAAATGAGGGCAATGATGTTTCTCACAGAAAACTAGGAATGTGGAAATAATTCCACCCCCAACTGATGCTAAAATCACACAAAGCAGTACACAGTATCTCTATAGTCATGTCATCAACATAGATCAGTCCCATTTCCCATATTCCCTCCTGATTGGCTACCTTTGCCTTCTAAAGTTTGTGTATGCGACATGATGGTCGCTTATCTCCCGATTAGGGAGTCTTACTGGTTCATTCAGATCCATGATGCCCGTCCACAGTCCCACTGATTATGGGATTAGTGGTCCCATTTGGACCACTCTGCCCCTTGCCAAGGATATATTAAAGTGTGAAGTGCACTTGTAAAAGTGCTTGTATGCCAACCTGCACTCGTTGCAGTTACATGAAAGAAAAGTTGAAATGCACACATCTGTGCAAATGTAGGCCTACTTGTGAGAACTAGCTAAACCAGAGCAGACTGTATGTAGGTGTTAGATATTTTTTTTGTCTTTGTTAAAATATTGTTCTAGTTGTTGTTAAAGCCAATGGCACTATATATACAGGAAAAAGATGTAACTGTATTGTTTTGTATGAGTGTAATAACCATGTTATTGTCTCATTGTGTGAAATATCATATAATACCATAATATTCAAAACAAACATTTGACTCCAATTAATTCCTCACACAGTATTGACTTGATATAGCAATAAAAATATATATTACACAGCAATTGTGGGAAAACTAAGACATTGTTCAAAAAACACAATTCCGATTTTGGTCATTTTGGAAATAGGGCAAAAAATATATTTTTCTTCAATCTACTGTCTTGACACTCAAACCAAAATTGTTCTATAGACCATAATCTACAAATTGGAAGTGAAAAATAAACTTTCACACAAATTTAAAATGAAAACCTAAAATTACATGTAGACGGAACCCCACTAATAGCCAAAAATGTTCCATATGGCATGTTCTTTCTAGCAGTGTGCCAAATGTTATGCTTCTTTCATAAAGTGCACGATTTTTGCCTGAAACGCTCTGACTCTTAATAAAATCTTCCGTTATTAGTGGCTTAGTTTCATGTTTGTATTCCTTGGCTTCCAGTTTTCAATACTTTTACTTCTATACATCTCAGAGGCAAATATTGTACTAATAGTCCACTATAATTATTTGAAAACATTAGTTATTAGTTAGTTACACATACATTACCCAAGTCTTCAGCCCTATTTAGACTTTGGCTATTTGAAAATAGCTGATCTACTAGCTCACAATGCAACGCATAGTGACACGTTGGGAGCTTGCGTAGATCTGCTATTTTCAAAACACAAACAAATGTGAAAACTTTCTGCATAATGAGTACTTTTACTTTTGATACTTTAAGTATATTTTGATGCCAACACTTTTGTACTTTTCCTCAAGTACATTTTGAATACCGGACTTTTACTTGTAAACAAACAGAAAGATTTCTCCATTGCAATATTGATAGTTTATTGATAGAAAATGTGAGTACTTTTTCTACCACTGGGTGCAGCTACCCTCATATATTTGGAACTTAGTGGTGAACATGATATTACACAACACTCCTGGAATCACTTTCTGCAGGATACTGTAAAAGACACATAAAACCCAACATAAAACCCTACTAACACATAAACCCCCTAACCCTAACCCTTTTTACATTTTTCAATTGTACTTAGAATAAGGCCATGTAAAGTTTGAGCGGTGAATTTCAGAGTGCTGTTGCACAACTGCAGGAGGTGCATGGTGATCTTATTTGTCTTTCAGGGCCATTCATTCCTCATTCTAGACATTATTTGTTCCTTGCAATCAGCTGAACAATGATAATACTAATTCAAGACTTTTGAATAATATATATATATATATATATATATATATATATATATATATATATATATATATATATATATAGAGAGAGAGAGAGAGAGAGAGAGGGAGCCCTGGGATCCTAGTTCAAAATGATCAACAAGCTCACAACGCAATGTGTAGATCTGCGATATTTTCAGATTCTACAGAAGAAGGCTCAAAACAGCCCAAAACAAACTAATTAGGCTTCTGCTTAACCTTCCATCTCGGACAACTACTTCGTCCACCACCGTTCAAACGCTTTCATACCACAGGAGTCAGGCACGTGCACACACAGACATCAAAGGGGGCTTGAGCCCCTGCCTTTTTATCTGTCTGTAAAAACTGCCCTTTCCAGACCATAAATGCAATTTTTACTATGGTGAAAGAAATGCAAATGCCCTCTTTCCATGCCATACCTGAAGGCAGCATTCAATAGAATTGCCTTGTCAAAACTCTCCTGAACTTGAATGCAGCATCTTATGTTGAAAGAATTGCCCTATCTTTGTAGAAATCCGTGTCATTACGCCACATCTCCACATCTCCAGTGGTTTTTGGTGACCAAAAATAGCCGACCTCCAAGCTCACAACGCAGATGCGGCGCGTTGTGAGCTTGAAGGTCTGCTATTTTTGGTGCTTCCACCAAAAGGCCCTTTTGGAAATTCCAGCCCCTGCCTCTCTAACATTCTCTGCACGTCCCTGACAAGAGTAACACCTTGGCGGACATTTATCTTCATGAGTAAAAACAGGGATGTTTTTCCATTAAATGAAGATTAGTCAACAACTACAACTAACAATCAATGTCACTTTTATTCCTTATGTTACCAACTTTTTACAATTATGCATTACAAAATGCAAACACACTCATTGTATTCCTGTTGTGAATCCACATTTCTCTTGCAGACAAAATGATGTCTGAAACATACTGTATATCATCACTGAACAATACAAACAAACAAAACAATCTGTCATAACTTCACATAGGAAAGCCAGGTAAATTTTCATTCCATAATCTTTGGTCATTATAATCCATGAATGAGATACAATTCCAACTCATATAGTACAAAACAAAAAACAAACAAAAACTGGTAGTATACTGCTTTATCTCTCCTATGAGACAATAGAAAATGAAAATTTTTAACAGCTGACAAGTTTTTTTGTTTTTGATTTATTTTATGTTGAAAATACCGTAACTAATATAATGCTTTCATCCCTTGATTATGCTGCTTGAGTTGGTGGCTTCATACGCTCAACATTAAAACTAACAAGAACATTAGTGTTAAGCTAGTGAATTTGCCGAGGAGTATATTGAAGTAAAGTGAGGAGCGTTTGACTTGAACTTGAACAAGTAAGCTACAACGGTATGCAGATGCTACAAAAATGTCTTAACATGTCCTCTTCATATGTCAGATGTCAGAACCCTAAAGGTGACCTATTTATTTTCCCATAAAATAACAATCATCAACATTTCATATCAGATTAACAATGAACTGCAAATTACTGCAAAACGACTGCACAAATATATAAACATTGATCACTGACAATGATTCCAAAGAGAGAAAATGTAGAGACAGCATTTGAAGGAATGTAACAGCCTTTAAGGCATTCTAAATGTATACTTCATTAGTATCAAATCCAGCTTGTGAATTTGCACGATAATAGTGACTCAACCTTTATTGTTTATTCCTGGTCTCTGGCTCAATGAAAATGTTTTAAAATGTCTTCATTATAATTTTATTCAAATTCTGCCTGAAGCAGGCCGGGACTAAAATGTATGCTAATTAGTAGCGCCAGGCGGGCCTCGGGCCGGCCCAGTTAGGGCCAGGCCTTCATTTTCAGGCCCGTTGAGAACTCTACTATAATTGCCTAAAGGTTCAGTCATTTCTTGTATTGCATTTTGTTGAATACTCATCCATCTGGTGCTTCAAGCAGACGTATAAACCCTGCTAATTCTGATTCTGAAATAACCCTGACTCCACACTGAGAACTATTGCTTTACCAACCATTTGTTTGTTGTTACTTTGCTCTTCTTTGAGAGAGGATATGGCTTCTCCATGCAGCTGCCGGTGTTCAAATGATAAGGACACAGGAGGGTGTGAGGGAAAACTTCACCCTTGACCCTCTATCTCCAACATGTTTTCATGCTCTCAGGGCATTGGGGAATGGCAGGCGTCTGGTGACTGTGTGTGCATTTTAGCATTGAGGAGAGAGTTGATGTAAGGCCAGATCCGATCTGTCTCTGTACCTGAGAATGAGTGCAGGATACCCTGTGACCTGAGAGTAGAATAGAACAAAACAAGGATTCTAGTTTGAGTCAGTGTTTGATTGATGGACAAATGTAACTAAGGGAAGGCAATTTATTTTAAATAGGTCATTCACAAAGGCTAAATGCACAAAAAGTGTCTGACTAGAGACAAAATGCATTTAAAGTCATAAAAAAAAGAAATGAAAAGTTAAAAGGTTTAGCCTGGATTTAAAAGTAGTCAGAGTGACATTTACCCCAGTAATGACTAGAACCATTATTTCCAGTTTTTTTGCCCCTACCCTCAATGGCCTCAAGTGACCTTGTCTTTGTTGACTGTGCTTATGGCAAAATAGCGTTGAAGGTTGAGGCCCTAAACCATGTGGGTGTGACATGACAGGCTGTCAGGCTCATACTTGCACACAAAATGCACATAACATGCACCATGGGAAGTGTACAAACAGTCAAACACATAGAAAGGCAGAAACAGATGGAAAGGGGAATATTCTCTGTCAGTTAGCTGAAATGCACATCAAAAGCATGACAGTGTCAATTTCATATAAAAAGAAACGTTTGAGGAGGGTGGACTGCACACTTTTGTCAGTTGTTTTGCTATCGTAAATAGGTAGAGAATTATGAACTGACTTGTAAAGGTCGATGACAGGCTTGGCCACATCTTTGTAGTGTCTCAGCCTGGCCACCAGGGCTTCCGGTTTGTCATCATCATGGTGTATCAACGGCTCGCCAGTGACATCATCTCTGCCCTGGGGTGGGGACAGTCCAACATAACACAACAAGGGACATAAGGAAACATGACACATTGCATAGGCAAGGCTCCTTAACACCATGCAACACAGCACAGTACAACACACAAAGTACACAAGGCAAAACCCCTCACTACAGTATCTTTCCTGTCACTCTCCACACTCATGGGAACCTCACAACGCTGAAATTCCTAAGAACATAATCTATGCGAATGTATATATTTCTGGTATACGTTGGTAGTCATTGGTTTCACTGATAATGCTATGCTATATGCTATCAAGTCAATTGTTGGATAAATAAGAGGCTATAATCCAAAATAGCAAGCATTATTAAATCATGCTTTCGGAATGTCCAGACCGTGACTCGGGGAGGGTTGAATCCCATGTTATAGACTCTGCCACTAGCTGGGTGGACCCAGCGGTCACTCAGTCGATCCTTTAGGGTTTCAAAGGGGATATTGAGGCTGATGACCAGATCCAAATCACACACAGAGTTCAGGGCCCGGGCCTGGCTTAGGGTCCGAGGGAAACCTAAAGACAGCAAAGAGAGGAGTACAGTAGGTTTGTTCTAATGTCTGTACAATCTTTTGTGTTCATTTAACTCAGAGAGTGTACAGATGTACACAAATGGACATTTACAGGTCCATTTGGTTACATTTGTATACTCTCAGAGTTACAAATCGATACATAAATATCGTAGGATTTACTGTGTATACATGCTGTGTGTGTGTGTGTGTGTGTGTGTGCGTGCGTGCGTGCGTGCGTGCGTGACTGACTGACTGACTGACTGACTGACTGACTGACTGACTGACTGACTGACTGACTGACTGACTGACTGACTGACTGACTGACTGACTGACTGACTGACTGAGTGTGCGTGCGTGCGTGCGTGCGTGTGTTCTGTCACACAGTCACACTCAAATGGAAATAAATATATTGACTAAAGTGAAGAATTTTGTACGCACTTAAATATTTATTTACTCAGTGGTTGCACTTTGCCCACTTCTACTACGGTCATGTCACACTATATCTAAATATCTAACAACAATAATGAACTGAAATGAACTCTACATGTGTGTTTGTGTGTAGTTAAACTCTGTGTTTATGTATGTGCGTGCCCTTGACTCTTGGGTTGTATTGGGGGATGGGGATGTGTTCCAGACAGTCACTGCATTTGTCTTGAAAGGGTTTAACCTGATAGAAATGTTTGTGTTGTCTTTCCTCTCATGAATATGATAGTGTGTCAGTAAGTCAGCTGCAAGAGTGACATACGTTCATTTGGTCACCATGTCACTCTGGTCAGGTGTAACTCAACACTGTAACCATATTCACATGGCAGCCATTTTGTGACACTGTATATGTCACACCTTGTTTATTAAATATCAGAATTTAAAATGTCTGATTAAATCAATTCTAGATTCTAAAACTCTTAGCAAATGGTTAAACCATAAGTGTGATCCATGTGCTCTGACAATAGCACGATCGCTATCTAAATAATTAATATGATGTAACGGTTGAAAGCATGCAGATACCTATTGAAGAATTCAGTCCCTTGCTCGCTGCACCAGGTAATCAGATTTCAGAGTTCATTATATGGGTGTCCTTATATTCTTTTGTATGACATTATGGATGATATTGAGGTCAACCTATTCACTTTGCTCAGTAATGCACAGTCACAAAGTGGCCATTATACTTCATCATAATTCAATGGTCTACTGTTCCAGCAATGCTCCTGAAAATAACATTAATACTTTTTTTTAAAGGACATTAAAATAAGATGGTGATTCATCATGAGTCATTCAAAGTGGCTTGACCAGCCTGGGTGACTGAATGGTACATTAATTTAAAAATCTTTCATTCCCACTTTCACCCGTATACTGTTTTCCCCCTTTGACTTTCCTGTCAAGCAGTAAATACTACAATTATAAAAAAAAAAAACATGTATTTTGTTTTCATTTGCAATAAGTCTCCTATCTTGTCCAGTGAGAATGAATGGATATTTGGTTCTTACCATCCAGAAGAAAGCTCATGTTAGTCAGCTGTTCCAGTCTGGGCAGCATGAGTCTGGTCATGACATGGTCCGGCACCAACAGGCCTCTCTGCACATAATTCTTCACCATTACACCTGCCTCTGGTAGACAGATGAAAAAAGACAATAAACACTTGCCTCTGATAGACTACATCATTAATGTATTTGTAACTCTGAGAGTGTACAAATGGACCCTTACAGGTCCATTCTGTCATTACTCGCAACTGACACAAAGGACAAACAAGCCAGATACATGCAATAAACAAAAGGAGAGACTGGCTAATGACCGATGTCCCTCCCTATAACAATGATGGGTGTAAAAAGCAAAAGACATAAAGGATATCTTGTGAGGGCTATTGGAAGAAATCTTAACACCAATAGGGCCTATCTATGACTTTATTTTTATTATTCATCTTCCAAAGCGTTCCTCTCTATATGTCTAGAGAGGAGCTCTATATAATTAAGACAGAGACAAAATCCTTTCTCATGTTTCTTAAGAGCAGTCCCTCTGCAATGGAAAAACCCTACTAAACTCTTTTAGTTTAATAACAATAGCAATAAGTTATTAATTAACAATTAGTTAACAATAAGTAACCGCTCTAACTAAGGCATAACCCACATTAACTCACCAATTTAACAATGTACAATATATTTTGCTGTGCTATTTTGTGGTATTCTAATCACAAAATGCATTTCCAGGCATAGCAGTGGACTAATTAAACAAATGAATCACTAATGAATTAACTATGAATCTTGGCAATTGTTTTAGAAGCTGGTGTAAACTGAAGCTTTAGCTGCTGTGTCTTGCAAGGAAACATTGAAACTGTTACTGTATAATTACAGCCCTGCACATGTGTTTTTATTTAGCTCTCTGCCATGAACACAAACTTAATACTGGCAGGCCAGTCAAGTTGTGCTCAAATGAGTTCTGTGGTGGCAAAATTCATACAACAATCATTGTGTTATTGATTTATTAAATGTATTAGTAGTAGATGCAACTTAACCCCTCTGCGGGGTTGACATCATCACCTGTTCCTCCCTGACAACCCCCTTACAAACAGCCGACTCACACAAACCTATTTCAAATACGCCAACTGTGTGTGTGTGTGTGTGTGTGTGTGTGTGTGTGTGTGTGTGTGTGTGTGTGTGTGTGTGTGTGTGTGTGTGTGTGTGTGTGTGTGTGTGTGTAACTATAGAATAAAGACTATGTAAGGAGTGACCATCTGTTGTTACCTGTCTGTACATCTCCTGCTGCCTGCAGTGTATAGGCTAAATATGTGTGGGACATGGGTGTTGGGGGCTGATGGGGGAGCTCTGGAGGGAGGCACAAGTCTCTCTCTGCTGTGATGAGATCTACAATAAAGTATGAGGTTTGAATCCTGGCATTGGAGTCCTGCATCTTCCTGATCTGTTTAACTTAGTTATAGTACAGCTTTTTTTGTAAAACAACTAAGCCGTCAATCAAAAACATCCATAGTTCTAGTTGGATATGATGATTAAAGCAGTGATAATGATAGATGATGATGATGTCTCTTTATTTAGAATAAAATAAAGAGACATAGGCATATGTCTCTTTAGGCATAGGCCTAGTGGAGTTCACACAAGAATGTAAGTAGGCTAATGAGTAGACCTTGTCCCAGCACACTACACACTGTAGGGTGCAGCAGTGTTTGAAAAAGTTAAAAGGAAGTTAACTGCATGGCTTTAAGCCAGGCAGAAGCTTCACCTCGCATGAACTGCTAGCTGTCGGAAGTTTGAATATAGGCCAAACAAAAGGAAGTGAAAAAAGAAAAAGAAAAAAAGAGTAATAATATATTTTATGATTATTTTATTCTAAATCTCCTTCCTTGTTCTTATTCTGGAGGCCTGGGGCATATTATATGCCTATTTGTATTATTGTTGGTTTTATAATCTACTTTAATTATGCTATAGGCTACTTGCATTGCAAACGAAATTAACAGAATGACTGTAGACACGTTTAACCTCGATATTATTGCCCATACCTGTATTTGCAGCTATTGCCTCCCGCAGAAAGTGACCACTGGACAAATATTGCAGACCAAAACTTTGTGCAATCCTTTTCGATATGGTTCCTTTTCCCGATCCTGGTGGACCCATGATAGCAGCTCGGAAAAATTTGGCCATTTCTCCAAAACAGCCTGCATAAATGTGACACAAAGAGTAAATGGGAAAGAAAACGATTGCTCCACAGTGTAATAATATCACGTTATTACACTGCATCGTGGAAAAGCCCATTGCACGAAGAAATAACCGTTAATCCAAACCTCCCTTCGTTTCATGCACGAATAAAAGATCAAACCATGCACGACCATTGTGTGGACAGTGTGGTTGACTTTTATCTTACCAATTCAACTGGTTCTTATCTCTGGAATCTATTGAGCTTTACACAGGGATTGATCGCTCTCTGCATACATTGGCTATCCTCCCCACAGACACTGCGTGACTCTGATGGAAGTTAAAAGACGTTTTTTTTCTCTCTCCCCTTCTCAGCTCTCTGTCGAGGACATCAGCCTGCCTACGTCTTTAAGGAGAAAAAAAGTTTTCTCTACGAATGAATGAGGGAGCTTCCACAACGCCCTATTTTTCTGCGCCCCCCACCGACACATCATCCAGAAAAAATGCAGACGGTTCTGCCTTCTGCGCACAGTGCGCAGGAACTTCGCAGAGTAATGTGGTTACTGTAGTCCTTTATTAAGCTACTGTACGCCTAGAACTTAGTCCACTGGCACTGCCGTCTATGATGACTACAGGCTACCCTACCTGAGAAGTGAGGACGGGGACTAAAAACGTAGCTAGTCAACTGTTTCCCAAACACTGGGTCGCGACCCATTTGTGCGTCACGGACCATTTTTTATGGTCACGACTCGAGTATGCAAAAAAAAAAAAAAAAACATGTTCCCCTCCCCCCAAAATATTTATATTTTCAGGATTTTTCTTTAAAATAATATTAAAAAAAATGAATTTTATACATTTTCATTAGGCTACATTTCATAAATAAAATATAATAATAATTAAGAAGTAGTGAAAATACAAGCTGTTGTGAGCTTGTAATCTGCTGTTTTCACTATAGTTTGGGTCTCAGGCAAACATCTAATTTCTCTTTTGGGTCCTGATAGTCCGGCTGCCAATAGGTATTTTTTGGCTGAAATTTGGTATATCGTTTTTTATTTTTTTAATCTGCCTAAAAAAATGTTGTCTATACATTCATGAAACCACCTGCTGACCGCCTGTCAGCAAATTTGTTTATCCACCTGTTTCCGCGAGAATTTACTGTAGCATTATCTGTGGGACACTTCCGGAGAACATGCAGCTGACATACAAGCTCACGTGGCATCGCAGATGCAACTGTTGTGAGCTTGTAGATCACACTCGGCTGTGCTGCCGGAAGCTGCCGCACACCTTCAGCGCAATGCACGATCGATGGGACGTTGAAAAGTTGTGGATAGGGGTAAAAGTTGGGCACGTCCCGTTTTGGCAAACGCCGATAAGGCAAATGTACTGCCCGGGTCTCCTACCGTACTGATCTCCTTCTGCCGTCCCGTTAATAACCTTTTGTTATGGTGAAATGTGAGCTCACCTTCATCCCATTCATGCGTTTATCGTGCGTTTATCGTGGATTTTCCCGTAAAAGTTTGGGGCCCATTTACTATATACACTATACTATGGGTGCGTTCGGAAATGCCCACCGGGTGGTCAGTGCAGTGAGTGCAGTGCATGGGCGGTGACATTGTAGAGTGCATTCAGTGTGGCTTATTTACGAACAACCAGTTAAGAGGCAGCTGTGTGCTTTTTCAGACTGAACTCTGAAGGAAAACTTTCTGAAAAGCAGCAGTTACTAACGTAAAATTGCTATAGGTAGCCTAATTAAATTTATAACATTGGCATGCTGTTAGTTTACACATTGATGTGTGTGTAACAATAAAGCCTAGAGGACCATTCAAGCAGCAAATAGTGCATTTTGTTATCATTTCCTTCGCCATTGTTCACAGCTGAGAAGCGCGAGACACCGCCATGAAAATCAACCAATCAAAACACTGCATTGACGCACCACACTGTCAAACCCCAACTTCTGACTAGAGTCGTTCAGTGCGTGCACTCAGCACACCCGGGGCGCAGCGCACTGAATTTTCAAACGACAACGCACTGAGTGCACCGAATAAACAAACGTCAACATGGCACACCAGTGCGTTGAGTGCGCATCTCCGAACGCACGCAAAAAAGGAAAACAATAACCCCAAAAATCTGTTTTAAGTAGCATGTGTGGGGTCAAACTAGCGTTTTTTGATGATTCTGAATCCATTGCAGACATTTGTTTTGCATAAAAAACATTCTTTGGGCTAAAAAAGGCCCCCACAAAACTGTGAAAAGTGATGGCTGGACTGTGAAAGGTGACGACTCATCACTAAACCATAGTTTTGTGGGGCTGTTTTTATCCCAAGGAATGTTTTTCATGCAAAACAAATGCTTGCAATTTCAGAATCATTGGGGGTATTTTTCTTTTACCCCCTATAAAAAAATCACACCCGTGTGAACTGAGCGGTGGTCGTGGAGGCTGCGCAACAGCAAAACAAATATATGGGTAATAATAATAATAATAATAATAATAAAAATTAAAAAATATGTGTAAAAAAAAAAGGGGGGGGGGGGGGGGTTCTTGCTTGCGTGCATGCATGCATGATGTCACTCAGGCCGCCACTGCTATTGCAGTTGATGCTCAGGGCAGACTAGACTCAACAGCACCTCTCTGGTCACACAGGGTACTCAGGCTACATACACCAGAGGCTACATACAGACAGACACACAGACACACAGACAGACACGGATACACACACGGCCACGCTATGGAGACGGTGTGACCACCGCTCAAAAAATGATCAATGCTGACAGGCGGTCAGCAGGTGGTTTCATGAATGTATGTATATAGAGAGCATTCAAATTTTATAACCACTTAAAAGAAAGTGACCCAGATGCACTTCATAACAAGGCACTCACACACAGAGAAACCCTAGAGAGATGCCCCCTCAGCCAACTGGTCCGGGAACTCTGTACACAAACACAAGCAGAGCCACCAGACAGACAATTCACTGGACTAAACCAAATTATAAAACAGCAGAAAGAAAGCTACCTGACACATTGGAGAGAAGCAACCCAAAAGCAGAGCAAACTAGAATGCTATTTGGCCCTAAACAGAGAATACACCATGGCAGAATACCTGAGCAAGGTGGCCGACCCAAAACAAAGACAAATCTTGATAGGTACAGACTCAGTGAGCACAGTCTTGCAATCGAGAAAGGACGTCACAGGCATACCTGGCTCCCTAGAGAAGACAGACTTTGCACCCACTGCACACAAAATGAAGTGGAAACTGAGCTACACTTTCTAACCACCTGTCCGCTGTACCAAGACATCAGAGACACATACTTCCCACAGATCATAACCACCCAAGGAGAGTTTGAAAATATGACCAATGATGAAAAACTCCCATACCTGCTGGGTGAAGTAAAAGAATGTGCAAACACAGCAGCAAGATTCGTGAGCTGCTGTGATAAGAGAAGGATATCAAATGGAACCCAATCACCTTAAAAACCATTGTATAGCCTATATCCCTGCTCTGCCTGCACGTTACCGTGATGCATGAAAACTGTTTTCACCTGTACATATTTTGTTCTGATTGTATTGTATTGTGTACACTTCTGCTTTGGCAATGTAAACGTATGTTTTCTCATGCCAATAAAGCCCTTTGAATTGAATTGAATTGAATATAGACAATATTTTAGGCCAATAAAAAAAACGATATACCAAATTTCATACCCCACCTCACAGGCAGCCAGACAATGAGCTAAAAAGTTTGGGAACTACTTTGCTAGCCTATCCGTTTCTCCTGTGGCTAATTGTAAATTAATGAGGTGATCTAAAGTCAATGGATGTAGGCCTCAGCCGCCTAATTAATTAATTGGAAAGATGGGAGGAAGATAGAATGAGAGGGTGGCTGGTTGGGGGCATAGAATGGCACCTGAACCTTCCATGGCAGTTTTTGAGAAGATGGACTTTTTATAGGTAGAATAGCCTACACATAGAAATACATGCTTGAATGTGTAGACCGGTGGTTCTCATTCTCAAAGTGGGGACCCCCAGGGGTCCTTGAGGGAGTTCCAGGGAAATGGACCCTTATGGCTTTGTATTGTGTACAAATGGAAAGGGTTCATTTGGTTCCGTTTGTACACTCTCTGAGTTAAATTAACATTGATTTTACAATATAAATTGGGGCCCCAGAGATTTAAATAAAATACCATTAAATGGGGGTCCGTAGCCTAATGCATGCCAAACTTGAGGTCACTGAAAGTAAAATGGTTGAAAATCACTGCTAGACCTGTAAAAATCTTCTCTTTATATGAGGGTCCCTGGTATATCTTTTCAAATGGGGGTCCGAGGGCTAACACGTGTCAATGTGGGGGCCCTCGACATGAAAAAGTAGACTAGGCCTTCTATGGTCTAAAAATAGGACATATTGTATAGCGTTTTTGTTCAATCATCTGAATAGGCTAATTGGTTAATTAGTGAGAGATCCAACATTCCAACACTTGTTGACAGCCTGGCTCTGTGAGATCAAAGCGAGAAACGCATATTTCTATGAGCTACGCCGACTCTACACTGACTGGCCACTGGCGCAAAAACACGAGGCGCTGTCATCATTCCACGCAACATTTGCGGACAGACAGAGGAATATACTTGTTGCAAGAAGCCATACGGCGGCGGCAGTGTCCCAAAGCTGTCAAATGCTGCGCACTCACAGCCTGCATGGCGTCTCCATGGCAGACCAGCTGCTGAAACCTGACGATTCCATCATCAGACGGATAACTTGGAACGATTAATAACACATTTTTACACAACTCGTTTTGCGCGAAAACCCGGAAGCCTTTTTTTTCTCCCCATCACGATCATTTTGTCACATGGCTTTGGAGATTTCAATAACAACAAAAAATGGCGACAATCACGTTGGTCTGTGTGGTCTTGCTGCGTCATTAAACATATTATTCATGTAAACACGGAGATTAAACTGGAGATTTAAAGGTAAGTAAAGGGGAAACATTGTCTGTTATCGAACAGTAAATCATTGCAAATAAGAATAAATGATGTTATTTTGAATCGTTGCACAACATGCTGTTTGTTTTTACCTAGAAAGGGGTGTGTGCGTAACGCTGGGCGTTAACGTTTGGCTGCTCAATAATAAGATTCAATACGATAACATTGCACTTTAGACGTGATTTCTCGCCTTCTTATAACGCGCGTTTAATTAAAAACAGGCATATTTGATGTACAGCTATGGCCAGCAGTTTGGTTTTTGGTTTGTATAACTTTTGTTTATTTATAGCCTAGAAAACAGCAACAAGCTTTGGCACCGTGCAGAATTGAAATCACGCTGTTTCGCTTGCTGTCAGTCGCGTACTGTGGAATGGAGCCTGCAGCCTACACCAGGCTTGATCATTCCTTTACTGTTATTTACATTTCTAATTTACATGAAGGATTTTGCAATTGGAATTGGGGCGCTTTCATTAACCTTGTGGTCTATATGGGGCGGTGTTAAAACACTTAAATAATGGTTCGTCTTACGTTTTACGCTGTTGCATGATTTTTTTTTATATGCAAAATATTTTGGCAAGTGTTTTGGCTGTGTGTGTGTGTGCGTGTGCGTGTGCGTGTGTGAGGCAGGAACAGGAGCTAATCGAGTTGTTTACATCAAGTGCAGAGGGCGGACTGAGTCAGGGAGGAGTCTGCTTCACAGTGCGACGCGACTGGACTGCTGGAGAGGCGAGGAGGCGGAGCCCTGAAAACAACCATAACAAGTCTGACATCACTCAGTGTGCTGTGGTTGGTATGAATTATGGAGCTTCTACGAAGGGCGGAAAAAAGCATTTTTATCAGCATTTTTTTATGTAGCTTGTTCTGTATAAAACTAACTTGTTTTTAATTAACTGTGTGTGTGTGTGTGTGTGTGTGTGTGTGTGTGTGTGTGTGTGTGTGTGTGTGTGTGTGTGTGTGTAGGCATATATACTGCAAATATTTGATATTGTGAAGAATCAAGGATAACTACAGTATTATTATGCATATTACCTCCCAGGTTTGTGGAAGTGGTTGAACTGATTACATTTTAATGAATCTTTGGCTTGTGTCATTTTCATTACTGCAACTCCGTCTCCGTCCTATCATATCCTTCTGATTTCCACCGTCCTTATAATATTCTCATTATTTCACGATAGTGCTATGATATTTGGGGACATTATTATTCGTATTCCTTGCTAATCCAGCCTGCTATAGGGTCAATGACACAGACAGCACTGACTTCATAGCCCATAGGAGGTTAAACAAAAGTGTAGGTACCCTCACAAAAACATACAGTAATCATGGTCTCTATAATGTCCCCCCCTGGCCAGCCTGGGCACCTGATGGGAGGGGAAAGGAACTGGTTGGAATAACGTGTTCCTTCCACGCGCTACGTCCTACCGGGGAAACTCCCCCCTGTCTGGTGATAAGAAGCGGCCTCCTCACTAGCGCCCAGGATTACAGTTTAGGCAATTGGCACTGGGTGAAGAATGGGTTACCAAATTGTGGGATAAAAATTAAAAGAGGAGGTTAAACAAAACACTTACACCCAGACTTTTGAGCTGGTGCTTCTGAGTCATCACATCCTTTCTTGAATTTACAGTTTTTTTCTTAAAATCACTTCGGGCAGGGGGTGTGCAACTTAGTTTATTCAGTTTTTTTCTTTATTATTCAGGCTTTCCCTTTTGAAAATATGAAATACCTTATATATTTTGCATTTTTCCTACAGCATTTGATTGGTCCACATTGTTTTATGCACTCTTTGAGGTTTGAATCCCCTGTCCCAGGGCAAAGTCCACCTTGTTGGTAACCAATGTTTGGAATGTTACTTCGAAAAAGCAATATATTACATATTAACTTTCAAGTCAAATATTGTTAACCTTACAGGATTATATAGTGTGGAGATTAGTGTATTGTATTATTTGCTACACTACATTTGGATACTTACATCAACATTCTCATGCTGGTGGTGAGAATGACAACAGAAAACATTATGCAGCACACCGTCTGTGAGCCAAGAGGGATGGACAGAGGGAAAAGCAGACAGATGACTGGCGGGATGTCACATGTCAACAACACAAGACTTGAGAGGAGGACTGGGCTGCTAGATTTGACTGGCTCCCCTGGTTCAGTTATCACAGTGCTGATGCTGTCCCCATAGAAGGTACAGTACTGTGATAACTGAAGGATGGCTGCCACCTTGACACTATACAATGGATCATCAATTCATTTGAATCCTGTCAATCATCAAGGTACAGTACTGTGTTAATAGAGGACACATTGAGCTAAGAATGTTAATGTTCTTTATGCCATAGAACATGGAATTATATATAATATAAATGGAAGTGAAAATGGACACTATAATAGATATCTTTGATACTGCTGTATTTTAACTACCATAAAATAACATGTATGCAAAAACTGTTTTAGGAAACTATTCCTTGCATCTCTGCTGTCCAAGCTTCTTTATCCACAAATTTAAGATGTTACACAAATGGTTTGTTACACAAATGCTCATGCATTTGGGTTTTAAATGCCGGTAGTTATTAAAAGGGTTTGAGTTGTACATATAAAATGTTTGACTCAAGGGGGGCGTCACTTGACAGCAGAATTTAGATAAGGTACTGAATAATATCTGTGACAGGTATACTGTAATTCCTCTTGCAACATTCAGTTTTACATAGACATGGTGTTATGGTATTCATTGTGTGTACAATTTTATTTATTTTGAGACAAAGGTTTCTGGAAACTATTAAACAGCAAAAACAAACAATATTTTTCCTCATTACTTCTCACTTGATAGTCCTTTCTGTTGTCAACAGAGGGAGCTGCCACAGTGCTGGAGATGTGCTTGTGGACTGGAATCCATCAATGTTGGAACCCTATATGGTTGGAACGCCTCAGTGAAATTTTGTCTTTGCTCTTTCAGAAATCTCAATATTGAACGGTGTTATGGGCAAAGTTGATTCAAAATCTACTAATGTCATTTTGCTTTCAATTTAGTCTAGATGTGAACAACAAATGTAGTACGTACAATGCAAAATTAATTACATTCATCATTGCACAATATTACAGTATGTACTATTTGAAAAATAGCACAATGCATATCGGCCAGGCTTAGGCTAGTTAAAATGGTGTTAAAAACCAATATGGATCCTCCTGGGTTTAAGTTATATTTCTCATTAATTTTCCAAAATCAAAACTACCTGAGTAGTTGATTTTAGTACCACCTGCACCTATAGCAGCAGGCCTTTAAAATGAAGTCACTCCATTGTGGTTGTTTGAGAGGCATGTTTGAGTGAGTGACGTTTTTTCTTTGATTGGTTGTAGGCCTATTGTAAATGTGTATACATTCTTTATTATGATAATATGCATTTTGTTTTCTGTTGCCTATATTGATCTGTTCATTTGTGGTGAGCATTTAACTAGAACTATATGACCATGGTGCTAATGAACAGTTGGCCATTTTGTACATTGTAGGTTAGGTTTATTGTTTCACTTGCTGTGTGAGAAGCTATAATGGAAACCCCCTTACAGTCACCATAGGCCCTACATATTAAAGTTGCTTCCTTATGCTTAATTTGTGTTTCTGTATATGTGGACCTACCTATGAGTTGTAGGCCACCATACAATGACGTAGAGGACTATGTACTCTATAACCTTCAACCTCCAGCCTCAATAGAGCTATAGGCTATTTATTACGACCAAATAGGCTAAGAGGAAAGCGTGATCTCTTCTGGAGAAATGTCTGTCACACCTCCTGCAATGGAAGGCGCAGAATGGCATGGGAAGTCCCTAATTACACTTTCTTTTTAATTTTAACTTCCTTTTTTAAAAAGTATTTTCATCCTTCAATATTAATAAACAGGTGTTTTGTGTGAAACACATTTTTTTCCTGCAAAAAATATCTAAAAAATCACTTTTTATAAAAAAACAATTGATAAAATCGGCAGGGAACCCCCTAGTTAAATTGTTGATCAGGCAGTTGACGGGCAGAGAATGAGTTAAGAGTAAATAGCCTACTAATATATGTCTATAAAGATCCTGTGTATTGGCTACTTATTTTATTCTTCTAGGCTAGTAATTTAGTTTAATAAGGTTTTAATCCAGTGCTCGAGTAGCATAATGGACAAAGAAAAATACAAATTTAATAGACCTCAATGTGTTTGCCTGGTTTGTGTGAGACTTCTGGAGATGTAGTCTGTTGGTGAATTCTGCTTTAGATGGATTTTCCACTTATAAACAGATACATATGCCTATTATTTGTTATTTGGGATAGCATTGCTCAACATCTGACCCACCATGAAAACAACCACAATCACGAATGTCATGTAGCCGACTATTGTCAGGCAGACTATTGTAGCCTAAGCCTAACAGTCAAATAACGTGGAATTTTGGCAGGGGTTTCCCAGGAATGTGAACTGTTTCCTGTAAACACCTACACCCAACAGGAAATCTTAAAATGTAATACTTCACAAGAAGGATACAATAAAGCTAGGCAAAATAATTATCATAGGTTGCCGGATATTATATTTATTTGACTACATCACTGTCTGTCAGTACCCCAGATATTAGTCAAACAAATAAACCAATCCTCAGTGGGGGTATTTCTAAGTAGGGGTGTTTCTGAATAGAGGTCTGCCCCCCTAATGGTTAGGCTACCAATAGATGGGCAATGCTTTAATCATCCAATCAATCACCTCAAACAGTGTTTTAATAAACGCACGCACGCACACACACACACACACACACACACACACACACACACACACACACACACACACACGGAGAGAGAGAGAGGTCCCGCAATAGTGTTCACAGCGTCAGTTTGACTGACGGACGGGAGCACCAATCAGAACCTCCGTTTCAGAGCAGTCTGAGCACTGTTTTCGGGAATTGGGACGTTGCTTGTCAGGAAGGGTTAGAACTAAGATTACTGCGTCCGCTGTCAAAGTAGCACCGCTACGACAAGAAATTGGTTGGAAATAGCCGTCGTTCATTTATTTTTGGGGGTATAGTGATACTTGGAACATACGGACATTACACACAGCCAACAAATAAGACTTTACGTAAAGCGTGAGAAGCTCTTCTGTCTTCTAATGTACAAATCGAAACGGAAGTAACTCGCCAGCTGTCTGGCTAGCTTGCTAGGTAAGTGCTATTCACTGTTATTTCTGTCCTTGATTGCTTGTTAAAGTACAAACACAAGCCACAGTTATAATTATTATCAACTACAGTACATTGCTTGGCGCTTTGTTGCTGCGCTGGGCGACTAATATCACCAACCATGCTAATGTTAAATAGCCTGCTGGCATAATGTTAATGCACTCCTGGCCCATCACACACTGATGTAATAACCAAGTTCACTCTCACTCACTCACACACACACACACACACACACACACACACACACACACACACACACACACACACACACACACACACACACACACACACACACACACACACACACACACACACACCCCAATGGTTATTTTAACTAGTTTTGTGAATATGATCTATATATCTTGATTGATTGACAGGCATTTGTGTGTCAATTTAATTTAAAAGTGAAGAATCAAACCTAAAAATAAACAAGTAATTTGTTCAGGCTTGTTTTCATTTTCCTAATTAAGATAAAGTTGCAAACGATCCTATAAAAGTCAAGCTGATATTGGTTTCTGTGTAGGTTATATCTCTTGTCAGCTGAATTAAAAGTAAATGGGCTAATCAGTAATCACCCAGATTGGCCCACATTAAAATAGGGACTTGAGGATTCTTAGTATGGAGTTAACTTGATGCTTGATCCAATATAGGCTATGTATTACATATTTGTTGGCTCATTATAGGCTATTACATATTTGTTGGCTCTTGGGTTTGATTAGGCTGAACAGATTTTTATAGATATTGTAAATAGAGCACATGTCTCCTTTAGTTATTAAGTAATAATGGCATAATGCCGTAGGTTAGATCGCTATGGTAGTGTAATGAGGTGTGTTGAGTTGTAAAAGCAGGGCAGGTAAGATTCAACATTAGATACAATTAGACAACCTGAAATAACTAGTCTTTATTTGTGTTCTCGATTTCATGCTATAAATGTTTTGCACTCAGTTTTGTTCATTTTATTTGTCCATTTGATGTTTGTGTGTTTTCATGGAAGTGTTTTTTGTTGTCATTGACTGCTATAAATGCCATGAATGTGTGCTCTGACATTTCCCAAAAGGTATTTGTGATACCATATATATTACACTGAAAACATTTGGTTGACCTTTTGCATTTCTGCTTTTAACAGCCTATGGTCTGTCTACACACTCAACTCGACTATACACTTTTCCTCTTCAGCCTATAAAAGTGACAGGCCAAGCTGGTTTACTCTTGAATGTAATGAAAATGACTGACAAAAACATTACCATTTTGTAACATGTATTTTGTCAGAGTTGGGTCATAACAAGGAGATTATCATTGTTATCTCTAGTATGCATGTGACAATTCACATGCATAGGTCAAAATGAAAATTCAATATGCTTAAAACTCAAATCCCCTTCTTGAATAGTAAAAGATTTACAGGATTTTGGCTATTGTGCTGAATATTGTTATGGCTCTTGAAAGGTGGAGAATTGCTGTGTAAGAATGAACAAAGTTGTAAAGTTTGCCTGTCTGTCTGCAAAAAAAAAATCATACCAAGTTTGAAGTGAGCGGTGGTGCGTGTGTGTGTGTGCGTGGCCGTGTGTGTGTAGCAGTTAATTTCAGGATTGCGTGTGTGTGCGCGGGTGCGCGTGCGTGTGTGTGTGTGTGCGTCTGTCTGCGTTTGTGCGATCAGACCATTGTGTCAGGCCTATCGTATCTACATGACTATGCGACGGCAGCAACCCAATTGTAGATCAAGTGTTTTTGAGTCATTTTGAAAATGGGGATGCCAAAAGTCGATCAAAAGGATGCTGATTGTTCAATACATCTGCAGGTTTAGTTTGGGACAACACAGAATTGCATTTCCTGCCACCATAACAAAAAAAAGGTAAATCATCCATTATAGAATGATAGGTAAAATTTGAATAACCATGTATCATGTTGTGTGTGTGTGTGTGTGTGTGTGTGTGTGTGTGTGTGTGTGTGTGTGTGTGTGTGTGTGTGTGTGTGTGTGTGTGTGTGTGTGTGTGTGTGTGTGTGTGTGTGCGTGTTTGCGTTTCACTCATGCCAAAGTAATAATCACTCATGTGATCAATAATCACAGTAGCCTAATAATGATATGAAATGATTGGAAAAAGGGGCATCATATTGGCAGAGTGAAAATAACTAAAAATTATGTTTTTATGTAGAGCTGACTTGATAAACCGCAGCGGTGTCATGAAACCTGCAGGGGAATGGAAAACATCCGCTAGCTCTGCTATGTCATGTTTCAGTTTTACATGGGCTGACTTGTCCTATATGCTTCATATAGCAGGGTAGGTATAGATATTTGAGGGACAGTGGGACGATAATGGTAATTTCATTTCCAGACAATGGTGTGTTGATAAAACTTACAAAACGCTTGTGCCGATTTGTGGATATTGTTCTGCTCTGCTTTTGTCTGTTTAGTGCGCTGTGCTCGCTGATGCACTGGGCACTGTGTGGGCAGATACTACGCTCACTTAAACATGAAAAGGTAGGAACAGAACAGAAGTGAGTCAGGATTCCTGCTAAAGAGAGTGATGGATAGTCTGCAGGCAAACCTCTAAATAGAACACATGTTCACTACTAACCGCAAACATGTTGTTACAGAGTATGTTATCACCCTCTATGTCAATTCCATCTCATTTACTTTGCATCATAATAGCAGCAGAAATGCTGCTGTTCGCCAACCCGAGAGGCCAATACCTTCCAATACTGGTATCATTCTGAACAACAGATTTCTGTCACCAGGAGATTTCCAGCATGTGACATGCATTATGGTTCCCTACAGCCAACATATTTTCGGTCTTTAAAAAAATAATAATCTCGTAATATATACTGGTAATTTTGGCGAACTGTTTGACCGTTTATACAAGGGAACAAAGTATTTAGGGTAAAGTTCCTAAATGCTGGCACCTCTTCTACCCATCTTCAACAGTGCAATGCCAGTTCAGCTAAGAGGTGAGATGGGGCTGGGGGGCAGGAGGAGTTGCAACTTAAGTTGTGACTCTTTAACCTTCTAGCAGATGGCACGTTTGTGTTAGCTAGAGTAATCCTGAGTTAGTAGTTACAGTATGGCCTCATGTCCTAGTAGTCCATACGAGCAGGTTAGGAGATACAGTAGGCCTACATATCATCTTCGATGCTTTGTATGTCCACTGTAAACCGTTACTTTTCAGGAAATGGAAAAAGATCCTTTCTTCCAATGGATCCGGTGCATTATTTAGGCTCAAGCCCTTAATAATTAATAATACCTTTTAAATATTTATATTAAAAAAATACAGACAGACTTTACCACTTTCCCCCTGGCCTCTCTGTTTTGTGGTGTGGACACTGGTAGCTTTGCTCAAGTGTTGCACTGACTGTACACACACACACAGTAGAAACAGGGGTTTTGGTATGCAATTAATAAGGAGAAGGGGAAGAGCATAATTTTGTCTTTGATCCCCATTTGAAATAGAATAATGGTGGTGAGTCTTTGAAGATGCTGCTTAAACAGGAGGCTGACTACTAGTACAGAATGTGCCAATATTTGGCTTGTGAGTCAGGGCTTTATGTCCTAGAAAAGATGAATTGTGAGATTCCGACTGATTCTGAGATCCTGAGAAATTCTGAGAAAAAGTACATTTGCCTGACTTTGATGATCAGGGCCTCATCCACCGCTTGTTGCTGCATTTCATTATTAAACATATCAAATTCCTGGAGCGCAGCATCACTGCAGACCCTCCATGCTGTATGGTTGGGAGGACTATTTTTTATGTAAATTGGGTTGAAATGTCTTAAGCATAGTAATTTAGAGTTTACTTTTGAACTCTTTGAATATCTCCTTTTTGTCCACATGTTTACTCACAGTCACATCCAGAAAATGTGTTTGTCTGACTAGTAGGCAATAGTGGTTCTTCTCAAAGTTTTTCAAGGGAACGATGTCCAATGTAATTCTGCCTTGGCCGTGGACCCCCATCTGAAAAGGGTTTGTGCCAGGGAGTGCAGGGACCCCCAGCAGAGAAGATTTATGTTTAAAAAAAAAGAAAAAATCTAAATCTACATTTTCAAAAATAGCAGATGTCTCTGTATTTTTTAATAGGCAATATATAATGGATAATCAAGTGGATAAAATTATTGTGGTGCTATATCAACTACTTTTGTCGGGGACCCCCTGGAGGGGGGCGTGAGAAAATGAATATCAAATACCGATACTTGATAAATACTGAATCAACTTAAAAACTGTCTGGGATGCTCTGAGGATAAAATAATGTTTGAAATGTGCTCTTCCACTGAGCTTATAATGCATTATGATCATCACTTATAATATGTCATAAATGTTGGCATACATGATTATAAACATTTATAATGAGTGTTATAATGCCTAAAAATGAATTATCATTGTACAGTAGGTAGACAGGAGTGGCACGCAGCAAAAGTCTTCTGGATTGGGATTCGAACCCGCGACATGCCGCCATGAATCAGAGCTTATGTAGTATGCGCCTGGACCGCTAGGCCAGTGATAATTCTCTTGGCTGAATTTGTTCAGGCCAGGGAGGTGACATCTAACATTACTAAGAAATCTATATGTTCTATGGATGGAAGTCGTCAGAAGTTTGAAAAGGTAATCAGATATGTCTAAAAGTTGTCTAGCCAGGCAGTGATTGAAGTTCCAGGTGTCTCCTGAGTCCGAAATGATCAATATGCTCTGTTCCTTTGTGGCCAGAGGGTGATTGGAGCAATGGAGGTTCTTGTGTATTTTGGGTAATGTATTGATCAGTGGGTGGCCGTATTTGTTTGTTAGTCAGAAAGTCAAATTCTAGTTTGGTTTATGTCCCACTGGTTCAAGAACGATTGAGAGCAGCACATACCTGCTGTTTAAATTGAGCAGTAGGATCCAAGATGACTATGCTTCCTTCAGTGAATATACTGTAGATACTTAACACCTTGGTGTTTAGTAATAAAGGAAAGGGGAACACACACCGGCTGTGGACGGTGCATGTACATTTTTCACCGCGCGGCAACGCCTGGAAAATAGAACAGTGGCGGGCGAGGCATGAACGCGCACCTGCGAGTGTCTGACGCCGCCGGTGTGGGTATGTTCGTTGAAAATAATGGGGGCGGCTGTTTTGATGCATGCCGTCCGCAGCCTTTAGACAGACTGGTACTACTACTAATAAAGCATTTTTTAGACTTCGCATGATCCCCACCTGTGGGAAGACACATATTGCTACTGACCTCATTGAAGCAAAACAAATATTACTGTATATGCTTGTCACAATTAGTAAATAATCGCCTAATCGCAATTAATTGAGGTAATCGCATTATCACAATTTTTTTGCCCAACCGTCAGATATATCTGTATCTGTTGATTTTTTTTAAATAGCAGATATTCATGGGTTTCATTTGTAGTCCTAAACGGCCATGTTGAGGACGAACACAGGTGTTTCTATTTGTCTGATTGGTCCTCAACATGGCCAATTAGAACACCTGTGTTAGTCCTCAACATGGCCGGTGTAGGACTACAAATGCAACCCATGAATACAAGCTCACAATGTGTGTGCTATTTCCTCTATTTATTTATTTTAAACTTGGAAGGTATAAAATTATTAAATGCGTAACCTTAACTGTCTCAGTTGGATTACGTCAGTCAGTAATCTTTTGGTATATTTATTTGTCATATCTCCCCTGTGCAATTTTTACGAAGCCTAAAAGCTAAACAGGAAAGTAATTTTTATTTACATGCTCCAATGTTCAATGCCACAAACTAAGACTAAATTGCAATTATTTGAATGACAAGTAAAATGGCACGATGGTGACGGCCCTCGTCCTAGGACATTGTGGTATTGTGTGGCTGAAGTGCGACAGACCGTTCAGAAGAAACATTAACTATTGGTTCTTGACTTCCTGGCTGCCCCCGCACTGCATTGATCTGTATCTGGGTATCATGTTAATGTCCTCAGCACTGGAGGTGTGTGTTAAGTAATTGACGTCATTTCAGCTGATTCCTGTGGGTTTACCGAGGTAATAACTGTGTGTGTGTGTGTGTGTGTGTGTGTGTGTGTGTGTGTGTGTGTGTGTGTGTGTGTGTGTGTGTGTGTGTGTGTGTGTGTGTGTGTGTGTGTGTGTGTGTGTGTGTGTGTGTGTGTGTGTGCGCGTGCGCGTGCACGTGCGTGCGTGTGAGTTTGAGCATAGTACAAAGTGTAGCGAGTGTGTTATGACTCATCAAACTGATGTGAGGTCACCACAGTATCAATGCTTTTTTTGCCTACTGTAATACACAAACACATGCACACGCACGTACGTACACACACACACACACACACACACACACACACACACACACACACACACACACACACACACACACACACACACACACACACACACACACACACACACAGAGAGAGTCATGGACAGACACACATGTGTCTATCTATATGCACATACAACTGCAAAGGTGATTAATTTAATTAGCTTGAAATCAGAAACCCCAGAGGCCCAGGCAAAGTGTTTTAATAATTCCCCAAAGCTTCTATCATCTGTACATCCATTTCCATCTCATGACTCACACAGGCAGAGACAACAGAGATAAACACACTCAATAGTTCATACTGGGCACCAACTCAGCATATGCTGTAGGCGTGTGGTAGTAATTACTGGTAGCTAACCGTACAGGGGTCATGTTCTAGTTGCCCGAAAGCGAAAAGTAAATACTCCATTATAAAATGACATACCGGTATGTATAATTTGAATTACCCGAGTGCAACACTTATTTTCTGTGCGATACAAAATGTCATACCTACAATTTTGTGCCAGAAGCCTACATAGCTATGCTACATAGCTATGCTACCCAGTATGGGAAATTGGGTACACACTTGTTATTTCATATTTTTAAGTTAAGCAACAGTGCTCTTATTTTACATTCCACAGACCAGAAGACTGGCCATGTTCATTGTTCAGGTGTTGAGACAGATATATTGTGTGTTGAATTCGTTTTTGGCTTGTGATTTTGTTTTATTTTTCCATATCTTTTGAAATAATAAAAACAAACTGTAGGCAACAAAAAATAGAGGGGTGTTGTGACCCACAGATGAAAAACCCATGGGAATTGGGAACACAGTAAAACCAATGTTTTATTTTAACTCAAAGAGTGTAAAAGAAGTAGAACATCTTTACCCTAATGACACTGTTTAGTGTACTTATATAAATGCTTCCCTGGAATAAATATAGCCTGGCATCAGAAGTTATTGGTTACATTCCGTTGTCCTGTCCTTCCAATATAAACAGTCAGAGTGATTGAGTGAGTGAGTGTTTCCCCCACATATCTGGAGAACTGTGAGACCACTCAGTCTTAGCGCTGGTTAAAGCATTCAATAATTCTAGGCCTAATGGGTAAATGAAACTGAGAACTGAAATTGAACATGAATGAAAACAGAGACCACACTCTTTCCCCTTGTCCTTTTCTCTCCAGTCTGAATGCCAACCCTGTGGATAATGGAGCTGAGCAGGCAACTGTGTGGGAAGATGAGGAGGTCCAGCAGGAGAGCCCAGCTGTCCTCCTCCCCCTCTTCTTCTGCACTGAGAGGCCTGGAGATCCACTTCTACCTCCCAGACAAAAGACATCTGGAGTATTTACAAGGCTGCCACACTGCCGAGGATCTCTGCGTTGCGGCTGCCAAGGAATGTGGTCAGTCTCTCTCCTCCTCATGCACTACATTCAGTCCTTAATTAGTTGCTGGTGTTATTTCTTTGATTGATTGATTGATTGATTGATTGATTGAAGACTTTATTAGAAGTTTGCATAGGAAAAGGTACAGTTTCATGACGGTACAGTTCACTGGTACAAGGTCTACTAAAAGGAGATCCTAGAAAAGACTAAGCTTATTTCCATAGGAAACCATTGAAGTATCTCATATAACATTGAAAGACAGACGGATAGAACACAGTACTATGCAGTAGATATAGTCAGGAAAAAAAAGGGAAATTAGCACCTAATGAGGGTCAGTTTTATCTGTTGACGCATCGACTGTATCATGTTGTGTCATTTACCTTTACTAGAAGCTGGGCCGCCCGCGTCTAGTCGGCGACCTGGCCAACTCGGAACAATGTAAATAGGGAATGAATGCCCCGCCCTTTAATGCAAACCCCATTATACCTGTTTTCATAGGACCCGTTTTGACCATCTGTCTGCCTGTGTCCATTTATGCCCATATATGGAGATATCTGTATCTGTCTGTCTGTCTGTCGGCGTCCATTTTATGTCCATATATGGAGATCACTGCAGTTATAGTTCTGGGTCCATTTTATGCCCATATATGGAGATATCTGTCTATCTGCGTCCATTTTATGCCCATATATGGAGTATCTGTCTGTGCCTCCAACTGTGTTGCAGACACAGTGCCGGTTCCCCCTTTAATGCAAACCTCATTATACCTGTTGTCATAGGACCCGTTTTGAACATCTGTTTGCCTGTGTCCATTTATGCCCATATATGGAGATATCTGTATCTGTCTGTCTGCGTCCATTTTATGCCCATATATGGAGATCTTTGACCATCTGTTTGCCTCTGTCCATTTATGTCCATATATGGAGATATCTGTATCTGTCTGTCTGCAATCCATTTTATGCCCATATATGGGGGCATTCATTTTATGCCCATATATGGAGAACGCGCGTGCCCGTGGGACGAACGGTTCTCGAGATACGCGGATTACATACATACATACACACTCACAGAGATTTTTTGTTGACTCATGTGGCGTACGTGATGTCAGAGCCTTTTATGAAGTGATGTCACAATGAGTCAGAGCTTTCGCCGATTTCCTCCGGAACAGCCTGATGTCAACAATCAACCCCGCATAAGGAGATTCCGAACGTTTCGCGCCTGTTCGGGAAAACCGCACGTCGGGTCGGGTCGAGACCCGGCACTGCACTCCGTGCCGCGGCGGGGAACGCGCGTGCCGAATCTGAAGCCGGTGGGACGAACGGTTCTCGAGATACGCGGATTACAGACACACAGACAGACACGCAGAGACTTCTCGCATTTATAGATAGATTAGGTTTTGTAGTTTTGTTGTAGTATTGTAAAAAAGTTGGGGTATATCGCTGTTAGGGATGAAACGACCTTACTAGTTGACATGATTGGAAACATGACTGTATGGCCTCTGGCCTGATTTTTAAAGATTAGATTTGAATGAAGAACACACGCGCGCGCACACACTCTTTCCGACCAATTCCAGAAATTGGTCCTGAATTATAGAATAATATACTAGACAAGACAAGACAAGAACAGAAAGAGGGAAAGCGAAACACTGAGACAGGAAGGGAGAGCTTACTCATACAGTACTTGACCCACAGGCAAATCACAGTAGTACAGTTTTACACTAATTATTTAGCGAATCAAACAAAAAATGCAAATTATTGTGGCTGTTTGCTTTAAGCATCCTAGGTTAAGTTTAAAAATTCATACATTTTATTTCCATATTTCTTGCTCATAGTCAATATAACCTTACGTGAAATCTTCAGAAAAATTCTATTAGTAGCATTATGGATCATCAGTCCGGTTGAGCTTACGCAAAAACACATTTCAACCACTTCTTTACATCTGTAAACCAGTGATGTGAAAATAAAGTTGATTTGTTGAGTCGTTACTCAGCAATTGACAGAAAGGATTCCAAATCTGTTCCAAATCCGGTTCCAAATCCTACTTTATATCTGCTGCTGATAAATCCAGGTAACTGCTGGGGTAGTGGTAGTGTCTACTATGTCTTCCATTGGCATTGCTTCTACAGTGGTCTACTGGTGCACCTCCTACTGGTAGTACCACCACATTTCATCAATAAATGCATGTCCATGTTTTGACTATTACAGTCTGTCTGTATACTGTATATCTGTCCCTTCAAAACACCCAGGCTCCACTAGGGGTTTGTGGCCATCGGGTGTTGGATTGCATTATGTCAGCATCAACGATCGGCCAGGAACATTCCCATTCTAATCTCAATGAAAGTTGCTCCACTGCTAGTACTAACATTGTGTTGGCATTGCATTGCATTGCATTTGATGGCTGCGTTCAAGTGGTTAGTGGATGGATTTATTAAGGCTGTTCTGTTCTGTTTTATCTTTCCTGTTAAGCTTTGTAGTACAGTTTGTAAACTAAATTGGGTTTTGGATCATAGAAATACATGGTAAAGTGAGAAAAAAAGAAACAACACTATGGGGTGCCAATGGCCCAGTGGTTAAGGCACATAGCACGGCTCTAATACCTGACGGCGAGGTGCGAGTTTGATTCCCGAGCACAGCAGCCTTTGCTGCATGTCACCCCCTGTCTCTCTGTCTCTGTTTCCTGTCTCTCTCCACTATACTATTCCAAAATAACAAATAGATTAAAATCTTCTATTGCTCTCAGATTAAAAAACAATAGCCCACAACAACTACTATGTGTGTGGAGCAGGTCGACATCAAAAGGAAAACACAGGTGACGGTGATGCAATGTAATGCTACTGGTGTAGAGGACCTGTAAAGCCACTATCTTCATGATGTCATGATGAAACAAAACTACCTTCGGTCATAAACAAACACAGCATGAAAGTGAAACTCATGAAGAGTGTGAAAGTTGGATTGTAGTTGATAATGAATGCAACTATGCATGTAAGAACATGTTTACCTTTCCATTTCTACACACTTATTATGAATGAGGCACATTGTGATTGTGGCTTTTCCCCCCCACATACTGCACACATAAAGTAGGCTATAGTAATAACCTACTATCAATAGCTAAAGTTTCAACAGGGAGACCAAACCATTAGACTCACTCTACTGTGTGTTTTTCTTTTCTCCTAGACTAGTAAAAGAATGCTGTTGTGGCCCACCTCGTAACTATTGTGTACTTTAGGACTAGCAACTTTTGTAAAAGCTTTGCAAAAGATGTCAGAGGAAAACAAGGATTAGGTATATTATTGAGAAGTGTGCAACTCTGTTGACAGTAGATCAATGCACTGTTATTCTCCATTGCTACTTTTAAGTACTGGTTGTTTTGTGAATACAGTTGCTCTCCATAACAGCCAAGACCTGTTTTTGAAGTGTCAGTGTTTGTATCCGCATTTCACAGCTCTTTATGAAAACCACATGTTGGTGTAAAAGGAAAATAACAATAAATATCCTTGTGTTTTTGAAGCCTGCTATTGATGTGTGTTAAGCTTGAGGGGTTTTATTGCTTTAAGCAGTGTTCAAAATGTGACTGGACTTGTGGTTTGCCATTGGATAAGGGCCAAATTGACAGAATGGAAAAGAGGCTTGTTCTCAATATTGATATTCTCTTCCTTTACTCTGCCTTTCCTCTGTTTTTCCAGAAATCTCTCCGCTGTGCCATAACCTGTTTGCTCTGTATGATGAGACCACTTGCCTATGGTATCCACCCAACCACGAGTTCAAGATCACAGATGAGTCCAGCATCAAGCTGCACTATCGCATGAGGTGAGAATGAGATAGGTGGAATGTCTTTCATTCTTGTAAATGCCTTATGCCTCATACAGCAGGGGTCTTCAACAGGGGGTCCGGGACCCCTAGGGGGTCCCCAGAGTTACTACAGGGGGTCCTCCAAATCTTTGTGTGATAGAAACCTTTTTCTACTTTTTTATATTAACCACTTGAACCCTATAGTGTCCATAGGGTCCATATTCGGAGAGCTTTAGCCAAAAATAGCAGATCTACAAGCTCACAACGCCTCACGCTGCACACATTGACATGAATCCAAAATACACGGACGATTGTGCTGTCAAACAATGAAACTATATGGAATCTATGAAAAGGTTGTGGGGGTCCCTGCTTCATCTCTCTCTCAACTAAGGGGTCCTTGGCCTGAAAACGTTGAAGACTCCTGTCCTACAGTATGTTCAAACGGTTCTCCGCTGACATCCTTGTCCTTCCTTTTCACACACTCACCTCCAAAGACAGAGATCTACGTCAAACCCTTGTTTCATTGATTACGCTAGAGGGCGCTCTTTGCCAACGTATGAATGGTACTAGGTTGCTAGGAGACAGATACAACCCGAAATGACGTCATCCCAAAATGTTTTATTGGATTTGGATTCTTTGTTGGTCAAAACAAGCTTTTTTTGGGGGGGGGGGGGGCACGGTGGCGCAGTGGTTAGCGCTTCGCCTCACAGCTAGAAGGTCCTGGGTTTGATTCCCGCCAGGGGACGCTGTGGGTGCTGGGGGCGTGTTTCTCTCTCCGCGTCATCAGCGCCCACACCCTAGGTGGGGTCGGCGATAGGGCCTTTCTGTGTGGAGTTTGCATGTTCTCCCCGTGTCTCCTAGGGTTTATACCCTCACAAAAACATGCAGTAATCCTGGTCTCAATAATGCCTCCCCCTGGCCAGCCGGGGCGCTTGAGGGGAAAGGAACTGGTTGGAATAACGTGTTCCTTCCACGCGCTACGTCCAGCTGTTTACCGTTAGTTAGTAATGTATTTATTGCCTTAAAGGCTAAATATATACGTGGGGAAAAAAAGTTATTCCAAAACACAATTGTCTGCTCATGAAGTTCCAAACACATAACACCAGTGCAGACATTTAAAGCACACAAGACGGCAGGGCCAGACTATGGACTCATTCAGACTGTTAAATGGGCTGCTGCCTAAGCTACTTCTCTTTGGGAAAATGAAGCAAACACATCATTTAAATGTCTGCAGCTGCACAACACAACAGCGCCGTTGGACATAGCTGTATTAGATTTGTGCAAGCAGCGACATACTGTATGTGTTAGGCTGGCACTCACTCGCTCTGTTGGTAAGATAGATAAGATCATAATACAGCAACGGGGTGCGTTGAGGCACATTACTGTCTGTAGATGTGCATGCACATAGCTTTTTGTGTTATCCTACTGTTGGTGCTGCGCAACAAACATTCTGACTTGTGATTGCTACCATGAAGCAATATTTGTTAAACTCTGTGAGGAGTAGATAATAGATGTTAGCAACATGTACAGTATATCGATGGCTATTTTCAACACAACATTTCCTATTTGGTAATTGTAACAATTTCTTAAATGTATTTTAACGTGCTGACAGATATCGTACAAAGAGGAGGGTTAGGAGAAGTTAAATCTCGCACGCACGCACGCAGACACACACACCCTTACTTCCTCTTATTCTGTTCACTTTCTTTACTTTTACAATAGCTGGGAGGAGAATTGTGCAAGTGTTGTGAGAGACAAAGCAAAGCTCTGGGGTGATGTGTGCGCAAGTAGTATACTTTGTGTGGTTAGGTTATCCATGTCTGTGTTGTGCTGGAGTCTGTTTTGCATACTGTGTACTGCAGTCTACTAACAAACAGACTTTTGTGGTCAAGTATTAACTCATTCACTGCCGGAGTAAATACATACATACATACATAATACAGCCACTGCCAGAGAAATCTGCATTTTTCCTTACCTTTATCTCTGAATGAGTCAACATGTATCTACAGTCAAAAATTGTACAGTGAACGAAAGATCTATCACCAGTGAATATATGAAATTATGAATACATGTATGGATGGTCTATCAACAACGTATAGCCTACATGAATGAATATACAGAAATTGTGCTTGACTTTACACAATGTATATGTTTACTGTGCCGATCCCGAACAAGTTCGGCTTTTTTTTCGGCAAGAGACATTTCTTTTTGCTATTTTTCTTAACCTGAGCTGCTTGTAAAGACGTTGGTGGTCCTGGCTCGTCCTACGCTTTCCAAGGAGCCGAGCTACGTGCTCCAACGATTTATTCCATTGAAAATGGCCAGATGCCAAGTTTACAGACCCACAATTTTTACTGAATCTATGCTGTCGGCGGAGCGACGTTTCACGGGGTGCCGATCCCGAACTAGTTCGGCTTTTTATATAAAATGAATTAAACACTCTGAGGCCTCACCGAAGCCTGAGGCAACATTTGCATCTAGGCCGCCGGCCGCGATCTGTTTACATCGGCCCGCGAGAGCGTCGCGGCGCCGAATCGCGCCGCCGAATCGAATGCATTCTCACATCTTTGAAGCTCATTTTCTCTGAACAGTGCTCTTATGGAAGCGGACAAGGTTTATTTATGGCTAAATCGCCGAAAATCAGGCTTCTAACATGAGTGATAGCCTATGGCTATCTTCAAGCTAACTTCATCCGGGTCATTTTCATGACACGCACGAACGTGAACACGCACGTCACTGCTACGTGATTCCCCGTATGTTACAGCGCTGGTCTATAGTGACTCTGGCAAGGCGCGCGGTCTTTGGCGCCCTCAAGTGGCCGTGACACTAGACCAGTTAATAACATGATCAGTGATGTATGTTCATTCATAAAGTCAATGGTGATAGACTGGTGATGTAAGTAAGTAAGTAAGCCTTGCCGAGCCATGAGGCCCATATGACTCGGCCGAGCCATGAGGCTCATAGACTGGTGATGTACTTTGTACAAAATCCAATATCCTGGAAGTGATCAGAGATTTTTTTATTCCTGCAATCACATCATTTCCTGTTTCCTGTGTTGGCCAATATGACCCTGGGCGTACGACAAACTTTGGACACAGCCAGATGTTGGGGGTTGGCTCCTTCCAGAAGCACCGCTCATAAATGACGTAAATCAGAACTTTGGATGGGTGGTCTCAGGGCTACTGTACATGCTTCAAAATACATTTTTCGGGTGGTTTGTCCGGGGGAAAAAAGTCATTCATACTCCCTCCAAAATGTTCTGAACACCAGACCCAGCCCACTTGGTAATCTGATCAATGAATCTGTCCAGCAGCTCGCTCTGTCGCCTCGAGACACTGAAGCATTTGTGTACAACCGGCAAAGTGATTTTAATACCTGTGTATCGTTCAGATGCGCCATGGGAAATTTGTAGCATATAGGAATCATTGGTGGAAAAAGTACTGACTGACATGTTTTACTTGAGTAAAAGTATCAATACTGCAATGTAGAAATACTCTGTTACAAGTGAAAGTCCAGAATTCTAAATGTGCTTGAGTAAAAGTACGAAAGTATTGACTTCAATATGTACTTAAAGTACCAAAATGTTTGAAAAATAGTCGATCTACATGCTCACAATGTGTCGCATCGCCTAGGTATAAAATAGGGCTAAAGTCGTTAATGTATGTTTTGTGATATTATTTATAAAGTATATCTGCAAAGTAACTAGTAACTAAAATGTTCAAATAAATGTAGTGGAGTAAAAGTACAATATTTGGGTCCCAGATGTAGTGGAAGTGAAAGAATTGGAAATACTCAAGTAAAGTACAAATACCTCAGAATTGTATTTAAGTACAGTACTTAAGTAAATGTACTTAGTTACTTTACACTGCTGATATATATCTATGACTCTCAAAGTGTAATGTCCCATGGGCAGACATCTAACTCGGTCCTAAACCATAATACTTAATTATAGGCCTTTATAGGCTTGGCTTCGTTGTTGTCGGGTTGTAACTTGCTTAATGGTCAGCAATGTGGTGTTTATATCTATGCATGCACTAGGGGTAATATAGTTGCCGGTATATTATTGATGACAAATGTGTTGCAGCCAACAGACCAATTTGTCAAGTGTACAAGACAGCCTGCTACCCAAAGTGGTTTGAACTGTCTGAAATTGCCACCCTCACTAATGGGATAAAAAATTAGAAAAAGAAAAAAGAACAGCAAATGTAAAATTTGTGTGTGTGTGTGTGTGTGTGTGTGTGTGTGTGTGTGTGTGTGTGTGTGTGTGTGTGTGTGTGTGTGTGTGTGTGTGTGTGTGTGTGTGTGTGTGTGTGTGTGTGTGTGTGTGTGTGTGTGTGTGTGTGTGTGTGTGTGTGTGTGTGTGTGTGTGTATGTATGTATGTATGTATGTATGTATGTATATATATATATATATATATATATATATATATATTACTTTTTTGAGGGGGGTATATTGTATATTCAAAGGATTAACACAAGTAAAGGCCATATGGTCAACAAGTTTCATAGAAGTCCACATCAAAATTGTAACCGCTATGGTCGCATATGTGACCTCAAAAATGTAATTGGGACCATTTATGGGATGCAAATAATTCTCTTGTTTGCGACCAAAACTGGACATTGAGTGAACCAAACAAATGCATCTCTCTTACCCTGGGAAAAAGAAATATGTGTGACTGCGTTCTAGGGCTGTGCTCAACATTTTGAATATCGGGATCAGTCCCTTATCGTTATTCCCGCAGCATTCTTTTTTTCTTTTAAAATAAAATGGAGATAATTTGCTCATTGGCCATTATGCCAGCGGAGACGTTGACATTCTAGAGATGAGTGAGAGGTGGGGCTGCTCCGTGTGAGCACCGGTATGTGTGATACATGGGGGTGGCATAGCTCAGGGGTAGAGAAACCGTTATTAGAGCACGAAGGGTTCCCAGTTAGAATCCGGGCTCCCCCTGAGTTAATGTCGAAGGGTCCTTGGGCAAGACTCTGAACCCCACATTGCTCCCGGTGAGCAGGTTGGTGCCTTGCATGGTTTCCTCCGCCACTGGTGTATGAATGTGTGCGTGAATGGGTGAATGTAATGCACAATCTCTGTAAAGCGCTTTGGATAAAAGCGCTATATAAATGCACCATTTTTTTTAAATTTTTTTTATACATGCGTGTGTGTGGTGTAAGAGCTTTTCTCCTAGTTTAGGCAGAGACAAGAGCTTTAGGAGAATATTCACTTGGCCTGAGTGATGCGTTCATTAAAAGTGATGCTGTTAAGTCTATCCTTTGTTTGCACAGAAGCACACCCTTTGCTGAGACACTCACTCACTCACTCGCTCACTCACTCACTCACTCACTCACTCACTCACTCACTCACTCACTCACTCACTTTGTATGAGAAAACATGCGTTTGTCAAAACATAATAAAATCAATTTAAGAAAAAATTGGGAAAGTATGTACGGTTGGAAGGAGTGCAGAATTGTGTTAAACAGAACTATTTTACACTGCAAAACAAACACGATCGTGCATATTCTGACTTCTGTCTCTCCCCTATCAGGTTCTACTTTGCCAACTGGCATGGCACCACAGCCGGTGAGTCTCCAGTGTGGAGACACTGCATTAGTAAACTCAGAGGAGGTCTCAGCCCACAGAAGACACCAGAAGGAACACCCTTACTGGATGCTGCCTCTCTCGGCTACCTGTTCTCCCAGGTGTGTGTTTGTAACATATACCGGTAGTTGTTGTTCGTGTTTGCGTGTACACATTTCATCCTGTAACGTAGATTAAAGTATAGGATCAGAGCTACAAAATTGTCAATTCTTTTTAGGATTTTCACACTTTCTCTGCTCAAAGCTACAGTACATCTTTGGAAAACAATGAATGCTTTGAATTAATATTCTTTGGTGGCTGTGTCCACAGAAAGAGTATGTGAGTGGAGGAGAGCTTCAGATAACATGTCCAGAGCACAGGAAGTGCACTTATAATTTGAACCTATTAGCTGTTGTCTGTGACCACTTGAACAATCATGTCATCTGTGTTATTAGCACGTTATTGCCTCCCTCTTTTTGAATGTACTTTAATGGCAGTGAAAGTACACCATCATTTGGATGGTTTCCAAGTGAATTCAGCATGACTACAGTACATGCCCTTCTTATACGCTGGACATTGAGGCAGCGCATCATTGCATAAATCTAGTAGCTAGCACCTCCACAGAACATGAGGAATCTACTGGATAAAGCTGCTGAGAAGCCTGATAGATTGCATAAATTCTCCATGGGCTGTAGAGTGA
Organism: Nannobrachium achirus; assembly: GCF_963921795.1. Taxonomy (NCBI): domain Eukaryota; kingdom Metazoa; phylum Chordata; class Actinopteri; order Myctophiformes; family Myctophidae; genus Nannobrachium; species Nannobrachium achirus. Next base: position 28,006,539 of record NC_137810.1, on the reverse strand, counting down.
TGGGTCATCGAGAGCCTCTTAGGGTAGAGACTGCAGCCGCTAGAGGAATATTAATGAAGATGGCAGCATGGTCAGAGACATCCCGGTTGATGGTCTGGAGATTTACTGGACTGAAGCCATGAGCAATAATTAGATTTAAGGTCCTTGCACATTGGTGCGTTTTTTTGGCCGAATATCTGAGAAAATGTCAGAGCATGTAAATAAAAAGAATCAAGCTCACGTTATGTCAATCACATTTCAACACTGCCGCCCGTTATTTCGACCATTTTCTTCTTCTTTTTTCGGACCTCGATCTTTTCTGTTTTTCGCAGCTGTCACTTTCTCAGCTAAGGGGTCCTTGGTCTGGAAAACGTTTTTTGCAGATTTTGAAAACGCAACGCAAAAACTCAATCAATGTGCAACCACCTTTAGAGTATAACCGTATTGATAGGTACAGTTACAGGGTACAGTGACATGTTGAGTACTGTCGAAGCTCCAAGAACTCAGGTGCAGGTTTATTGTCCTGGATGTCTCTGTAGGCATCTAAAGTCTTCTAAACTTTCTCATAATTAGTGGTTATCATGGAGAGTAAATGACCAAATTCTGTCAGAAAGTCCCCTCCCTTGATTTAGTAGCCCAAAAAAATTGGTATTGAATCTGAAAAGCTCAAAGGAAAGGTTGAGTTACCAACAACAGCAGGTGCCAATATTTGACCAGCTTTCAGACCGGAGATAAAAACGGGGTTACTGCCCAGTTTTATTTGTGTATACATATCTGTGTGTGTGTGTGTGTGTGTGTGTGTGTGTGTGTGTGTGTGTGTGTGTGTGTGTGTGTGTGTGTGTGTGTGTGTGTGCGTGTGCGTGTGCGCGTGTGCGTCTAGGGGCAACATGACTTCCATAGGGGTTTGGCCCCGGTGAGGACGGCCCAGACCGAGGCAGAACAACACGAGATAGAAAACGAGTGCCTGGGCATGGCTGTGTTGGCCATCACTCACTATACAAAGTACCTTGAACTGCCCACCGTCCCCAACGACATCAGGTACAGTACTACACACATTGTTAGGGCTGATTTATACTTTTTTGCATGCTGGTATTGCACATCAAAAATATCTACAACCTCCCAACACACCGCACTGCAACGAATTGTGAGCTTACAGATCTGCTATGTTCGGTGTGCAAAACAGCACACACACCGTCTTGAAACATCTGTTTGTAATGGTACATAAAGTTTAACATCACAGCATAATAGTAGCTGCAAATAGAAGGGGGGGGCTTAGCTCTTAAAAGGTTGCACTCTGGAGGTAAGCTGTCGCCATGCCACACGCACCATTGGTAATGAGAGTAAGTATTTAAAGGGTGATGGCGACACCCGATCTTAACCGGGCACCCTTGCCCTCTGCGTACAATACCCTCATCCTCTATTCAGTTCTCTCGTCTATCCCATTCTCTTTGTCCGTACATCCTTTCTTCCATTTCACACCAGACACACACGCACGCACGCACGCACGCACGCACGCACCCACACACACACACACACACACACACACACACATTTACAGAGTGATAGCGGCTACAGAGGCTATTTTGCAAGGATATGAATATGTGCATTGAGATTTAGATTTGCCCTTGTTTGAAAACCTAGATTATATTTATTTTCTTTTTCCGATTAACTTTTAAACAACCCCATAGTATATAGATGCTGCTCCCTCCATCGATACAACCTGTTCACATTCTGCTGTGGTTTCAAAGGTTGCTATATAATATAATATACGTATATATAATCTCTCTCTCTCTCTCTCTCTCTCTCTCTCTCTCTCGCTTACTATGCCTAACTCTAACCCTAACCCTAACCTTAACCTCAGTAAAACTATGCCTATCCCTAACCCTAACCCTAACCTCCTTTGGGTGAGGCGCTATCATTCCTGCCGACGCTACGTTGTCGTTGTCGATGTTGTAGATCAAAGCGACCGCTTGTTCCGCCCCGCGCCGCACGACGAGCGCTCCGGTTCTCAATCTAACTGTTTCTCGATCTAGCAGTGACATATATACACTTTAAACTTCTGCTTCCTCTTATTCCTCTCACTCCTCTTCTTTGTCATCATCCACCTCCTCTTCTTCTCCTCATCTTCTTTTACTTCCACTTCCTGTTCTTCCTCCTCTCTTCATTTTATTCCTCTTCTTCAGTTTCTCTCTAACTGTACTCGGCACCATCCAGTTGTTGTGAGGCATTTCTTTTAATTGTGACTCTGCCTCCTTTCATACAAGCTACAAGCGCTACATCCCAGAGTCACTGAACCGAAACATCAAGCAGCGCAATGTCCTGACCCGCATGCGCATCAACAACGTCTTCAAGAACTTCCTCAACGAGTTCAACCACCGCACGGTGCGCGAAAGCAACATCACGCAGTACGATCTGAAGATCAAGTACCTGGCCACGCTAGAGGGGCTCACCAGCGGCCTGGGCAGAGAGCTGCTGGAGCCCATCTCACTCACCGTCACCCAGGAAGGGGAACTCTCCAACGGGTACCAAGGTAAGGTTGTGGCCAGAGCGGACATTAGAAGTAGTTGGGTTAGGAAGTGACTGCAACGTCTTAATCACTTAAATTAAAATGATCTTTTGTTTGAGGTTTGGGTTGTGTAGTTACCTTTCTGTGACCCCAAATATAAAATCGAGAGATTTCTTTAATAGTTGCTCCTCATTGACTGAGATTGCACAGTTAATCAGGTCTCAATGTTACTCTTTTAGTAAAGAAAGGAACAATATTTTGGAATATACATTTCTAATCAACGGAGCAACTATTGAAGACATCTCGCCAATATTTGAAGTTACATCGTAGCAAAGTAACCACACAACCTTGTAGATCTGCTTCTTTAGCATTATTTTTTAATTGTGGAACATTTTTGCACATGTCCAAAATACTGTAGGGACATGCTAGAAAAAGGAAATGCTTCATGTTTCATATGCTACTCCTAGGATACTACAACCACCAGAACCAGAACCAGAACCAGGGACAGAGCCTGGAGACCAGTCACGACATGCAGGTCAGGGTCAGCGGGACCACTGGGATTTGCTGGAGGAAGAAGACGGCCATTGTGAGTAGAGAAGTGGTTCTCCAGTGGGCTCTGGGAAGTGGGAACCCCCAGGGGTCCTTGAGGGGTTTACAGGGGGTCACCAGCAGAATGAGTTAATATAGCATCAAAATCAGTTTAACCACTTTAAACCTATATACTTTGGCCATTTGAAAATAAAATTGCAAACTTGTAGAGCTGCTAGTTTCAAAAAATCTTTACAAAATGTGAAACATTTTGAATATCTTTAATTCATTTGGGGGTCATTGACATGAAAATGTTTGAGAACCACCTTTAGTAGAGAGCGTTGGGAAGTTGGCGGAGGCGTGGGAGGAGGGGGAAGTGGCCAGAAAGGTCATGGAAAGGTTTAGAGATAAGGTAGATGGTCCATCTGAATTTATCAGTAGGCTCTGCTAACGCACTTTATGGACATCAGATTTGTCTAACTTGCTGTACCTGTAAATGGTGATTGATATTTACTTGAGTCACACACCCAAAATAGCCAATCTGCAAGCTGGCACTGCATTGTGAGCTTGTAGAACTGCTATTTTTGATGAGTGACTATAACTCAGGCTTCAGCAGTAACACAGCTGCCTGCGTATTCTCTCCTTGGAGCCACTTTTTTTCTTTTTATAAAAGTAGTTAATTCTTTTCTGTAGTGTTTTTTTACAACTTTAGTTTTTCCCTTCTCACCTCACCGCATCCTCTTTACATTTTTGACATAGCTTCAATATTCCCATTCTTCCCAACAGAACGCTGTGATCCCCAAGGAGAGGGGCAAGTCCAAGAAGAACAAGCTGGATGCGAAGCAGAAGAAGGATAAAAACAAAGAGAGTGGTGAAGGCTGGGTGATCTTCTGTGACTTCCATGAGATCACACACACTGTCATTAAAGAGGCCTTGGTCACCATCTATAGACAGGACAACAAGAAGATGGTGAGCACACAAAAGTTGTATTTGATTGTGTGTGTGTGTGTGTGTGTGTGTGTGTGTGTGTGTGTGTGTGTGTGTGTGTGTGTGTGTGTGTGTGTGTGTTTGTGGGTGTGGGTGTGGGCGCGCGCGCGTGCGTGTCAGTTTCAATCTCATACACGTTATGTGGATCTTCCAGAGTCGCCATGTAAACTAAACTAAACGGAGTGCCAAATTCTTGGAATGCAGGGAAGTAGTAAAGACTAGTAGGTGTGGTCTAAATGGAGGGGTGTTTTACAGCAGCTCAAGTGTAAGGAGCTCTGCCTCAGGGGAACATATGTTGGGAAACATCCGTTGACTCACACTACGATGGTACATGTGTCACACTCAGAGAGTAGTTTTGTGCCACGTTGAATGAACAAGACCATATCTTAGGTTTAGAAACGGTGCAATACTGAAACTGAAATCACGTATCTTGGTTGAGTTACAGGGCAGTATGTATTTTGGTGGGTCCCCTACAAAGTGAGGAAGAATTTCCCTCTACTTCAAAAGCCAAGTGCTAGCTGCGTGTTTTGCATACCGGTAATCTGATGGAAGGAAACTAGACTTGACCTCACTTGATTTGATTGGCACAGAACCAATCAAGAGAGCTGTTAGCCACCACAAGGGAGTGTCCTGTTTTTTGTTGTTCCTTTTTTAACTCTTTGGGTGGTATGCCAACACCACAACTGCCACTTATCTTTTTACTTTATCAGAGAGGCAGACTCTATTGAAACCTACTGTATTTATGTTCACTCTCATGCAACTAGACTATCACTACATAACATGCACTAAACGCTTATTGTTTTCATTGCTGTACATTTGTTAATGTCACTTTTTTGTTTAAATGTTTATTGTAAACCTGTAATCTTTGAAATATGATATTGACTATTCACTATAATCGTACTTACATCACCTATTATAACATGTGCTAAGTCACCATAAAAGGCATAAAAATGGCCAAAAGTTATGTTTGATTATTCCTTCTCATAAAAACACGTATGTACTTTTGTGCATTATGTTCATATAGCCAGGTCTCCATTTAGTGTTTTTATTTCCCCTGAGTGCCTCCTGCTTTTTTCAATTGTTCCCAAAATGAGGACAAATCAATAAAAGGAGAAATAACTACTCCTTTCAACATAAATACAGTATGTCTTTTAAAAAGTCTACTTTACATTACAAAAACAAACAAATCAAATAATCTCTCTCTCTCTCTAGAGTTGGGTTGAGATTGAGAACTCTCTGCCATCGTTACCACACAGCTGTTGTATTCTCTAACTACTGTCCGTCATGCAGTGCCAACGCAAAAGCACACAGGGCACCATTTTAGGGCTGTCACAATTATTACATAATAGTCTAATCGCAATTATTTGACATAATCGCGATTATTTGACATAATTGCGATTATTTTTCATAATCTTTTCCATGTTGAAACATAGTGGAAATAGCCGATCTACAAGCTCACAACGCGTCACAATGTTATTTTTTAAGTATAAAGTTGTGGGGGCACGGTGGCGCAGTCAGTAGTGCTGTCGCCTCACAGCTAGAAGGTCCTGGGTTCGATTCCCGCCGGGGGACACTGTGGGTGCTGGGGGCGTGTTCCCTCCTCCGCGTCATCAGTGCCCACACCCTAGGTGGGGTTGGCAAAAGGGCCTTTCTGTGTGGAGTTTGCATGTTCTCCCCGTGTCTCCTAGGGTAGATACCCTCACAAAAACATGCAGTAATCCTGGTCTCTATAAAGCCTCCCCCTGGCCAGCCGGGGCGCCTGATGGAGGGGAATGGAACTGGTTGGAATAACGTGTTCCTTCCACGCGCTACGTCCAACCGGGGAAGCTCCCCCTGGCAGGTGATAAGAAGCGGCCTGCTCACTCCTCATGCATTGAAGGAAGCATGAGCTCAGTTCGGGGCCCTCCCCAGGTTGGCAGAGGGAGAGTAGAGCCCAGGATCACAGCTTAGGCAATTGGCACCGGGTGAAAAAATGGGTTACAAAAATCGTGGGATAAAAATTTAGGAAAAAAAAAAATAAGTATAAAGTTGTCAAATATGTCATAATCTCTTTGTATATTTAGGTTATGTGTCATATCTACCATGTGCAACTTCAAAGCCTAAAAGCCAAACAGTAATGTAATTATCAACGACAAAAACACAATTAAATCGTTAATCGCAATTATTTGAGTGACAATTAATCGTCATGTAAAATGTCATAATCGTGACAGCCCTACACCATTTTAATATCTTGTTTGTTTGTTTTGTTTTGCGATTCTATTACATAAGCACATTTCTCTTCATGTCACACTTCATCTCATATTTCACATTTCATGAGTTTAATCAGGTAGGTCCTCCTTCCTCCCAACCAGTCTCTCTCCTCCCAACCAACCTGTCTCTCTGGGTTGCTGTGTAGGAGTTGCAGCTTGCTTCCAGGGCTGAGGCTCTGTCTTTTGCCGCCCTGGTGGACGGATACTTCAGGCTGACGGTGGACGCCCACCACTACCTGTGCCAGGAGGTGGCCCCTCCTGCAGTTGTCCACAACATCGACAACGGCTGCCACGGACCCATCTGGTTAGTACCGGGGGTGTGGAACTGTGGATAGATGTCTCGGTCTGTGCTTGCCTTTGTATCTGTTACAAGTTATTATCTGTCTGTTATCTGCTATTAACTTCTTTGTGTACACGTTTGCTTGTGTGCACATTTTGTGTCAGTCTGATCTCTTCTAAATGGCTTTGATTTTCATTTCTAATGATGAGTATTAAATCGTAGGCAGTACATTGGCCCATTTAGTCAGTCTAAATACAGTATATTATTACGTGTGGTGATCAATAAACAAGCTGTGTCTGACCTTGACTTGACTTGTACTTCTCCCCCTCTCTCAGTGCAGAGTACATTGTGCCTCTTAATTTCTTGTCTTCCTCATGTTTCCTTAAAAGAAGAAAGGACACACTTGTTTTGACAAAACAAGGCTTTTTTTTATCAACCTTTGGTGTAAGGATAACATTGGTAGGAGTTTCACTTAAGTGGGTCCAGCATTTGGTGTACCATGGAGCACATATTTTAATGCTTTTGATGATATGAGCCAACTTGCACTGACCATACAGGACTTACAGTAACTCGTTAATTATGCACAATAGCAAACTAGATGAGTATCGTGACCATAGTTGTAACTGCTGATGTACATCACTATACATGGTTGTACATGATCAGTGATAAGAGATTGCATGAAATGGGACAACATGAAGGCTGTCTGACGCTTCAGTGTCTGTTGACAAATGTCAGAGCTTTGAAGTGATTCCGAAGTGATTTCTCATAATTTGACTGAGTCAACACTTCAGTACCTTTTTGATATTTTAGTTTGCTGTCCCAGAGATGGCGTGGAAGCAAATGTTTTGCGCATATTCAGCCATTTGCCATAATAATAATAATAAAAAAAAAAAAAAAAAAAAATATATATATATATATATATATATATATATATGTGTATAAAATGCACCATTTAAAAGTTCCAAGATGGCGCCGTGCTAGTCGGACGTGCGACCTGATCCTCCGTCGAAAAATGACAAAACTTTATATAAACAGTCTATAAAGTGAGCAACTCGTCGATTAAGATTACCCTGATGGCAACTCCAGGCAATAAACAGCCCACAACACGTCAAGCAAGTAGGTCAAGACAGTCTAAAATAGAGTTTGCCTCGTCTACCGCAAACACCAAACAAATTGGGACTGGAGCAGGCAGCGGCGCCATGGAAGCTGAGGTGGCCTCCCTCTCCACGGCTGGAGGGGGAGTTGATAGTAACAAGGTGGTCTTGGACGCGATTCAAGGCTTAAGAAACGAATTTAATGGCAGGTTTGATTCAGTGATGGCTGCAATAGCAAGCACGCGAACAGAAGTGGCTGAATGTGTGGTGCGAGTCACGGAGGCCGAAACCCGCATTTCCAACACAGAGGACGCGGTCAATAGCCTACAAGCTAAGGTGATTCTTCTGGAGAAGACAATCAAAGAAATGGCGACAAAGATACTGGACCAGGAGACCCGGTCTAGAAGGTGCAATTTGAAGCTCCTGAACGCAGGATTAAAGGCTATACCTGATAGTCAACTTTGCACCTTTCTGGAGGACTGGATACCCAAAACGTTAAACGTTCAGCTAACTTCGAAGGCATTCCTCGGGAGAGTCCACAGACTGGGCCAGAGAAGAGATCCAAGCGGGCGCCCGAGAATTATAATCATGCAGTTCTTAAACGACCGTGACAAGACAACAGTATGGGATGCGGCCAAGGCTAACAAGAAGAAGATGATGTTGGAGAACAAGCCGGTCTGGTTCCATAAAGATGTGCCACCAGAAACGTACAAGAAGATGAAGAGCTTTGAAGCAGCCAGCAAGAAGCTCTGGTCCATGAAAATCAGGAACGGAGTACTACTGCCTGCATGCAATCTAATGGTGACCTACTTGGGCCGACAACACTCCTTCAAGAACCCGGAGGATGCGGAGGCTTTCGCCGGGCGTATCGACAAGGAGACAGACGGGACAGGAGGTCCGTTGTCGGATGCAGAGGAGGCAGATGACGCAGAGTCAACCGTGGCAGAGGAGGTAGGCGAGGCAGAACCAACCGTGGCGGATCCAGCAAACGACGTGGGGTAACGTTGATAGCCGGGCTAGCTTCCTAGCCTTGCTAAACTAAGCCATGCTGGCTATATAACTATTATAGACATGCTTCACGACCATAGAGTATATATAAAATAGAGAGCGGACGAGCCCCGCCCCCAGTATCATTTCAATGCAAGTGCTCAGTGGCGTTTTGAAGCAACGGCTACGTGCTAGCATGTAGCTAATCCAGGTGCATTCTGGGGGAAATTGGCCACTATTCAGTGTTACCAGATGGGAAATGTTGAATTATCGTACCGGAGGCTCAGAATTATCGTATTTGACATGAAACTATCGTACACGGCCAAAAAAGAGAAATCACTCGCGTAAAAACGTAATTTCACCAAAAAATGCGTCTTTAGTGTAAGAAACGACCTCGTTTTAGACTCCTGCGTGACAAAAACGCATCAGATATGCTGTGTGGAGGCAGGCAACTTCTTGGAGCTTACACAAATAAAAGCCTGAAACTGGTCTGGAAAGATGCAACCAGTGTTTTTAATGCCTCCGAGTACAGATCTAGGGTCAGATTGACTGATTTCCTGGTTTATTTTGAGAAGCCAAACCAGATCCCAGATCAGCAGCCAGGGAAAATAGTGAATTCACGCTCTTTTTGATGATATGCCGAAATTATCGTACATTTGGGCATTTGTGGAATTATTGATCGTACATCGTACAGAGGGTCAAATTATCGTACAAATACGATAATTATCGTACGTCTGGCAACACTGCCACTATTCGAGACCACAAATGACGTCACGCTGCTCTCCGCTCACAGGAAGGAGTGGAGGGGGCGGGACCAAAATGCGCGTTTAGGCTGCAGTTCCAACTTTGGCCACCATCGGGGCTGCTTCAAATCTAGCCCTGGGTTCTGGGGGCTTGTTCACGACAGACTACCGGACTAACTTTCGCCCATATCCTTTTACTGTTGAAAACCTAACCAAATCTGACTAATGTTTTATGCTCTTGATTTTCTCCTTATTCTATTGGTATATAATATATTCATATTTTTATTTTATTTTATTATTATATGTACCTACTTTTACTGTTTTGTTTGTGAATGAAGAAAGGAACTGAAGCTCCGCTTTGATATAAGAATAAGAATGTATTTGTTTTCTTTTTGTATCTTTTTATTTTTTTACATTAGTGGCTAGGGTGAAAATGATAGACACATTTAGTAGAAAAGGATTGATTTCATTTATAACATAGACACTTTCTTTCCTATCTAATCGGGTTTTATTTTTATTTTTTATCATTATCTCCTTGTTATCGTATTAGAATGTAGACGGGGCCGTGGCTTGGAGGTGCGGCGGTCGGATGCGCTCGTCGCGGCTCAGAGCCACGGGCACCGTGATTAAACTAGGGTTATGTAACTTTTGTTTAGTGGTAAGCGACAGCGGGCCCATTTTAATTTGTTAGCGCGGTCACTCGGTGGCTGTTATGATAGTAGAGTTACCGCTGGCTCTGTGTATCTAATTTGTACTCTCTAACTATTATTCACTCTAGTTATTGTTTGGCGAGAATATGTCTCGCTGGTATATGGACCCGGTTATATTGTTGTGTTGGAGATAGATAGAGGAGAGGATGTTTATGCTGCGGCGACCTCAGAACTACAAAGTTAGCCGATATGTTTGCACGTTGCTAGTATACAGAACCCCATTTCCCATAAAGCATTTCGCGATGTTACTTGTTTCGCTTCCGGGAATATACGGCCGTCATTTCCGGCCCCATTGTAATGGTATAGTAATAGATTACTTCCCCCTATATAGCACTGGGAGCTTAGATAACCAGATTTTGCTGGGTGCCAGCTTATAGTAAGGGGGCCAAATAGGCCAAAATGTTATTAGTATTAGGGGAACATTTAACACATTATTAAAAATAACATAATAATATTGGCACTAATAATAATAAATGTTAATAATAATTTAGGAGGGGGGGGGGGGGGATATATATATATTTATATATATATATATTAAAAAAAGAAAAATGAACATTTTGATAAAAAAAAAAAAAAAAAAAAATGCACCATTTAAGCGATAAAGCGGAAGTGAAGCCTCCTCCCCACTTCAGTTTTGTTTTTACAGTTGCGCACATTTATCCTAATTTGAATCAAAAATCATCTAAGCATATTTAGCTTGCTGCTTAGCAGAAATGATATTTTAAAATATATTTTCAGGAACGGAAATGCCAGCTTCCGTTACTCGTATTTCAGGAGGTGTAGTCCCAGACTCTATATAGCATTCAGACTGAGATTGTGGAATAGTTGTCTGGCTACGCGAGACTAAGGTGTGGGTAGCTCAGTCGGTAGGGCACTCACCTTTGGACAGGAAAGTCATGGGTTCAATCCTAGGCACCAGCAACTGTATGAGTAGCATGGCTTGGGTGTGACAAGTCGTGCAGTATGTACAGAGATCTGATAGTAGTCCTGGCGTTCCACCTCAGCAATCCAGGGGCCTCGTGCGTTATAGGTTGGGGATCTACTGTTCCTTCCACGCGCTACGTCTAGCCGGGGAATCTCTCCCCTGTCAGGTGAAAAGAAGCGGCTTGGACTCCTCATGCATAGAGGGAAGCATGAGGTCAGTCCGTTGCTCTCCCCAGGTTGGCAGAGGGAGTGTAGCGCCCAGGATTACATTAGATAATTGGCACTGTGTGAAAAATGGGTTGCAAAATCGTGGGATAAAAAAAATATAATAATACAAATATAAAACTTTTGCCTCATTATTAGTCAGTTAAAATGTTGTTGTTTGGATGTTTTAATCTTGGTGTGTTTGTCTCTCCCCAGCACAGAGTATGCCAACCACAAGCTGCGTCAGGAGGGCAACGAGGAGGGAACCTACGTCCTGCGCTGGAGCTGTACCGACTACCAGTACATTATCATCACTGTGGTCTGCAGCGAGGTACGCTCAACTCCTATACCCATATACACTTGGGCAAACAAAACACAAACAATTATAGTATTTAAAGAATATCACCTCTGTCGTTTGTATGACCAAGGAAATGGGAAACAAATACCTGTGTTCCAGTGGATCCAATGTAGTTATTAGTCACAAGCTCTTGTTAATACCTTTTAATCGTTCAATATTTATAAAGCCCACAGACACTTCCATTTTTTTGACAAAAATAGACAATCTACACACTCAAAATCGCAAGGTGGTGTGAGCTTGTGGATCGACTCTTTTTGCTACAATAAAATTAATGAAACTAACTACACCCAACCACTACTGTTCAAAATACCAGGTCACATCAGCGTTTGTGATTTCACACTAATATATTGTGGTAGAAGTTCAAGTGGCCCATAGCCTACACTTTTTTATTTTTATTTTTTTACATTACATTTTCTTTTTCTTTTTTTGAGCGGTGGTCACACCGTCTCCTATACGTGGCCGTGTGTGTGGGTATGCGTCCGTCCGTCCGGCCGTCCGGCCGTCCGTGTATGTAGCCTCAAGCCTGCAGTACCTTTTCTGACCACACATGTTAAGGGAGGGGCGCTGTTGTTCACACACACACACACACACACACACACACACACACACACACACACACACACACACACACACACACAGGGGGGAAGGGTGGGTCAGCATGTGTGGTCAAGTATTATTATTATTATTAACAAACTGAATGTTTTAGGGTCAAATAAATTAGAGTGTGTGAAGAAACTACAACATTGTAAAGCACACTAACCCCGCTGCACCCACCCAGTAGTGCTGTTGCACAGCCTCCACGACCACCGCTCAGTTCACACGGGTGTGATTTTTACATTAGTGGACTTTTTTTGCGTTGCACATTTTCACACACTGACCTTAAATGAAGAGTCGAGCCGTTTGAAGCATTAACGTTTCAAGAACCTGGAAAGTTGCATCTGAATTATAAAATTATAATAAGCTGTAAATGTTTTTGTTATTGAATTCACATTTAGAATGATAATGTTTTTGTTCTGAAGGGAAAGCTCCCTACGAATTGCACTTGTGTGATGGTTGTACACATTGGCTTTGTTATCTTAGTACAATTTAGTTTGTCTATATTTGTATAGACTATGGCAAAGCCTGTAGTAACCGTGTAACAGAAATACCTCATTCTACAGTAACCTAGCAGCATGCACGCACACACACACACATACACACACACACACGTATGTACACACACACACACACACACGCACACACACACACACACACACACATACACGCATGTACACACATACACACATGTACACACACAAAAGAGCAGCTCAAATATTGAGTTTGTTTTGATATCAGATAACAGCAGGCTTAGACATAAACTGGTTTTGACAGTAAAAGGCACCATACTGAGTCAACATGAGATTGGATACACACTCACACACGTGCATGCTAGCATGCACACACAGCTCAACATGGATTGATCAAAAGAAGTTGACTTATTAGCTTTTTTTCATTTAATGTCTGTACATAACAACAATGCTATGTTCATTTCTGCCCACTGTAAATATTGAAATGTGTAGCACGCACGCATGTGTGCAGTATGCACATTTTTTTTAATGAGGACCAATGTTTTTTGAGAATTATTTGTTTAACAAATTGCTAAATAACCACACACTTATGGATGTGTTCCAAAGTACAGTTGCACACATTTTCTTTTAATGTAGCTATTGAAACAGGCCTACTTCTCCTCCTCTCCCCACAGAAAAACACAATGCAAATAAAATGCAAAATAAAAGGTATTTACAATAGAAGGGTCATGGGGAGGTAAGGTTAGGCTAGGTTTACTGTTAACCAGTTTTGAGTAGCAGCTGCTTGTAAGTGGTTTTTCAGAGCGGTTTTAAAGGAAGTTAGGGATTTACACTCCTTTAAGGCCTTTGGTAGGCCGTTCCACATATTAGTGGTATAGCAGGAGAACGAATTTGACCTTTTGTTTTGGCCTTTGAGGTGTTGTGATAGTCATAGAGGGGCTGTATGAGTGCGCCCCCTAGAGTCTTCCGTGTATTGCTATTGACCATCGGGCATCCTCTTTAAGAAACGAGTTTGTTGGTTGATCTTTTTAGTTTTGTAGTCATATTTTCACTGGAACGATTAGCTTCAAGGATTAGCTTCAAGGATACACCAAATCTCTTCGCCTGAAAATAGCATATCTACCATCTCAAAATGCAAGATCGCAGATTGGCTATTTTCTGAATGTTTGCCTATTATGACATGCCCAGCATAGGGATGCTATGGCTCACGCGTTTAAAGGGACATTTTGTGGAGAAACACACTGAATGCATATACAGTATTTTTGTCAACATTCCCCATTTATGTCTACTAGTGCGCTGTTTCCCCAACAGTGGGTCGGGACCAATATTTGGGTCACGGACCAATTTTTATGAGTCACCACTTGAGTAAAAACCCCATTTTATTTTCCTACAATAAAAAGAAAATCTAGATATTTTTTAAATGAATAAAACATTATAATAATTAAGAAGTAGCGAAAATACCCGATCTACAAGCTCACAATGCGGCGCGACGCATTGTGAGCTTGTATATCTGCTATTTTCACTAGTTTGTGTCCCAGGCAAACGCCTGAATCTCTTCTTTTGGGTCTCAGCCTATAGGCCTACCACTGTGCTAGTGTGCCTCTCATCCAATCCTTCCTTTTCCTTTGTCTTCAACCCTTTAGGAGTCTCTGACCGAGTCCCGCCCTGTGCGTCAGTACAAGAACTTCCAGATCGAGGTGAGCGAGGAGGGCTTCAAGCTGCACGGCACCAAGACCACGCAGCCCTCGCTCTGCCAACTACTGGACCACCTGGCAGGACAGAGTCTCCGAACCGACAACCTCTGTTTCAAGCTGCTACGCTGCTGTCCTCCACAGCCCAGAGGTAGGTTAATTATTATAGAATCCACCGTTTGTCAGCCTTCTGATTGGTCCCTGAGACTCCCTGACTGGCCAACCAGAAAAAACCATTCACTTTTTGCTATCGGGGGTGGAGTTTGTGCAGTGGAGAATGTTGCTTCAAGCTTTCAACAACGGTCCGCACTGCGCGACACGGCGTGCGTCTAGTACGGCCACGCGAGGTGATCGCGATTTCGCTCAATATAATGAATAAGCTTCAACAAACTAGTTCACATGGACCTTATCAATATAACTAAGAGTTACGATTGGGTACATATATTTTAAATGGGCAGAATTACGAAAGCCAGCCTATTATGTGAGGAGAACTATAATCTGGCTGTCATCTTCCTACCCAAGATGCACTGCGCTTTCTCTTTCTATTTCTATTCTCTCTCTGATCCAGAGGATTAAACTAATTAAAACATATATTTTCGGGGGAAAACTACTGTTTTGCTATGTAATTACTGTACCTTTTTCTTCCCTTTTTATTAATATCACGTAGATGTGTTTTTTTGGGTACTTTATGTAGCTGTAATGAGGCTATGAAAAAAAGAAAAATCCCATCCACTTCCACTATAAAAGAATCTGCAATGGTGATTCTGTCCCACTGGGATTAAACAAATTAAAACATATATTTTCGGGGAAACCCCCTGTTTTGCAATGTAACTACTGTACCTTTGTCTTCCCTTTTTATTAATATCACCTAGATGTTTTTCCTTTGGTACTTTAAATTGCAATAATGAGGCAATGAAAATACCCTCTCCCCCCATTTACTGCCACTATAAAAACAATCTGCCCAGGGTCATCTGTACCACCATAGTAACAGGGCATAATGGGGCGGGATTTGCAAAGGGGAGTGAAAAATAGCAGATCTACAAGCTGTGCCGCGCTGCGAGCTTGTAGATCTGCTATTTTTGAAAAAGTCGTGAAAATGTGTGCAAATCTTTTGAATATATGAATTTTTTAAAGCGAACGTTTGTAACTCAAATTTTGCTTCTGGGTGGTCCCTGGAACTAAATATTTTGAGATGGGGTTCCGTGACCAAATAAATATCAGTTTGGGGGTCCTTGACATGAAAAGGTTTGAGAACCACTGACATAGTAGTCTCTCAAGAACAGACTAACTGAGCTCCAGTTAAGTGAAAAGGACTTTTTCTTTGACGACGGTTCTATTTGTGAAAATAGCAGATCTACATGCTCACAACGCCTTGTGACGTGAGGCTATTTTCAAAATGTCTGCCTCTAATATTTGAAAATGTGGTCAATGTTTAGTTTGTCATTTTAGAGGTATTAATATTTAATATTATGAGACCTGAAAAATACCTGCAAATGTCCTCTAAATCCTAATGGTTTTCTGAAAAACATATGTTTCTATATTACTGGTGCTCAACCTTTCATGTCAATGAGCACCTAGAATTATATGCATTGAACTGCTGACCCCATCTCAAAATAGTTTGTTCCAGGGACCAAGAAAAGAAAGATTTGTGTTACAAATGTTTGCTTTAAAAAATAAGATTTTCACTAATTTCCACGATTCTTCAAAAATAGCAGATTTACAAGCTCGCAGCGCGGCACTCATTGCCACGCTGTGAGGTTGTAGATCTGCTTTTTTTTTATAGTTAAAGCATAAAATAATGGTTAAAATGGTTAAAATCTAGAGTGACGGATGTGTTCCATAAATAGAAATACATTGAAATGTGTGCATAGATGCTTGCAGAAAATTCTTCTTTCAGAGCTTCATTTAAACATGTAGCTGACACCGGATTGTTTTCTTTTTAGGCCATGATAAGGAATTGGAACCTAAGAAATGAATTGTCTCTTATGCAGTGGTGGGCTTATAAAGGTCCCCATCATGCGTCTGTCCTACATGTACAGTACATTAGGAAAGCAAGAGAAAGAAACTGTAACATAACATCCCTCAGATAGACACCCGTTTTGTGTTGGTTTGTACATCTGCTATTTTTTTTTACATTTTTGGAAAATCTTCAAAGTGAGAGAACTAATGATTTAGAAGGCATTGTGGTCTTAATGGGATATACAGAAAATGTACTTTTACACAATATCCAATTTTTTTAGATGGATATGTAGGTGCCTGGGGCTGTGGGTGTGCATCTACAGTACATGGGAGCAGGCAGTGTGTCTTTGTTTGTGTGAGACTGGGTGTATGTGAGAGATAGAGAGAGAGAGAGAGAGAGGGAGAGGGAGAGGGAGAGATACACACTGCGGAAGAGAGGAAGAGAGAGTAGTAGATGTGGGTTTCCGGACCCAAAGTACCCCACTTTTGTTTACTTAGTTCACACAGGGAGGTGTGTGTGTGGTGTTTTTGTGTACGGTTTTAATGACACAAATTGTACCTGTTTTGATAAGCTTCACGGGAAGTCAGAGTGCAGTCCTCCCCTCCCCCCCCTCCTCAACTTTTAACAAAATGAATGTTTTTTAACAATCATTAATTTCTGACACTATAACATTTCACAGCATGACTGGTGTTAAGTTAAACCACCTCATGATTAGCCAACCTCCAGCCCACCATATATTCTTTGGCGGTTTTGTCTCCTTTAGTTTCGTCCCAGGTAATAAAGTATAAAATATACCTTAAAAGGGTATTTTTAGATCAGAGCTAAGGTGAGGAAAGAATGAAATGTATGGAAGATGTACATATGCAGATGTTAAATGTTAGGCATGAAATATTACGTAGTGTAAAAGTGCTATACAACACGGCATGTCATGTCCTTGCTTGACGTCTGTAGAGTGGAGGCAGTCTTCTTCTGAAACCACAATATGCTGTCTTCCTTACAACATTACTTCCTAGACACCCACAGACACACAAATACACCATGTCACTACATCCTCCCACGCAAGATTCACACATACCTATGGAGCCAATGTAAACATAAGTCAGAAACAGCATGTTATCTTGACCTACATAAATAACCACAAGATGCTGTAACTCACGTGTTGACTGTTGACATGCCGAGTTGTTGGGTTTTAAACCTTAAAGACCTTAATGAGCATTTCTTAGAGTACATCTGACATAACGTTTATGTGTAAGGCACTTGGTTTCAGGAGTATTGACATGTGTTGATAAATCCCATGATTCATAAATCAGAAACACATAAATTAATTTACATAATTGTGCCACCTGATAAAAATTAGCTGATTCATTACAAATATATACTGTATTTCCCTATCCACCTGTTTCCGCGGGAGTTTACTGCAGATTATTTGGACCTGTTTGCACCACACTTCCGGTTTAACAGCAGACATACAAGCTCACGTCGCGTCGCAGATGCAGCCTGTTGTGAGCTTGTAAATCACACTCGGCTGCGGCGCTGGAAGCTCGGTACAGCGTCTGCGCAATGCACTATGGGGCGTTGGAAACTCGTGGATAGACTAATAGACAATAGATCCTTTAGGAACACATGACAAGTTACTTATACATGTGTGTATACATGCAAGCAGTGGTGTGATATGGATTTTAGAAGTGTGGGTCTTCTAAATTCATGATGTCATGCGCGCACGCTGTTTTTATTGTTAATTAGTGTGTGCATATGAGGCGTGCGTGCGTGCAGCAAAATAAGTGTGGGCTCGCCGAGCCCACGGCATCTCACCCCTGCATGCAAGAGATTATTAGCAGGTTAAATTGCCATGTGTGTGTTTTGATTAATTGCGGAAAGTGAGCTTAATCACTGCGGTATCATGCTGCAGCTGCACTAAGTGCCGCGCTATGAGCTTGTATAACTGCAATGTGGGCGTCCGCGGCCATGATGGGCGTCCGTGGCCAAATACATATAATTTTGGGGGTTCTTCACATGAAAAAGTTTTGAGAACCACCGATATTATTGCAACATAAGTGTTTCAGAAAACTTTAGATTTAGAAGACCTTTGTAAGAATGGGTCTAAATACTGTAGGTTAAGATGTGTTTAATGTTTAATGTGCATAATGTGTTCCAGAGGTGTCCAACCTGCTGGTGGTGACCAAGGACAGAGCTCTGGTGCCTCAGAGGTCCATGCAGGGCAGCCAGCTCAGCTTCCACCGCATTCTCAAGGAGGAGATTGAACAGGTACCCATGTGTCCAACAATCCATCAGTCCATGTGTTTGTCCTTGCAGGCCTGACACTTTTAAGGCACTATTCCACTGCGTAATCGCTCCATGCCACTCCGTATCACGCCGGGGGGCAAGTGGCCATGACCCGAGGGCAAGTAGAACATGACCTGTACTTGCCCGACGGGCAAGTGCCTCTGAGACCTTAGTGTCAACCGCTGCCTTTACGGACTACTGCCTAGCCAAATACACAGGCCCGGCTGCAAGCCGTTGGAAACAAACCAAACCAGGACAGTGCTGTTTACAAAATCTTCTTGTATATACTGTAAGCCTTTAATGCACTTTAATGCACTGGAAAGCTGTGGCACGGTTGGTTGGCACGGCCCAATAAACCGTGCCAACCAACCGTGCCACAGCTTTCCAGAGCAGCAGTTGTGTATTTCTGTGTTACTACTTTTCGGAGGAATAACGGGAGGAATAAATACCATTGTTCTCTCATGATGTATGGAGTCCTCCTCATACCATCATATTACAACATTAGACAACACTCCAAAGTCTCTTTTATACTAATCATAGTATCAGCATTGTGTGTGCTCATGTTAACGGCTTTGTGTTGAAGGGAGAGCATCTGGGTCGGGGAACCAGGACCAACATCTTCTCCGGCACGCTGAAGGTGAAGAGCGAGGAGGACGAGGATCCCAATTACACGCCCTTCCAGGAGGTCAAGGTCGTGCTCAAGGTCCTGGGCTCTGGACACAGAGACATCTCTCTGGTGAGACACACACCACCATACACACACATCATGTCACTGAAAGCACTTTTTGAGAGAATGTGATATCTGATATAGTTTTTCTTTTTTTTTGTCCTCTTGAATGACATGGATTTTTGCAGATATTGAGAGAGATGGCTCAAATTACTGTATTTGACTTTCAGCATGTTGTTAATATTTATTCTATTTGATCAAAACAGCCTTTAAATGCATGATAACAAATAAATAAGACTATATATTGTATGGTAAAATAAGACTAGTCATGTACGAGTTAGACCCGTTGTTGCACGTCCTAAGCAGCTGACTTTTGTTTACAGTCAGCATGCCATTTCCTCAGCAAGGGAATGTGTTGATTGTCTTCATGCTGCAAGCTTGCAAGCCTATCCTCAACCCTAAGCACACAAGCGATGTTAACCACTTGAACCCGATATGCTTTGTTGTGTGCGAAGCGTTTTGTGAAGCTGATAGCTGACACAAAACATGTCGCAACTGTGAGCTTATAAATCTGCTATTCTTTCTGGAATGTTATTCTATTTTCGCAGAATGTTTGACTGTGACGACCTCACCAGTATAGGGACACCACGTCACGCTAGGGTTCATGTGGTTAACAGGGCCTTTGAAAACATTAAATATGTTAATATTCTCCTACATTTACAAGCTTCAAAATCATATTTCTCGTCAGCATTGGGCAGCATTCAAATGAGGAAAGTCAATACTTTATTTTATTGTAATTTATCAAGATGTACATTAGAGCAGTTTGCATAGTACGGAAACAAACAGCCCGGATAAATGAGTTTTATAATGAAATTCATTTTCATGTCTCGAAAGAGCTACATTTTAATAATAAGCCCTTTTGAACTCTCTGTCTCTCTCTGTTCCCAGGCATTCTTTGAGACAGCCAGTATGATGCGTCAGGTGTCCCACAAACACATAGTGCTTCTCTACGGAGTGTGTGTTCATCTCCAGGAGAGTAAGTGCAGCCTGGCACAGTTTTTTGTATTGTTTTTTTGTTGTTTTGTGTACATGTACGTGCTCTAACGTGTCCACTTTGTGTCCGTGTGGAGCAGATATCATGGTTGAGGAGATGGTTCAGCTTGGACCACTAGATACGTTCATGCAGAACCAGCAGACCCAGCTCAGCACACAGTGGAAGTTCCAGGTGGCCAAGCAGCTGGCCTCAGCTCTCAGCTACTTGGTGAGCGTCAGAGAAGATATTTCATGTCACGATTACTGTGATCAAAAAAAAAATTGATTCACGATTTTACCGCAATAATCAAAATATTCCCAACTAAACATCCATTATCCTGGGGTGGAACATTTACCAAAGAGATTTGGTAGAGAGTGAAAAAAAAATGAATCAAGTACGTTATTTACTGGTCCTTTTTAACATTTTTTTTTTTTAGGATTTTAAGTAGTACCAGATATGCAACTTGGCAAACAAAAGGTGAATTGAATCCCAGTGCATGACGGAGGACGTTTCACGATCAATTAAATCTCCACAATGTTTTTTTTTTATCACGATAAACGATAATAACAATTACTGTCCCATCCCTAGAGAAGACTGGAACCTCTTTCATTGTCGCACCAGAAATAACTTTCACTGATGTTTATACAGTATACAACCACGTCATCCAACTTCCATTGTCCTTCTTTAGAGCTAATAAAGAATGTGTGTGTGCGTGTGTGTGTGTGTGTGTGTGTGTGTGTGTGTGTGTGTGTGTTTGCGTGTGTGTGTGTGTGTGTGTGCGTGCGTGCGTGTGCAGGAGGACAAGAAGCTGGTCCATGGCTTTGTGTGTGCCAAGAACATCTTGTTGGCCCGAGACGGCCTGGCTGCTGAGGAGGGAGGGCCCTTCATCAAGCTGAGCGACCCAGGCATCCCCATCACTGTGCTCACCAGAGAGGGTCAGGAAAACACTCTAACACTCTAAATCGTGGGTCTTCAACGGGGGGTCCGGGACCCCTAGGGAGGTCCTCAGAGTTAGTACAGGGGGGTCCTCCAAATCTTTGAGTGATAGAACTTTTTTTTCTCCTTTTTTATATTAACCACTTGAACCCTAGTGTCCATATTCTGAGAACTTTAGCCAAAAATAGCCGATCTACAAGCTTGTAGATCGGCTATTTTTGGCAAAGAGCGTTGGTGTAGAGGGGAAAAAGAGCAGACTAAGCACAGAGTGAAAGATCAAGTTTATTAAGTATTGACGGTTCAAGTGGTGAAATATCTGAAAACACAAATTGACATGAATCCAAAATACACTGATGATTGTGCTGTCAAACAATGAAACTTTTGTTGTGGGGGTCCCTACTTCATCTCTCTCTCAACTAAGGGGTCCTTGGCCTGAAAACGTTGAAGATCCCTGCTCTAAATGTACAAATTCAATTTGACACAGATTTCATAAAATTTTGAATCATCCTGTCACTGGAGTTGGTTACATTTCCCTCTGTGAGCCTGATTTGGTAATAGATGCGTGAGGGGGAGGGAGGGAGGGGGTGGGGGGGCTGGGGGGTGTTCAGGGAAGACAACTCGCATGAAGGTCAGTTCTCGGATTGCACGATTCCCCTCAAGCGTACGCCTCGTGTTTCTGTTTGTCCATTAGAGGCCGGTGTTGCGTTATAATAATGCAAAGTGGTTATGGTCGCTGTCCGGTCGGAAACCTTGTATGTCCAAAACAGTTTGAGGAAATTGAAAAGAACCGTTGTTCCAATGGATCCGATGTACGCTAGTTATTAATTTGTCACAAGCTCTTGTTATTACTGTTCATTGGTTAAATATTGACATAACCCATGCCATGGACACAATTAACCATTTTCACTTTCAAACAATGCCATGTAGTGTGAGCTTGAAGTTTGGCTATTTTTGCTTCTTTTGCATGAAACTTTTGTATGACAAAGTAGGTCATTAATTGACTGAAAAAGACAGGTTAAATGTGGAGATAAAAGGTTTCCGCTTGACGGCAACGTTATAAGGATGGATGAACCGAGCAGAAGTGCAAACTGGAAGTGTCTCTGTGTTATTGCCCAGCACTCCACCCTGCTCTCCCTCAAACCACGCTCCCCTATCAGTCACCCAGACCAGTCGATCACAATTCCGGTCAGGGCCAGTCATTCTCGTACAAAGTTATATAATAAAACGTACAGTGGCTGTAGTGAAGGGCAGACCTGAAATGCACTGATGTCCAGCAAGAACCCCAACCCCCCACCCCTTGGGAATACTCCATCTCTCCTCTCTTCCCAGCATCGCCTTCATCTCTCGCTCCATCTCTCATTGGCATCCAGTCTTTCTCTAACTCTAATCCATTTTTCACTTGCTTATAAGTTTACACTCTTGCTTCTCTCCATCTCCCTCTCCCTCTCCCTCCCTCTCCTTCCAGTCAGAGCGGTATACTCCCTTATTCCAGTCAGTTGGAGTTATAGCATGGTGGAGTACCGTATATTCCTGTCAGTTGATGCTTGGGGTTTTCAAGGCCAGCCAGACAATCTGTCAGTCAACAGGGCTGCCTGCCTTTGTTCCAGGCACAGTGCTGTATTCCTGTCTATTCCTGTTAGTTGGGAAGATATTGGCTCACAGCCAACAAGCTTCTGTCGTTATTTCATTACATTTTCTATATTTTTATTAAGGTTATTTAGTTCAAATTGTCTCCTTGCAATAGAAATGTACCAGAATTGTACGATGTTAAGGCTGTAACACACAAGGGGTGTGTGTGTGTGTGTGTGTGTGTGTGTGTGTGTGTGTGTGTGTGTGTGTGTGTGTGTGTGTGTGTGTGTGTGTGTGTGTGTGTGTGTGTGTGTGTGTGTGTGTGTGTGTGTGTGTGTGTGTGTGTGTGTGTGTGTGTGTGTGTGTGTGTGTGTGCGTGTGCACGTGCACATTGTTTTTCCTAATTGAAAAGCAACAGCTGGTGTTTTTTCCCTAACGTTTATAACCACACTTTAGCATTGCAGTTCTACTGGCAGATGTTTATGTTGAACTGAATGTGTTTGGCGCTCTAGACTATAAAGGGTCACGTGGCAGAATAGATCAACAGTGTTTCCCATAACCACATCACCATAAAGCACCGGAGGACAGGAAATGGACGTTGTTAACCACTGATCACATTAGTAGCAACGGCACCCATAAATATACAAAAACATGTACAGCACTTGTCTTGTCTTGCAGGAATCAAAACAATACAGTACTTAGATCCCCTAGTCTTTCTCCAGATTGCTGTTATTTAAATTATTTGTTTAGTTTTTTAGCCTAAAAAGGGTCAAGAATTGTGTGTTATCTATCTGTATTGGTATTTTACTGTATAAAATACCCTTAAAGAATACACTGCAACAACTGCTTAAATTATTAAGTGCTCTTTTTCTATTGACTATAACGAGATTTACAGCATGGTGTGTTTGTCGGTCGTACAAGAGTGTCGTTGCATGGCGAAAATAGCAGATTTAAAATCTCGCACGCATCATGGATCCAATGCGTTGTGAGCTTGTAGAAAGGCCATTATCGGCATGCATCGTATGAATTATGAACTAATATGATATTTTCTGACGGTGAGTTTTCCTGGCTCTGCAGAGTGCGTGGACCGGATCCCGTGGATCGCTCCAGAGTGCATTACGAACCCCAACAACCTGAGCGTGGCAGCTGATAAGTGGGGCTTCGGGACCACCATGTGGGAGATCTGTTACAACGGAGAGGCACCCCTCAAGGACAAGAAACTCACTGAGGTAAACTCCTCTACCCCTAACTCTTCACCCTCTCGTCCTCTGAACTCTAATCTCACCCCCTCTCACTCTGTCTATTTCATCTACCTTCAGCAGCCTCTGTATTCCTTCCCACAGCTCAACTCTCCCCTCTCTTCATACCAATCATCTGTGTTAAATCTTGGAACTTATTTTAATGACTTAAGAGGGTTCCAGACCGTACGCGGTCACCAATTCATTTTCAATGGGAGGCGGGCGTTTATTTTGCCCGCGCGGAGAAGTTTAGGGGCGGCGAGGCGGGCGGGCGCAGTCCTGTGAAATCACAGCGCACGTGCTCGTTTGTGCATGCGTACGCTGGTGGTGAGAGCTGGATTGTGTTCATCGTTGTGAAATACCGCGCTGCGAGTGTGATTGTGTATCACCGCGGTGCGGTCACCGCTGATCCTAGCGGGAGCCCCCACGGCAACCGCTGCCCGTCTGTAGGGCCCTTAAAAGTGGTTATTGTAACTAATCTGTATATGGTACACCAGTGGTTGTCACCAAAGTGTAAGTCATAAGCTCAAGGCACACCTGTATCCATACAAACATTTAATTATTTCACAAATATTCTGTTCCTGTGTGTGTGTGTGTGTGTGTGTGTGTGTGTGTGTGTGTGTGTGTGTGTGTGTGTGTGTGTGTGTGTGTGTGTGTGTGTGTGTGTGTGTGTGTGTGTGTGTGTGTGTGTGTGTGTGTGTGTGTGTGTGTGTGTGTGTGTGTGTGTGTGTGTGTGTGTGTGTGTGTGTGTGTGTGTGTGCGCGTGCGTGTGCGAGCAGAAAGAGAGGTTCTACACTGCACTGTGTCAGCTGGCCACACCAGACTGCAGAGAGCTGGCTAAGCTGATGACCGACTGCATGAACTATGACCCTATGAAGAGGCCTTTCTTCAGGGCCATCGTCAGAGACATAGACATGCTGGAGGAACAGAGTAAGTACTCTCTCTCTCTCTGTGTGTGTGTGTGTGTGTGTGTGTGTGTGTGTGTGTGTGTGGTCATGTGCAGTATGTGTGCGATACGGTGTGTATGAATGAAAATGGTGTAGCTTAATTTCTCTGTTTTCCCCATCACTGTGGACATAAATGTTATGCCTGATTGTTAGAGAAGACAAGCCTGTCATGTGGCGATGCGTTGTGACCTCATTTGAACACGGAGATAACAAGTGCTTGTGAGGGTGGCGATGTTGGTTAGCACATGGGAGCGGAGGCGTGAAAATGTACTATATGTGGGTGTACGTATCAGTGAGTACTCGATCATTCCTATCAACTGGTTCTTCACCCACAACTTTAATCACTATGGGCATTCATGATCTGACAATGAATAGTATTGTAACACTTGAATCACTATTGCAGTAATGCCTTTTGTTTTAATTTTCCTTATTTTCTCCAAAGTGAAGCTATTGCCACAAGACTTTAGAAAATAATAATTAACCCATTTAGGTCTAGACTTATTGAATGCTTTAACTATTGAAATAGGGAATAATAGGGACACTTATAGAATCGGGTCAAAATTCAAATGTTCACGATTTTTCAAAAATAGCAGATCTACAAGCTCGCAGCGCGGCACTCGCGGTGAGCTTGTAGATCTTGTTGAAGAGGCTCAGAGGCATGTCAAAAATGTTTTGGAAAAAGTGTTAAAAAAAGAACAAAAATATGACTAACGTGGACAGCTCAGTCATATAACAGTTAAACTGAACAAAGGAGGGGAAGCACAAAAAATGAAATCAAAAGGTAATGTAGTAGACAACAGAAAGTAGCAAAAGGGAAAGGGAACGTGTGGTAGGGAGTTGGAGAGCCTGCTTGTGTGTTTGTGTGTCTTCAAAGAGAGGTGTGAGAGACTAGGCATGTGTGGGTGTGTGGGTTCTACTATTGAAGTCGAACTTCAAGCTATTTGGTTTTTCAAACAGGCCCCAAGTCTATATTTGAAACACAACCTGAGATGTAGACTCATTGAAGAAATAACATATATTGTACCACAGAGGTCCTCTGATGTATCTCTAGCAGGGAAATGACAGAGAGCTGGGAAGGTATACAGGTAGTAGTAGTAGTAAGCCTTGCAGAGCCCTCTGTTTCCTGGGAAGGTATAGTAGCACAGCTTATAGAGTCTACAGTATGTATTAACCCATTTAGGCCTAGAATTATTGAATGCTTTAGCTATTGAAAAATAGCAGATCTACAAGCTCACAGCGCGGCACCGAGTGCTGTAACTCAAATTTTGCTTCTGGGGGGGTCCCTGGAACTAAATATTTTGAGATGGGGGTCCGTGGCCAAATACATATCATTTTGGGGGTCCTTCACGTGAAAAGGTTTGAAAACCACTGACATAGTAGTCTCTCAAGAACAGGCTAACTGAGCTCCATTTAAGTGAAAAGGACATTTTCTTTGACGATGGCAAGCCAGATTGCTGATATAGAAACAGGATTCAAAAGACACTTATAGAATCAAAATTCTAATTTTCACGATTTTTCAAAAATAGCAGATCTAGAAGCTCGCAGTGCGGCACTCGGTGCCGCGCTGTGAGCTTGTATATCTGCTATTTTTCAATAGTTAAAGCATAAAATAATGATGCACAATAATGTGTACCCGTTCTGAATGGGGTTTAAGAATGAACATATTAAATACATTTATAGTATATTTGTCATGATGAGGGAAGACATTCTGGTTGAAGTTAGTGGTTGTTAAAAAAGTGCTTCCTTTTATCCCAAGTGCAAACATGAAATCATTGCTAGCTAACTAGGTGTTAGGTGTGTACAGATTCACCATGTTCGATCTCAGCAAGCAGGGATGTCATTTGCTGACAAGTGTGTGTGCATGTGTGGGTGTAATGAATGAAGGACTTAATTAATTAATTAGCAATTGTAAGCTTTATTTATTTTGTGTTATAATATATTGGTGTAGATACTTTTCTCTGCACATACAGACAGACAATACGATACTTGATTTCCACTGCTGACAAAGTTATTTGGGCCTTAAATTATTTTGCAGTGCATATTTTAATCCTGTGTCATTCTGTATAATAACAACAGTTACAGGTGTTAAAAGAAAAAGAAAGCCTAAGCTAAGGCACGTTTCACATTTCACATGATTTGTAATGCTTTGTTTGTGTCAATTCTCACCTACAGTAGCTAGTTAGTAAGTAAGCTGAGCAGACAAGAGTTGTTGACTTGGTGTATGAGGAAGTTCACTGGGTTTGTGTTCAGTCATCTACCCTGCAATGGGGCCCCTGAGTCTGTTATGTTGCCTTCTGGCAACATAACACACTCAGTGCTGTCACCTGGTGGCTACTACTGGATATAGCAAGCACCTTCACTACAGCTTTGCCTTCTCTTCCTCTATCTAATGTTAAAATCCTGTGACTGGTTCAAGATTCATTTAACCACATTGTAACACATTTTCAGTAAATGTACCTGCACATAATTTGAACCTGGAACTTATCTAGTTAGTCTTGAAAATCAGGTTTCATTTTGTCTTGGAAATCAGGTTTCATTTATTCTTGCTGGTATAAACATGATTAATACAGAAAGTGTTTCACTTTGTGTGTGTGTGAGTGCGTGCAAAGAGAGAGTGAATGGTTTTATATCCTAAAACTGCCTACAAAACCACAATATTAATGCATATCTCTTCCCTAGCAACAGAATACAGAATGTCCTAACCATTTCTCTGCAATGGCTGTATGTTTTCTAAAGAGGCCTCAAAAAAGGCAAATGTCAAACAAATAGGGTAACCAGATGTCCCTCTTTGTGTGTCCCACATTTCCATGACTTTTCAGGCATCCCACGTTGTGACTGGCAGGTTACAGTGTACAGTAACACATATGTGGGGCGGCATAGCTCAGGGGTAGAGAAACCGTTATTAGAGCACGAAGGGTTCCCGAAGGGTTCCCAGTTCGAATCCGGGCTCCCCCTGAGTTAATGTCGAAGGGTCCTTGGGCAAGACTCTGAACCCCACATTACTCCCGGTGAGCAGGTTGGTGCCTTGCATGGTTTCCTCCGCCACCGGTGTATGAATGTGTGCGTGAATGGGTGAATGTAATGCACAATCTCTGTAAAGCGCTTTGGATAAAAGCGCTATATAAATGCACCATTTACCATTTATGTGGTGATTGAAGCTCTTAATATGAGCACACAGCAAACTAGACTGGACCACACTGGACACAGCACTGCTCAGACAAGCAGTGAATAAATGATAGACTAGGATATGCTTTTATTGAACAACAAGTCACGGATACATGAGAGACATTGTTCAAAGGATAAGGATAAACAGTAATTAAACTTTTTGTTTTGTGTTTCCTTCCTTCTTACTCAGATCCGTCCATCAAACCCAGAGAGAAAGACGCAGGAGTGGACCCCACTGTGTTTGAAAAGAGATTCCTCAAGAGGATCAGAGAGCTCGGAGAGGTACCGTATAACTACTGCCTTGGTCAAATAATGTATCTCCTTAAGAAGAAGACTAGGTACTACATAGGGTCATTGACAGGCGGGGAGTGGCAGGCGAATGCACTGTAATGCTTCCCACCGCAGAGGAGTGGTCCCGACCCGGGTTAGTGTAAAACATTCACACCCCTTGCGGCTTGGAAGCTTTTGGTGGAGCGCTTTTTTTCGGTGGAGACAATGGAGGCACGTCGTCTCAAGCGGACTTGACCCACGCGAGAAACCGCCGAGTGATCGTTACAAAGTCCGCTTGAGCCGATTCGGTGCCGTCCGAGTTACGTCCTGATAGGGACAGAATGAGAATCGTAAATCATTCCCCCCGACTTTCGGCTCCTCAGCGGGGTCTGAATGGGGCTTAGCCAAAAGCTCCCAAACCGTGAGGGGCATGAACGTTTCGGATCCACTCCTTGCTTCCCACTGATATCCCAACAACAAAGCAGGAACATGAAATGTTATTGGTGGAAACAGGTAGGCTTAGATGCGATGAAACAGTCAGTTTCTGAAAGGAAGGACTGCCGGAAACGCACAAGTGCACAGAACATATTCTGTCCACTTCTAAATCCTATGAGCATAAGAACTTTGTTATCCCCAGTGTGCTTTGTAAACCGAAGGATTGTGTTACAAGTAAGGAACATTTTGTGTTTTTCACTCTTGACTTCCGGTAATGCACAAGTGTGCTTCTAAATCCTCTGAGATTAAGAACTTTGTTGTCTCCAGTGTCTTCCATATCTCTGTAGCACAGACCCAAGGTTTGTGTTTCAAGACCAGGCAGCAAGAAACATTTTGTGCAGTATCGCTACTCCATTACAATCTTTATAGAAAGGGTTGGTTATGGCTTGAATTTACTTTTGATGCTTCTCGTGATGTTTTATATTATTTTGTATTTTATGGGGCGCCCGCTGGCCTACTGGTCCCGGCGCATACCACTTAGACTTTGTGTAGCCTGCAGCGGGTCGCTGGTTCGATTCCCGAGCCCGACCACATTTGCCAAAAAACATATCTTACATATCTTCTTGGTAGTTGCTCAGGACCTTTTTGGCAAAATGTAACTATTTAAGCATGTGCTTTTGTTTGATCCTTTCGTAGGGACACTTTGGCAAGGTGGAGCTGTGTCGCTATGATCCTCGGGGAGATAAGACGGGAGAGTATGTAGCCGTGAAGTCCCTGAAGCCTGAGATGGGAGAGGATCAGCAGAGCGACAGCCTGCGGCGCGAGATTGGCATCCTGAAAGAGCTCTACCATGAGAACATTGTCAAGTACAAGGGCATATGTGAGGAGGAAGGTGAGATAGAGCCCCCCCCCCCCCCCCACACACACACACACACACACACACACACACACACACACACACACACACACACACACACACACACACACAAACAAATACTTCTCTATGTCAGTGGTCCCCAAATTATTTTGGGGGGGTCCCCAAATGATTAACTTAATGTGCAACATTGTTTTCTTACTCAACAGTAAACAAACCAACATAACGTTTTAAGTGTATAGACCAGGGGTAGACAACCTTAAGCACGGGTGCCAACATTGGCACAGCGGAGGTTAATCACTGGCACACTGGCATAACTGTGAGGGAGAGGTTTTCCTCACATCTGTATGCAAATTGTGAACTCTGACTGGTTAGGGAATCTGGGAGAATCTGAGTCTAATGTCCTGATGTGAATATTTCAAAAAGGTAAAAGGTTGTTTTATTTATAGACAATCTAAATATTTTGGAAATAGTTTGATGTGGTCATAATTAAACGTATAGTGACTATCAAGAAAATGAAAACATGGCACTTCATGTCAAACAGGTTGCTGACCCCTGGTATAGAGGGTACTATCTGCACATTTCTAAAGTGTCAATTTAAGGACTTTTTAATACCTCTAAAATGACAAATTAAACATGGGCCAAAATCACAACACCTCGCAACGTGAGGCGTTGTGAGCATCTAGATCTGCTCTAATAGAACTGTATAATACAAAATGTAATGCCTCAACTCTTAGTGCTCGTCATGGTGGTGAGGTTCCCAGTTAAAATATGATTATTTTGGGGGTCACAGCCTAAAAAGGTTGAGAACCCATGCTCTATGTTGAACATCATCTCCACTTGTACTACAGTCAGTCTTATGTCTGACTTCTGCCTTTCTGTTTGTGTTTGTGTAGGTGGTCGGTCTATCAAGCTAATCATGGAGTTCCTCCCAGCTGGCAGTCTGAAGGAGTACCTCCCTCGGAACAGAAACAAGACCAGCATCAACACGCTGCTCAGCTACGCTGTCCAGATCTGCCAGGTACCTGCAGCCTTGTTTCTAAGACAGTGGTGGAAAGTAACTACATTTACTGAAGTACTGTACTTACGATTTTGAGGAACTTTGACATATTATTCACATATATGAAAAAGGGGACATAAATCCCAAGTCATTTACAGCATTTCATTACGTAAATGGGCCATTAATGGGCCTATTTTTGCCCTCTTGTATTTCTTGACTTATTTGTATCCATTCTACACATCTTCCAGTCAGTTTTATGTCATTTATACTGTGGAACGTTCCAGATCCCCGGGTCCTAGGGATTATTGACTGCATGTTGCCTGACTGAATATTCACCCACACACACACCATAGGAAAGCCCCACTAATCACACAAAGCAACAGTTTTTTTTTTTCTTCTTTTCTTTCAATACATTTCTTAAATTAGCCTTTGACAATTTTCCAGTCCTCCGTCTAATAATGGCTTAGAAAAATAATTGTACCAATGCTAAACTTTCTTGCCAGCTCTTGTTTCTCAAGTCGGGTTATGTGTGCGTGGAGAGGTACTACAGAAAGAGTAAAATTTAAAAATTGCTTTACTGTTATTGTTATCATTCATTCATACAGTAGGATCATAATGTTATTTATGGTTTTCTAAGCAAAATGTTCAGTAGGAATCAAGGCATTGCTTTGATTCACAAATCAGTGAAAGGGGGTAATGAAGCCCAAACATCTTGAGAACCACTGTCCTATACAGTATAAAGATAATGTGGATTCATAAATGTAGATGTATACAGTATAAAGATAATGTGGATTCATAAATGTAGATGTATTAACTCATCTACTGCTTGTTTGACGAGTTATATTTATGGGTCCATTCTGCTTATGACGAGTTTGACGAGTTTGACCTAAAAAATATATATATTTTTTTGGACCCCACTAAATCTAGTAAAAACGATTTCAATCGCGATTTTGCATGTTTCACCCCCATACAACCCCATCTTTCAAACAGGGCAGCCATCTGCGTTTATATAACAGGTAAAACATAATGGCTGTTATCTCATGAATGCCTGAACGGATTTCCAATCTGATTTTTTTGTTTGAAAGCTGTGAACATCCTGCACACACATGGTGCATCATATGTGCATGGGCGTGCATGATCCGTGCGCTATAAATTACATGGAAGTCTATGGAGACTTCTGGCGGGATAACCTGAAAAAATGGCATTCAAAATGGCAGGAAATGAATTAACCAAAAGTATAAGGTGATAATCTGGTTTGTTCGTTCCTCCAAGGGAATGCATTACCTGGGATCGCGGAATTACATCCACCGGGACCTGGCTGCCAGGAACGTTCTGGTGGAGAATGAGAACACGGTGAAGATCGGAGATTTCGGCCTGACCAAGAGCATCAAGGAGAACGAGGGTTACTACACCGTCAAGGAAGACAGCGACAGCCCTGTGTTTTGGTAAGACAGCTGCACGTGAAGGGAGTGGGCAAATTGCCCTCTTCAGAGCGGAACACAATGAAAGTGGTCATAATTGTGTTGTTGTGAAATTGACAATTATTATGATCGACTGGGTCCTGTTTATTCCTCCTCACAGGGGTTCTGGTTGCAGAACAAACTCAATAGAAGGGTGTCATTTGCATGATCTTCTGTCTACATAAAACATTACAGTGCACCTGAGCAGGAATATGGTGGTGTAAAGATGCTTAGTAGGGCTGGGAAATTAACCCATTTAGGCCTAAGTCCGATTTGAAAAAAGCCTTAAAAACCTAAGGCTGATTTGAAAATTACCCAGTTTTTCTGGAAAACGTGTTACTCTGCCCCTGTAGCAGCTAGAAACTAAATTCAGAAACTATTTGATAGCTTACACCTTTGGCTTTCATAGAACATTTTCAGAAAAACCCCTCAAGCCGGCCGGCTTGAGGGGTAAAAGCACAAAAATGTGTTCCTGTCCATATTAACACATCTGGTGCCAACCCCGAGTTTCCCGAGTTTGAAAAGGTACTACCGCTGTGCCAACCCCGAGTTTCCCGAGTTTGGGCCGTTTTTGAAAAAAAAAAAAAAAAAAAAAAAAAAAAAATTGTTACTGAACATACACAATATAGTGCTTTAACCTTCTTTTTTTTAGATTGGTTTTGGGGCTTTTGCCTCTTGCTGGAAAGCAGGGCTCTACAAGCGGGGGGGTTTCCACCTTTTCCCCCACTGCCCGTAGCCCCCGGTAGCTTTTTTTTTTTTCAAAGATTTTTTTTTTCAAAAAAATTTTTTGGACCTCCAGATATGTATTAGGCATGATCGCGATCGCGAAATTGCATGTTTAACCCCCATACCAACCCATTCTTTCAAACATGGCAGCCATGTTTGTTTACATCTGAAGAAAACATAATGGCTGATAAATCATGAATGCCTGAACGGATTTCCAAGCGGATTGTTTTTGTTTGAAAGCTGTGAACAGTGTGCACACACGTGGTGCATCATCTAGGCATGGGCGTGCACTTTTTACACAATTGCGCAATTACATGGAAGTCTATGGTAACCATGGCAACGTGGGACATTGAAGAGAAAAAATCATAGCAACATAAGTGTTAACAGAAAATATATAGATATATATAATAAATATATATTATAGAGTGTAAAGATGTGAAGTGTTGCATGAACTCAGATGTGGGTATTTGACGTGTTTTAGGTATGCTCCAGAGTGTCTGTTGAACCGCAAGTTCTACAAGGCTTCAGATGTGTGGTCCTTTGGTGTGACTATGTATGAGCTCATCACCTACTGTGACTCTGCCTCCAGTCCAATGCAGGTCAGCACACACACACACACACACACACACACACACACACACACACACACACACACACACACACACAAAGTGCATATAGTACCATATAGTGTCTTATAGTGTATTTTAGGGTGAATAAAAACTACAGATGGCTTTCACATTGGGTGCACACATGCAGACATGTTGTGTGGCAGATGGTGCCTGTCTCTGTCCAGAGTAGCAGATGAGTTGACCGACTCAGCCAGGGCCTGTGTACAATGAATACGTAAGGCTTCCTGCCATTTACAATTCTACCTGCCATTTACATTTGTAAATGCCACCATTAGGAAGGGAAGAAGAGAAGAGATGAGGCCCCTTTCAGGTAGATTTGACAGACTGGCGTACAAGATGACATACGGCTTATCAGCTGTTACTATCATTCTATCGCGTATTTATTCTACCGCTTATTCTGATTGTTCCGTTTGTTCAGTAACCGGCGTCTCCGTGTCTCTCCAGCTCTTTATTAACTCATTCAACACCAACGGCGAGAAATCTCAATTTGTCCTTTGTCCATGCCACCAAAGACGAGATTCTCGAAAAAAAAAAGGATTATGATTGCGAGCCCCCGCACCCGTGAATGATACCAGGACTACAAATCCCAGATTGCAACAGGAAATGACGTCATCCTGAAATTCCCCGGTCGGTCCGTCTCCATGTAAATGCATTTAGAAAAGTCTATTTATCTCGGAATCTTTTCCCAGATGCGTTTATGGAATGAAGAGAGACGAGAAAAAAAAGTCTGTGGATCTTCAAAGGTTAGTAAAAACGCTCAAATGGCAGGCAAGGCGAGACAGATTAAACTAGAAGCAGTGCTCTGCTGAGCATATTGTGGCCTCCTGGTGGCGCTATAAGAGGCCCATGTGAAAAGGGTGGCATTTCTTCTTACGCCTTTCATGGCAATCAGACGCTTCATTCATGATGTGTCCAAAAATATGTTTAGCAAAAGTCGACCTACTGGTGGCATTATAACAGGCCAATGTGAAAAGGGTCATTGCACGATGCGTTCAGGATTTGAGGCCTTTTGTTCAAAACAGACCTACAGTATCCTGCACTTTGGAATTCAATCAGGATGGAATTTGAAAAAGCAGAAGTATCCATCTTGATCACTTGACATAGAGATCATGTGTACAGACTTAACAATAAAATCTGAAGGAGTAATATAAAAAAAATGTTTTACATAAGTCGGTCTCCTGGTGGCGCTATAAAAGGCAGATGTGATAAATACAGGGCAAAGTTTTTTCCTTGAACTCTAGGGAGTGCGCATACAGCGTTTTACACTTATCGTTGGAGTTATAGGTAAAAACACGAATCGGACAGGGTGCAAAACATAGTCTCGGCCATGCCTTTCGGCCTGGCGGAGACAACAAGAATTTGGTTTGCCTCTTGCCGGAAAGCAGGGCTCTACAAGCGGGGGGGTTTCCACCTTTTCCCCCGCTGCCCGTAGCCCCCGCTAGCTTTTACTCCGCTGTCCTCACTCGCACACGGAGCATGCCTTTCAGAGCCAGCCAGCCAGCCACACACACACACACACACACACACACACACACACACACACACACACACACACACACACACGAAGAAAACGGGGAGAGCAAAGACGGTCTGTTTCTGACCGAGGAGAAACCATTTTAACAGCGGTTCTGAAACTATTCATTTCGTCAATATATCTAACCTCCTTCAAATCACTACTTACTCCAAGAAGTTGTTTTTTTATCCGTATACTGTATATTGAAACTATAAAGCCACGTTGTTAGCTGGTCCCCATTCCGACATCGTGGCATGGCTGAGAGCTCAGCTGGTTAATCACGTTAGAATGCGTTCTCCATAACGTTAATAGTTTCAATATAAGGAATGATGTTGGGGTAAGTAAGTGATTTGAAGGAGGATATATATATCCTCCTTCAAATCACTTACTTACCCCAACATCATTCCTTATATTGAAACTATTAACTATTAACTATTATTGATGAAATGGAAACGCTGTGTTTATCAGCATTTGTCCAGACCAGTTAGTAAGAGGCTGTCTGTCTCTCTCCTTCTCCTCCTCCTCCCCGCCCGGCCGTCTCCTACGGATTCAATAAGCACAGGAGGGCTGGTACTGGTAGGTGGGGAGTGGAGGGGGCTGCTCTGCAGGGGATGGGATAATTTGATCCAGAGTGTTTTCAGATAGACCACGTGACCTACTGTATCATACTATTATAATTTCGGGGCGTGTTAGCGGGCCTTTACGTAAATAATAAACTGTTGCAACCCAAGAATAAAACGTCTCTGATGAATTCTTGATCCTCTAACACATCTTTGTCTGTTCCCCTGCACAGCTCTTACTCACTATGATTGGCCAAAGCCAGGGTCGAATGACCCTCACCCGATTGGTGGAGATGCTGGAGCAAGGGCAGAGGTTGCCCCAACCTGAGAGCTGTCCCGAGCCAGTAAGTCCTGTCTTCTCAATGCTGCCAGTCCATCTCAAACTTTTTTTAAAACATTACTACTAGCAGGGTTCCCACGGTCATGAAATTCCTGGAAATATTTTGAAATTAATTGGTAAAAATTACAGTACAGGAATCCTGTACTAGTGGCTTCACTTTCTTATTCATGAATATTTTTCAGCTCCTTTTTCCCAACATCATCCCGTGCACAGGATTGGACCCATTCGGGCCGCTAGTCGACACCCTGAGCTAAGACAATGCTAGTGCTGCAATAGCATTCAGAATGTCCTGTTAACTTAACTGTTAATTTTTCATCCCAGGTGTACGAGCTGATGCGTAGGTGCTGGGAGTACGCCCCCGAGAAGAGGATCACCTTCCAGGGCCTGATCGAGGCGTTGACCCGCATGCAGCAACGCTGACCTACACGTTGACCTCTACGACCCATGACCCTTGACCTCAACTCCTCCGAGGCTCAGCAAGGCCCTGAGTACAGCCACGCATCACTTCTAGCCCGTCCTACAACCACCTCGTCATACCACCGAGTGTCAATCAGGCTTCACCATCAGATCTCCTTCACCCATCGTGCCTGTTTGAGGGAAACTTGAAAAACAAACACACACACACACACACACACACACACACACACACACACACACACACACACACACACACACACACACACACACACGCATGCACACACAGATCGGTCTCTGCAGTCGCAACGTCATTTTACTTTTACTAAGATGGACAATCCTTGGAGACCAGAGGTCAAAAGGCTGCATTCCAGCTCTACCACACCCACCCCACCCCTATGGAATAAACACCATTGTAGTCGGGTTTCTTTTCACTTTCAATTGCTGAACTTTCTTTTTTTTTTCTCCGCTTGCTGTTCAGTGTAAGGTTAGTCCAATATTAAATGCAAAGGAATGTCATGATATACTGTATTTTAATCCTGTCTGGGACGCATTTAAAGTATAACCCTGTAGATTCTGTTTTCACTAAACAAAGTAAAGTACTCCAAAAGTAGCCAAATACCTGAACTGCAAAGCTCAGTCAGACTCACACAGTATAGTCTGTGGGCCTTCTTATTGTAATTACATATATTGAACTGAAGTGTTTATATTGCTGGCATTTATGATGCCGACAATGAAAGGACTTTAAAACTTGGACACATCCCACGCCTGCAGTGAGTTGAAGGGGATGTGTGATGGATATCTGTAAGCTCCTTTTGAAGGACACTGACCATCACTGAATAACCATCTTGAGAAGACATGGATGATATGCAAAGAAGATGGTTGAATGGAATAACGGCTGTAACGCACTAGGCACAAAAATGTGGTTTTCAACTCAACGTTTTCTCCTAAAGAAATAATGCCACAAAAAATATCAAGTTCACTGACTAGAACCAAAGATCGTGCAGCACACATCGATCCTCCTCGTTCTGTTCTGCAATGAGTAAACGACCACATCTTTTCCTTGTGCATGTCCAGCCTAAAGACTAAAGAGTTATACATAGCTGTGCACACAGTAGTTGTGCTCCAAAAATAACCGATCTACAAGCTTGTGAGTTTGTAGACCGGCTATTTTTACTTCAGTAACTATTTTGGTAAGTCAGGCAACACGCTTCCAGGGTCTCTGTCAGAGCCACTCAGCGTTATGCTCTGTATTGAATCATCAAAAGACTCAAATTCATTAGTGTTGCAATGCCAAAACGTCATGTCTGGCCTCCAGGTAGACGAAAAATGACTTTCTGTGTGTTTGTGTGATGTGCAGGGGCGTCACACCAAATTCTGGGCCCTGGGTACAAGGATTCACTGCGGGCCCCCCATGAATGTTAACTATTGAAAATGAGCAGATATACAAGCTCACAGCGCGGCACCGAGTGCCGCGCTGCAAGCTTGTAGATCTGCTATTTTTTGAAAGATTGTGAAAATGTGTGCAAGAAACCCATGTTTCCATGTCAGTGATGCTCAAACTTTTTCATGCGAAGGACCCCCAAAATGATATGAATTTGGCCACGGACCCCCATCTCAAAATATTTAGTTCCAGGGACCCCCCCCGGAAGCAACATTTTAGTTACAAATGTTCGCTTAAAAAATACATATTCAAAGATTTGCACACATTTTCACGACTTTTCAAAAATAGCAGATCTACAAGCTCGCAGCGCGGCACTCTGTGCCGCGCTGCGAGCTTGTATATCTGCTATTTTTCAATAGCTAAAGTTACTATAGGGCCCCTCCACCTTGGGCCCTGGTAACTCAGTCCCACTTTCCTACCCCTTGTGACACCCCTGGTGATGTGGATAAGGAGATGGAAGTAAGAAAGTGCTCGCTATGGACACTTGATGGCAGTAGAAGACACCTTAGTGTTTATAATTCTGAATCCTAGCTTTATGCCTTCATTCGCAATGTCTTTATTAGAGCAACACAAATACTGATGCATTGTTATTTTGAGCCTAGTTTGAGCCCATTACTATATTTGTTCTCACATTTTCAAGATTGGAGCATAATGGAGATTAAGTGAGGGTTTACTGTAAATGAAAGTTGATGAAGATAGGAATTGTTGATGAAGATAGGACTTTCCCCTTTTTTTTTCTTTTTTGCTGAATTGCTCTTTTTAAAATTACCCACAAATCGTCTTTTTTATATAATGTATATGTTAAACATTTAAGCTTATGTAGTTTTTAATTACGTGTAACATTTTATCTTTTTCTTTTCATACACAAATTATGCCTGGAAAAAAGAATGGAAGTGTGTTCTATTCAGTTTTTTGAGCAGAGGGTGTAGTCTCTAATTAACTTCATTTTACCATGGAGTCCCTGTTTTGGGCATGTCATTGTAGTTGAAAATATTCCTAATTTTTCAAAAGAAATCTTTTAAAGAACTTTCAGAAACATTCAAGCATGTTCAAAAACAGCAAAAAGTAGTACACACTTTTGCTATTCATAATACGAAAAAGTATAGGGCTCAAGTGGTTAGCAAGTAACCAGGTAAAACCATGGTTGCTTGCGTCCAAAACGAACATGCTACACAGTATGCTATTTTCAGCCTACTGTTTAGTATTTCACTTACTACATATTTAGGAAAGTACCCCATCTGGTGGCAAACCAAAGGTACTATACAATTCTTTGCCATGGAGTGAAATTTATTTTAAATTTGTTTATGATTTCAGCCAACCAAAAAGACACATTTAATATAACACAGCTCACAGCAAGTGAAACACATGTATTACTTAAATTGGAGATTTATTGCCGATGACTGTTGTTCCTCAGAGTCCGACATTGCTATTTTCATAGAAGCCAGGCAGCTACCG
Source organism: Nannobrachium achirus (assembly GCF_963921795.1). Classification (NCBI taxonomy): domain Eukaryota; kingdom Metazoa; phylum Chordata; class Actinopteri; order Myctophiformes; family Myctophidae; genus Nannobrachium; species Nannobrachium achirus. Next base: position 27,967,314 of record NC_137810.1, on the reverse strand, counting down.
CTTTGCATTTTGCCATTTTTACAGTCATGTAGAGTTCACTGTTTAATACTGTAAAATTGCTTAATTGCTTGAATTTAGTATGCATCTCACATACTATTAAGTTGCATACTAAAATGTAATTTGGCATACTAAATAGTATGTTGGTATGTCATTTCAGACGGGGCCTATACAATTGTCTATTTAGTATGCATCTCATGCACTATTTAGTACAAGCTGCTAAGCTTTTGGAAAGTAATTTAGCATACTAAATGGTATGTTAGTATGGAATTTTGGACGAGGCCTACAGTATATAATTGCCTGAATTTAGTATGCATCTCACATACTATCTAGTGGCTACTGTACTAAGCATACTAAAAAGTAATTTGGCATACTGAACTAACTATGTTAGTATTGCAATTTCGGACAGGGCCCATCTGTGTTGAATGAAGCCAAGAGCCATACGGCTACAAAATGTCACAACTTCACTGCAGGTTGTGAGCGGTCAGTTCTACTTTTACTGTGAATGTGTTTTTGGACGGGGGATGGGCGTGGGGGTGGGTGGCAACAGTCATCATACTTTAGATAGAACACACTTGGTTTCAGTCCACTTTTTATTTAGGAATGTAAAAGACAATTCCTTCTGCTCAAAAGAGGAGAGAGAGAGAGAAAAGAAACAAATATATATTTTTCAAAAGAATAAGACAAAAGTATGACATGGGATGAATTGTACATAAATACACCATGAAAAATAAATAAAATCAATGTCCACGGTGTTTTGTGTTGTCACAAGTCCAAAAGCATCGAAAACTGTTTTTCTTTGTTCTGTACATTACACTATAGTGGCATGCTAAAATTCAATTGCTTCTAGAAATACCTTATTCACAGTAAAACAATATCAATATTTTTGTAATATAAAATATTGCAAAATCTACAGTACATTTCAGGTCAGAAAAAGAAAATCCACAATTTAAAAGCAAACTGTACAAAGCAAAATCCACAGCAGAACTATATCTATACAGTAATCACAACGTCCCAAAAGTCACAATTACTTGAGTAGCTGTATTGCAGCAGCTTTGTGACATCCTACTGTACACCAGTGTCTCCCCAGCAATAGGTCGGGACCCATTTTAGGGTTGCAGACCTATTTTTATGGGTTGCGGCGTATAAATATATATATATTTTTCCTAATCTTTCTGAATTATTTAAAAACATTTTCTAATCTAACACTTTTAGGAAGTATTGAAAATGGTCTAAATCTACAAGCTGACAACGTGTCGCATATTGTGAGCTTGTAGATCTGCAAAAATAAAGAAAAGAAAGAGAAACGTCTTATCACATCGGGGTCTGTGGCCATTATCTGGGGGTCTCTGAAAAGGTTTGAGAACCACTGTCATAGAGGGCGTGAACATTTTAGTAAGACCTGGGGAGATGGATTAAAGGCTAGATGGACCCAAAAGATAAATGTCAGATATTTAGCCAATAAGATCTGAAGTTTCCATGTTGTGTATGGAACAACATGTGTTTACATTTAGGTCAGTAAGTATGTAAGGTTATGTTGTGTATGGAACAACATGTGTTTACATTTAGGTCAGTAAGTATGTAAGGTTATGTTGTGTATGGAACAACATGTGTTTACATTTAGGTCAGTAAGTATGTAAGGTTATGTTGTGATTGTAACAACGTGTTTACATTTAGGTCAGTAAGTATGTAAGGTTATGTTGTGTATGGAACAACATGTGTTTACATTTAGGTCAGTAAGTATGTAAGGTTATGTTGTGTATGGAACAACATGTGTTTACATTTAGGTCAGTAAGTATGTAAGGTTATGTTGTGATTGTAACAACGTGTTTACATTTAGGTCAGTAAGTATGTAAGGTTATGTTGTGTATGGAACAACGTGTTTACATTTAGGTCAGTAAGTATGTAAGGTTATGTGATCTGCTTCTCTAAAGGTTTCCCTGGCAACGCCGACAGTCTAGGAACAAAGATAGGGCTCTATTTTGATTGTCTTAATTACCAGCTCTTATGCCTTGACTTAAAGGCCTGTCCATACTGTCTCCGACCACCACACTTTCTGACGTGCAGCTTTCCGAACTCTAATTCGGGTTAATGCTTTTCAGAAGATGCAAGTGATGTCATTTTGTAGTTGAACCGGACCTTTCAGAACTGGTCATATGCATCATATGATGCATCAGATGATGCAATATCATGCTACAAAGCATGATGCTTTGTAGCATGCTGAAATACAAAAATATCTAAAAACACAGATTGAACACAAAAAAATAATAATTGTGTTGATCGTGTCCCAAACAACAATAAAATAAGATCTGTTTGTCCCAGAGGTGAAGTGGTCCTTTAAGACGATCAAAATAGAGCTCCTCATCTCACAACTTAAGGTTGTCGTTTTTATGTAAGCTAGTGATCAAAGATTAGTCACACAAGTCTGATTATTACTATTACTGCTTAGACAAGCATTAAAACTTCACTAGCAAAATAAAGAAACAGGTTTGTTCTCTGGAGTACAAAGGCTACCTGTGTACTCCATTGCCCATACATACTGTAGTAGGGAACCAGGTGCCTTTGTTTGCAATCACCATAAGATGTTCTAACTGGATGATGGCATGCAGACATGCACAGATAAAGAATCCCAAGCCTATCTCTGCAATATAACTTGAAAGGATTAACTTGTATAAGTATACAAGATGGCCACATTCAGTACATGAAGAAAATCTGATTCTATGGATGCAAAACAATGTCACAGAAGGCCGTAAGTGGAAGTACTATGAATGCACATCGCAGTCTTCATCAGTTTATTACAGTGGTATAATGTCTAGGACCCTTGAATTGATGTGTAATTGGCCGTGGACCCCCATCTGAAAAGGTTTTGTAGAGACTCAGACCCCTTAAGAAAAGTAGCCTGGTAAAGAAATCCTGGTCTCGTGAATTGACATTACGCTGAGCACAGAAGCTGATTGGCTCTTCCACGTTTCGGTTTCAAAAAGCCCACACAGCTCTTGGGGCCAGACTGGTCTGCAGAAGACACATGATAATGTGAATTCACGCGACCGGGATGGTTAACCAGGCTATAAGGAAACACATATTCCAAAATTGTTAAATCTTTCCTCCTGGAACGCCCGCAAGAACCCCTGGGGACCCCCAGACCCCACTTTGAGAATCACTGGTTTATCACTCTAAAATCCAAAATCCATTTTTCCACTCTCAAGTTGACATTTACATTGTGATCATAGCTACAGTACTAACCATGACCTTATGTTATGAGGTCATCATGGTTAGTAGAGACTAATCACACATATATAATATCATTATAATATAATATAATGTGTACATTTCTTTCATGCCATTTGTTTAAAAATATTTAATTTTGCATCACTTAATTCATGTGGGCCCATGAAATCACCTCGCAGACAGCTGAAACCCACAGATCTGGACTGGTGGAAGTACACTGCTGGAAGAGCCTGTTGTATATGTCCTTGCGTGTGTGCATGTGCGTGTGCGTGTGACAGCTCAAGGTGCATTATGCAGTGTGTGGCACACATAACCAGAGAGGAGACACAGGGAGAAAGAAAGGGAAATGGAATTCAGATGAAAAATGTGATCCAATCCATGCCATCTCTTTCTCTCTCTCTGCTTGCCCCGCACTTGAAAGGAATAGATTTTTTGTAATGTTACCCCCCCCCCCCCCCCCCCCCACACACACACACACACACACACACACACACACACACACACACAACAGAAAACACACAAACACAGGAGTGCACAATACTCCTGTTAAAGGCAATAGGAGAACATTAGCAGGTTCATAAGCTGTAATGGCTTTACTGTGGAGTGGGCAAGGCAAAGGAAGGAAAAGGCTAATACAATCAGTGGAACTGCCACCGAAGCAACAGACATGGCTGCCTGAACACATCAGGACAGACAGTCAGCAATACAGACCAGCAGGAAGACAGTGTCTGACAGAGAGGCCCCTCCATTAGAGAGAGGGTCTGTATGAACTTGCATGTGCACTGATCCGCACACACACACACACACACACACACACACACACTAGGGATGGGACGATAAGCGATATTATCGTTTATCGTGACAAAAAACACTCACGATAATCGTATTGTGGAGATTTAATTTATCGTGATATCATATTCCGTCATGAACTGGGATCAATTCACCTTTTATTTGCCGAGCTGCATATCCGGTACCACTTAAACCCTCTATAATTGGTAAAAGATACTTATAATATACGTACTTGACACAGTCCTTTTTTCACTCTCTATCAAATGTCTTTGCCAAAAAATAGCCAATCTACAAGCTCACAAGCTTGTAGATCTGCAATTTCTTTGGCAAATGTTCCGCCCCAGGATAATGGATGTTGGGGATATTTAGAAAAATAAATCATGATGTCTTTTGTCACAATAAACGTGATATGACATTTTCATATCGTCCCATCCCTAACACACACACACACACACACACACACACACACACACACACACACACACACACACACACACACACACACACACACACACACACACACACACACACACACACACACACACAGATACTGTATCCGTGCCTAGTAAGGACATCTGTGTGCACACTCAGTCCCCTCTGCTAGTTTAAGGTGCCACACACATTTTTATTTCCTCCCAAGCATGGCCTTTTAGAGAGGTGGTGGAGGAGCGGGCATGTCATCTGGCAGAGAGTGAGTCCAGCTGGCAAATTCTCGTCTGCTCACACCAGGAGGCAAATCAAACTGTGGCTGGGAGCCAGGCCACTGTCAGATAGCTTGTCCACTGGAGCGCATCACTCTCAATTCTGTCTAAATAGGTTAGATGTTGTGTTAATACGATTCAGAAAGGCTCTAACTGTTGAGAGCAAGGCATGGCTCTCACACAGTTATTTTATGTCCCCAAAATAATTAAGAGAATCGCTTCTCATGGGGAGATGCAAAAACAGGGTTTATAAATTGACCACAGGTAAAATCTGTGACATGAATTCAATCAAAACAACGCTAACTATCCAGTGTCACTCAACATAGAACTGCATCTAAAGGGTGGCCAATGAAGGTCCATGCATTCTCCCACAATGTGTCAAATGCTAGCAACATCCAATTTCATCCCACACTGCACCACATTTATGTGATTACGAAATTCTCTAGCGGTTCAAAGCTTGATATATTATCACCCCAGGAAATGCATCAGCAGGGAAGTATATTTGTTAACTGGATGAAGAGATAAAAAAAAGACGGTGACAAAAAGTAAAACAAATTACTAACAAAAAACATGACGGGGGAGAGCAGCACAACATTGTTGAGCTGACTTGAGCACAATTCATGGGACATGAATAGAAAAACATTCTTCTTGGTTCATTATTACGTTGTGTTTTTGTCCAGGAGGTTTACAGGCATTCTGTTATGCATGTACTGTATATCCATTTGTTACTAGTGATAACTAAGTATACCATAATTGATTGAGAGCATGTTAACCTACCATTCTCTGTTCAATAACCTGGATGTGGTCTTATCCCAATGGGGAGAAACTCAAGTAGATATACAATACATGGCTATACAATACATTATTGACCAGCATTCTCAGATAAATGGTCTGCGTGAGCTTTTTTCCACGGAAACAAAAGGAATATTGCTTTTAAACATAATTGTCAGCAGGACAAGAACATGCATACAACTAGCTTGTAAGACATGAAATACTGTGGGCTATGTGAACAATGGCATATGGGACGTGTTTATTAGATACTCATCTGTAAGAGCCTTAAGCGCCTTTCAGACTGGAGGCGGTTGACGCGCCTTAGTAATTCATTTTCAATGAGAGGCGGGCGATTGTTTGTGACGCACAGAGAGGTTGAGGAGCAGATAGGTGAGCGGGCGAGGTCCTGTGAAATTCTCGCGCGCGTGCTCATTTATGCTCGCGGGCAGCAAGAGCTGGATTGTGGTCATCTTTGTTAAATACCACCCAACGGAGCGATTGTGTTTGTGTCTCCACTGCGGTGCAATCCCCGCTGATCAAAGCAAGAACGCCCGCGACAACCGCCGTCCGTCTGAAATGCGCTTCATTTGTCTACAACTCCCTCTCAATATTATATGAATTAGATTGAAACTAACCCTCTGGATAGGAATTCATATTCAGTTCCATTTCACCAGCAGAATCTTACTAAACATTGACAACTGAAGAAACAGCAGACAAACCAGAATGTTGGATATGTTTTTCTCCTTGTTTATAGAACTTTGACGGGAGAAAACACTGATGCAGATTACAAACAGTTAAACAAGCTGTCTCTTCTAATGGCTGCTTGAAAGGAAGTGAATACTGGAGGCTAACTCACTCTAAGAAAGATAAATGTTATTTATAAATGCCCATTCAGTGCCCTGGTGTCCAGGAGCGACAAAGAAGGGAGATGGCAGTGACTTCATAAGACATCACAGGATCCCAGATGAGAGGCCAAAAATAAGGTACGCAATACCATACTGTGCCTACAACACGTCCGCCCGACTGCAGCGGAAATTAATTTGTGCACGGTGCACAGTCAGCTAAATTCTGAGGCGATGACGGGACGAAACGAGACGAGAGCAAAAGGGCAGAGTGGGGAGAAGTGTCATAAACAGGTTGTTTCTTTTTTTTATTGCTTTTGGTAACAGAGCTGTGATTAAAGCGTGGTGGTTCTGTCCGTGTGGAATCATCTGGAGTAAGCTCAGGGAAGCCTTATTATAGCTCAGATACTAAGAAAATCAGCACAAAATAAAATGTATTTGGTTACTTTTAACTCTGAAAAGTTCAAAACAGTCAATGGTTTTGAATGCCTTTTAATCCTATACATAGACCGGTTCCACTAGTACAGTATGTTTGGGACCAAAAACAAAACAGCCTTCCTCTAGGCTAGTGTTTCTCAACCACTGTGCCTGGGGACCTTTGGTGGGTAAAGTGTGCCCCTTGAAACTGCTTGAAAGACAGTATTGTATTTATCATTTTAGTTGTGTGCTTGTAGATCTGCTGTTTTCACTACTTTTGTGCGACAGCCTTGTATGATGAAGCAGGGCTTTGCTTTGCGAAGAAACGTACAAATTTGACACTTGGAGATACAAGGTTTCTTCCCGACGGTGACAAGATTTACACCCCCATATTATGTTAGTGTGCCCATGGATTCTTGGGACATGAAAAGAGTGCCCGAGTGACCAAAACATGTTGAGAAACACTGCTCTAGGCTAGTGTTTCTCAACTGGGCGGTACAGCCCCCAGGGGGGCGTACAGAGAAGTTTGGGGTGGTAGGGCTGGAGGTAATATTTTCCAGGCCTTCAGGTCCCTCTCACAGCACTGTGTTACAGGGATGTCAGGCATGTATAGACTATAAGCAACACAATACAATACACAATTAAAAATAAAGCCTTTACCCTTTCATTGAGTGTGTGAGGCGCTAAGGGACCTGCAAATTGGATAGGAGGTATTGGCCCAAAAAAGGTTGAGAAACAATAGGCCACAAAGGAGCTAGGAAATGTCCATTAATGGTTGTATGGCTTTCAATAATATTCAATATTATAATTGGTATGCACCAGTAAGCAAACTTTTATCCAATGGTTAAAAGGCTTTCGATTCATTGGCTATGAGACCGGACTGCACCGTACTTTTGCCAATTTCCACAGTTAAGGGCTTTGATTGGTTTAGGCCATATTTCCTGATGCACCCTCAACTAGCATCCAAAATGGCTGATTTCTTCCTACAGTACAGATAGCAAAACATACCCCCATGCACTCTCTTGCACACACACACCCACCCACATACACACACACGCACACGCACACAAACACACGCACACAAACACACGCACACAAACACGTCAACAACTACATAGAGATATAACGTGATGCATGGGCAATCAAGAAAAGAGAAAAACTTAAGTAGGGGGGAGGAAATCGACATCAGTTGAAGTTGTGTGTAACAGTAAAGACCCACGTTTCCTCTTTTTAAGAGGAAGAGAGAATTCTCAACAGATAGAGAGAGATTGAGAGAGAGAGAGAGAGATAGAGAGAGTAAAGGCTGACTAAAAAAACAGTGCTTTGACTAAAAATACAAAAGCAGCTTATACACCGATAATTTACATTATAATAGAAAACAAAATGTACAAGTTATAGTTTGTTAAGAAACATTTACACATCGACTGAGAGGATAGTTTGAGTTAAGGCTTGAACAGGACAAAAGCAACAGGTGTGTGTGTGTGTGTGTGTGTGTGTGTGTGTGTGTGTGTGTGTGTGTGTGTGTGTGTGTGTGTGTGTGTGTGTGCGCGCGTGTGTGTGTGCGCGTGTGAGAGAGACTGTGTGACTGTGCTTGCAAGTATGCATGTATGTGAGGGCATCATCACATACCATCATAGAGCACTATGGCTTGCTTTCGCTTGAACCATTTTGCCTCCCTGATTAACTCAATGCCTACTATGAGGGATGCAAAATACGGTCACCAAAATGGCCACAGAGGGGAGCTGTGACATTCAGTGACATCTTATTAGAGCAGACGTCTTTGTGTCTGTGTCGTTATGCGGGTTCCCTCCCTGGGCGTTAAGAGTTCAGCCTGTTTCAGCTCAGACTAAATTCTCTTCCTCTTGAAATAATCTGCATACTGGCCCCCCAGGCCTTGGGAGTGTTGTCCTATGTAGGCACCTTCTGATGAGGTCACTTCCTGCATTGCCAGCTGAGGGTACTCCCGCTTCTGCCCCCTCGCCTGGTTCTAAAAGAGAGGCAGATAAAGAGGACAAGAGGAAAGAAAGAGGAAAAGACCGTGGATCATTTCAGCGAGTCTCTTGTTGCATAACATGCCTATTGCTAATTTTTTTCCTCAGCTGCTTTGGGACTATTTACAAATCTGCACACTGTTTACAAATGCAACGTTGCATAGGGCTGTCACAATCATTACATCATCGTCTAATCGCGATTATTCGACATAATCTCGATTATTTGACATAATCGCGAGATTTTTCATAATCGTCAAAATCGTTTCCATGTTGAAAAATGTTCATATGTTTTTTTTTTTGTAAAAAATAGTGGAAATAGCAGATAGTTGTGAGCTTGTAGATCGGCTATTTCCACTATCAATGTTCTTTTTTAAGTATAAAGTTGTCAAATATGTCAGTGATTTCTTTGTATATTTAGCTTATGTGTCATGTCTAACATGTGCCACTTCAAAGTCTAAAAGCCAAACAGGAATGTAATTGTCAACGACAAAAACACAATTAAATCGTTAATCGCAATTATTTGAGTGACAATTAATCGTCATGTAAAATGTCATAATCCTGACAGCCCTAACGTTGCACAATTCCATGCACACCTCCATACACAAGAGCGAAACTCAATTCAGGGAGAGACCAGAGTTCAGCCCATAAATCCTCACCAACTTCTATAGAGGCACCAAAGAGTATCAGTTAACCAGCAGCATCTCTCGCTGCTATGAATACCGTAATGCCTCGGACAGAAAGGCTGTGAAGTGAGTGGTGAGGGTAGCAGAAAGGACTATTGGGGCCTCATTGCCACCTATTGAGGATCTGGACCAAAATACGCTGCCTATCAAAAGCCTCCTGCATATTCAGCGACCCCCACTCATCCCCCACCACAGCCTGTTCTCCCTTCTGCCTCTGGCAGGAGTCTAGGGAGACATACTGTCAGGTTCAAAAAGAGATTTGACCTCACCTGACCTGACCTGACTGAATATAATACTGAATAAAACACAAATACACTTTAAATCAGGATGTACAATATTATGTGAAATCTTATAGGACTAAGGTTTCATGTGTAATTTATACGGTCAAGGGGGATATGTGTGTAATAACTCCTGGTCAATCTTAATATTTTAATATTTTCCGGTCAAACGGTTTGTGTTAGATATAGTACTTCATTCGCTTTTCGTTTTTAAGGATAATCAGTTTATCCTATTTTATTGCATTTCTTAAACAGTGATGTTTTTAATACAGAACCATTGCAACTTAATTTTGGTCTTCTCTACATATGCATGCATGCATCCCTGATGTAAAGTTGTGAATGACAATAAAAGGAACTTGAACTTGAGAGAGAATGGAAATGGAAATAACGGAGCATGGTCCTCCTCAGATCACAGTATTTACAAGTCATGCAAACATCTAGTGTGAGTGTGCGTGCGTATGCACGCACGTGCCCGTTTGTGTATGACTTTGATCTAACAGAATCTGAATTGCTGGCTTTAAAACAGGAAGGAGGGAGGGTCTGTTTGTACAAAGATATCAATCTGTCCAGAGACACTTAGCTCATGTGTCTCAACTCTGTCTTCTTTCTTTAATTCTCTCTCTATAATTCCTTTCCGCTTGAGATCTTGAAGTCTTTTTGATGAGCTTTTGAAGCCTTCCGCTAAGAACAACGTTATAAGATTCAACATACAGATTCAAAGCTCAAGACGCTCATGTCTCCAGTCAATAATGAAAGTAGTAAAGTGTACAAACCTATTAAGTGTGCAAAAACGCATCAGCATACACCGGCATTGGTAGGATATACTGTAATATACAATTTAGAATTCCTTTCTTTTTTTCAGGACAAGTACCCAATTATTTTTACCCTTTATAAACAGTATATAATATTATATATATATATATATATATATATATTTTTTTTTTTTTTCTTTTTTTTTTTTTTTTTCTTGACCTGACCTCAGGCTACCTTCAGTGCATGAGGAGTCCAAGCCACTTCTTTTCACCTGACAGGGGGGAGTTTCCCTAGTTGGACGTACAGTAGCATGTGGAAGGACCACGTTATTCCAACCAGTTTCTTTCCCCTCCATCAGGGGGAGGCAGTACAGAGACCAGGACTACAGCATACTGTATGTCTGCGCTAACATCAGTTTTTAAACAAGCAGTGGTTCCAACTGTCACTATAATAATATACTGTACATAAGCGTATGTTCTTTCCTCCATAACAAAGAGTGTATCAGCTGTCTATACTCACATAGTAGTAGGCGTTCCAGTCCGTGGCGGTGGTGTGTGCAACAGTGCTGGGCACCGCAGCAGGGTGGGGCGTCCCTATGAAGCCTGGCATCATGGGAATGGTGCTGTAGGCTGGCAGCAAGGCCTGGGGCGGGGCCGCTCCGCTGCTGACTGCGTGCAGGGAGACACCCAGAGGCTTACATATGTCAACTTCCTGTAAGACACACACACAGATGGACAGAGAGAATTATATACTGTACACATATGGTATACAATTATACATACATATACACAATCTTACATCTTACAGAGATCCAGAACACCTGCCAACAAAACAAACACAGACCTACATTATACTGTAGGACACACGATAATACATGTTTGTATTGCTATGCTTGTGAAGACAATATTAGGACGACAATTTTGTAAATGCCATGTATTACACTTAGTTGCGTGCGGGTGTCACGCACCAAAGATAGCAGATCTGCAAGCTCACAATGTGTCGCAACGTGACGCGTTGTGAGTCGGGCTCAGGCATAGCCCTAAACCTAACCTCTATTAATGGCTAATCCTAAAACTAACCCCAACCCCAACCTGAATCTTTTACCAATCAACCATAAAAACAACACTTCTTCCTGCAAAGACCAGGAAAATTGTCCTCAAAATGTTGATTTCTCAAATTCTACTTTTGAGGCTACATTTAACCCTCACAAGTAAAGTAATACAAGTACACACACACACAGTAGCATAGCCACACGCACCTTGCATTAACACCTCTGCAAGGTGACTGGTGAGGGCATGTTGGTTAGGGATATGTGGCCCGTACCCCAGTACAGCTGCCGGGGTGCGGAGTGACGTGTTCTTTCTAACAGGATATCAGTGTCTCAGAGTGGGGTCAAGCTCTCCAAATAAACACACTAACTAACAGCTTGTAAATACCAGCTCACTGCCCGGGGGAGCCGCAGCCAGGCTCAGCTTGCATGGAGACTATGCAGTAAGCTGAAGGAGGCTACTTAGACAGGCTTATTTCTTGTCCTTTTACATCATACTGTAAAGCTGTAACACTGTATCGTTAAACTACGGTATGCCTGTTTGACTCGACTGTAAGGGTGGGAGTGATACGTTATAGGTTTTTGTGTGTAGGAATGTGTGTACGGTATTTGTGTGTGTGTGTGTGTGTGTGTGTGTGTGTGTGTGTGTGTGTGTGTGTGTGTGTGTGTGTGTGTGTGTGTGTGTGCGTGCGTGCGTGTGTGCGTGCGTGCGTACCTTGCTGGGGTAGGCCTGGTTCACGGCTGTTGCATTCTGGGAGTAGTACTGCGTGAACGCCTGCATGTAGGAATTGTAATCCCCATAGGATGACACGACTGGGGTCTGCAACACAGACGAAGTTGGTTACACACAAACATGCACATACTGTATATACCACACATACCTGTGTGTGTGTGTGTGTGTGTGTGTGTGTGTGTGTGTGTGTGTGTGTGTGTGTGTGTGTGTGTGTGTGTGTGTGTGTGTGTGTGTGTGTGTTGTGTCACAGTACCTGTGTGTGTTCCTTGCTGCAGTCCGTGGCTGTGCTCTCCTGTGTGACAGCAGTGTTGTAGCTGTGGGCTTGTGCTGCTTGGTAGTGCTGGTACCACTGTTGCATGGCATCCTACACACACGCGCGCACGCACACACACACACACACACACACACACACACACACACACACACACACACACACACACACACACACACACACACACACACACATACTGTATGGCATCATCATGGTCATGGTACTGTACACTGTAAATTGTGTGTGAACAAATGGAAGCAAATGGACCCTGAGAATTCTACTGGTTTGACTATTAATCTGTTCTCTTTCTTTCTTTCTTTCTTTCTTTCTTTCTTTTTTTCTGCAAATTTTCCTTTCATTCTTTTTGGATGAGTCGTTTGTAATTAACATTTCAAACTGAATTTGCGTGAGCGTCTGTGTATTGGTAGCTACGCTGCTAAGCTATGCAGGAAACACAGTGAAGAAGAAAAATCACACCCGTGTGAACTGAGCGGTGGTTTACCCACCAACCCCCCCCCCTTCCCCCCTGTGTGTGTGTGTGTGTGTGTGCCTGGTCTGGCCTGGCCTGAAAACAGCGCCCCTCCCTTAAAGGAGGGGGAGCAGGAATCTTTCTTTATCTAAATAATGACGCATATCTCTCAAAGATCCCCTAAGGATGCCCAAATAAATTTAAAATAAATAAAAACACAAAAGACATAGGCACATTTAAGTTATAATCAGTGTCTCCCTCTACACCCTGTACTTCCTTCTGCTTCCCTCGACTTCGGGACCACGCCTCTTTGTTCCGTCACAGCGGCGGCTCGTTTCAGTCAGTGAGACAGGCAGACAGACAGACAGGCAGGGACTGGGAGACAGACAGACAGTCACCCCTCCCCTCTGCCTGTTTCTGCAGGACTCTCCAGTCTGCACTGAGAGAGTGAACGATTAGTGAAATAATTGTTTAATGTTCTGATTGTGTGTACTTTAGCCTACTTCAGTAGTAGCAGAGCACATTGCAGACTGTTTGATTGCGTGACTGTTTGTGTTCGCGGCTCGCTGCACGCCCGGACATCACCGCGATGTGTAAAGTAACTATAAGTATATTTACTCAAGTAGTCCTACTGTACTCAAGTACAATGTTGAGGTATTTGTACTTGGATATTTCCAATTTCCAATACTTTCACTTCTACTACACTACATCTATCTCTGAGGCAAATACTGTACACCATTAAAATTATTTGAAAGCTTTAGCTACTACAGTACCTTTTCCTATGCAAACTTCTAATAAAGTCTTTAATCAATCAAAACATAAATACATTATAATATAAAATTATACCTTGGCTGTTTTAAACAAGCTGCACGTCACGTCCTAGGCGACTGTCATGCGAGAATGATATGAGAGTACTTTTACTTAAGTAAATATGAGTATCTTTTCCAGTCGAGCTCGTCACGTGGCTCGCACAGCCCACGGCCCCGTCACTCGCGTTTGTGAAGCACCTTTTAATAACTAATTCCAGTGGAATACATTTGTCTACCTTCTTTTGGGTGAGTTAATCCAATCTCGTGTCATTGTTTGGTCCAGAGGTAGAGAACACATGAATGGAGAGGCAGGGGGGAAAACGGGAGGAGAGAGAGAGGGGAAAAAAAAAAAAAAAAAAAAAAACATCCAGTCAAGCACCGAGGCAAGTCCAGCATTTGGCCGAAACGAGCGCCCATCTCGGCTTGGTGTTTCTCAGTGCCTCGCTAGAGAACCGGGCCGCGAAGAGACACGCCCCCCAGGCTAGTAAAATACGTGCATGCTACACTATATAATGGATACGGAAAAAACGGCTTATTGATTCTTTATAAAAAATTGCAAGTGTATAGCATTCATGTTGTTGTTCATGTCAATTAAGAAAGTTAAGAGTTCACTTTATTAGAAAGAGTGTAAAATACTGTAATTTCCAAGACATTTTTCACATTCTTTTCAATGGGATCACGTGATGTTGCTCTGCTTCCATACGTCATGCTTTTGCTCGGCCATTCCCGAGCTCGTGGAGGAGGAGTTTTGAAAAAGTAGGACATTGGAATCTCCGTCTGAATACAACTCTGAAAACAGGCAAGACAACTATATGGTTGCATTGGCAAATATTTTCACAACTACCTAACAATTAAATTGGGACAAAGTAGATGTTATTCTGCTACCCTGTCTTTAACATGTGTGGTCAGAAAAGGTACTACTAACCCTAACCCTAACCCTAACCCTAACCCTAACCCTAACCACAGGCTTGAGGCTACATACGGACGCACCCACCCACCCACCCACCCACATACAAACACGTACGTCTACACACACGGCCACGTATAGGAGCGGCGTGACCACCGCTCAAAAATCAGACAACAACAACAACGAAAGAAAGAAGGAAAGAAAGAAGGAAAGGAAGGAGAAGGAAATGAAAGGTGTAAGTGAATGAATGCCATCGGTGACAGTAGGGGAGCTTCATGGAGAGAGAAGCACAGGACAGATGGACACCTCTCCTGCCAACCCCCCCCCCCCCCCCCCCCCCCCTCCCCTCTCTCTCTCTCTCTCTCTCTCTCTCTCTCTCTCCGTCTGTCTCACATTCTCCCATCAACTAGCCTCCCTCCCTGCCTTCTCTCGGTAACATGTCCGTCACCATTCCTCCTATCCTATCTCTTCCATCCATCTGCTCACATTTTTACTTTAAATTTTACATGAACACACCCGATTTAGCTGTGGGGTCAAAAATAATCCTAGAGGATTCTTATAGGAATCTCATAATCCTAAAGGATTGGATATCAAAATAGGATTTTTTTGACTAGGGAGCACACATTTACAGCATGAGATGTACATGTATACGTACGTACAGTATGTGTGTTTGCACAGACGTGTATGCATTTGTGTCCATATACAATGTGCAATTTTGCATCTGTGTGTGTAAATGTGTATGTCTTCCTCCCTGTGTGGCTGCTTTTCTCTCACTACTGTACATTGTTCGATTGTGTGTGCAGTTTGTGCAGTTTGTGCGCGTGTGTGTGTGTGTGTGTGTGTGTGTGTGTGTGTGTGTGTGTGTGTGTGTGTGTGTGTGTGTGTGTGTGTGTGTGTGTGTGTGAAAATGTGCATGCGTGCAACCAATATGCGACCATGCATGCGTGTGCATTTGTATTACCTGTGTGTACACTTGGCTGTACTGACTATAGTCAGTGGAAGTATCTGTGCTGTAGGGGGCTGTGACTGTAGCTGCCCCACTGTAGGACAGAGACACAGGGACCGGGGAAGCACCAGGGGCCACCGAGCTGCCATACACCCCAGGAGCAGGCTGACCTCCTGGGGCTTTACTTCCAACTGGCCCTGGCATGGATTGAAAAACACTAGTTTAGGAAAGAGAGGGAAAACAATTTTCTGGATACATGGCAGCCACTGATGGATGACTTGCCCAAGGATCTAGCTACAGTACTTTGATTTATAAAGGAAGTGATTCACTAGATTGGAAAGCCCCGGTTGTATTCTTACAATTTGCCTTCTAATGTGCCCTTGTGTGTGGAGTTTATTTTTATTGTTATGAATGATTGACTGGATGTGTATCTATAATGTCATGGTCATTGTAATGAGCTGCTTGCCCGTGGTCCTTCTTTTGTTTTTGTTTTTATGCTTTTGTTTCTTTGTATTGCAATTGTAATTTATTTTACTATAGTTTGTCCAACTTTATTTGAATACATTATGTCACACTTTCATGTGAAAACATTGATACATTTTTTATTTAAAAATTAAAAATAATAGAAATACTAGTTTGGGCTAGCCTGGAATCCGTTCGGCGAGAAAAAAAGAAAAGGCAGAATGAAACGATTCAGTCTGGACTCCAGGCTACAGTAGGTTTGAGCAGAGACATTAGAATGTTTATGTACGCTCCTACATGCAGCGGATTCTGACAATGCTTTTCAATGGGAACAGAGCGAACAGAGTTGCACATGGTAGATATGACGCATAACCTAAATATACAAAGAAATTACTGACATATTTGACAACTTTACACATTAAAAAAGAACATTGATAGTGGAAATAGCCAATCTACAAGCTCACAACACGTCACATCGCGACGCGTTGTGAGCTTGTAGATCTGCTATTTCCATAATTTTTTTAATGTTTGAACATATATAACACTTTTCAACATGTAAACGATTATGACGATTATCCCAAAATAATTGCGATTATGTCAAATAATTGCGATTAGACGATTATGTAATAATTGTGAAAGCCCTAGCCGCATGGGCAGAATCAAAGACGGTAGTGACTGCACCCTTATGGACGCATAGGCAACATTTTGGAGCAGTGTTTACTGTGTACAAGGATTTCTTGCGACTATAAGTTTATGTGTACACATAACAAGGACATAATCAAAACAACAATAACTAAAATCCAACAATAACAAGCCAGCATCCAACAATTGTTTCAGCCTTTGCCGTTAGGGCTGGGATTCAGAAATAAAAATAAAAGAAAGCAGTCCGCATTCAATTAATTGAGCTCAATCAATCAAAGTCCCAGCCCTATTTACCATAAAACATACATTGTGGTAGTCAGGTCTACTCCCAGAATATACTCAGGTATTCATCATTCCCATGCAAATTACTTTTTTCCATTCATCTTTTAAATATCTTGCAATCGGCGACCAGTCCCTAACAAAGTCAGCGAGTGTGCCTCTTAATACATATGATAACCTTTCCATTGGTAGTATTGACATAAGTTTTTCATACCATAATTTAATATCAGGGGGGTCCTCATCTAACCATTTTTGCAAAATGGAGAGCCGTGCGGCATACAGTGCTATTCCTAATATGTATCTATGTCTTACTTCATAATCGGAGACCAAGCCCAGTATAATGCTTATTGGATTGAGGTATACATTTAAATCAAAGACCTTCTTTATCTCCCTTCGAATCCTTAACCAAAATGTTATAATTTTGGGACATGACCAGATCATGTGACTTACCCACACCGGCTTTACATTTCAAGCATTGTGGAGAACATGTGGGATCATATTTACTCCTGACAGCTGGAGTTACATGTAACCTGTGAATGATCTTGTATTGTGTCTCATGTGTTCTGTTGGAGCAAGTGATTTTCTTTGCATTTAAAAAGATCTTTTGCCATCTTTTGTCATTCATCTGGTACCCGAGATCCTCTGCCCAACATGATTTACTACTAATAATGGGAGTATTGTTGAACATTTTAGAATATATGTAACTTATGACCTTCTTACTTATGGAAGATGCTTTCAACAGAATATTTTCCAATTTATTCATCCTCATTTCTCTTTTGTATTGTGGTATAGACTGAATATAACTTCTTAGTTGTAAGTATCGGAACAATTGTACTTGAGGCAAATTATATTATGGGAACCACTCTAACAGAATCCCTTTTATGCCCATATATGGAGATCCTTGATGTCATCAATATTAAGCCCATATCTTACAGGACTTCATATGGGAATGCCCATATACCGGTATGGATGAAGACAGCTCATAACTGTGTGGCTGGTTCAGACAGGGATCTCCATGTATGGGTGTAAAAGGGATGTACCATATACAGTACATGGATCTCCATATACTGTATATGGGTACCAGGGGTCTCCATATATGGGTAACTGGTCCGATATACATCACTGGCCAGATGGCCAAGAATTGGTGGCCACGCCCTTTAGGGCGAGGTCGCATGTCGTCCTGAGGCGTCTTACTAGTACTTTTCATTGTGAATTTAAGCACGTAAAGTCATCTTGTGCAAAAAGTAGCTTACAGTTTAACAAACCTGAAAAAAACCTCATCTTCACAACCCTTATTTGTCACTGACACATGTATAATGGTTAGCCCTGGGTCTAAAGCCATAAAACATACACCACAAGGTCAGCTTTCCATTACAGAAAGTTTTTAGTGCTAATATAAGCCATTGTGTGTGTGTGTGTGTGTGTGTGTGTGTGTGTGTGTGTGTGTGTGTGTGTGTGTGTGTGTGTGTGTGTGTGTGTGTGTGTGTGTGTGTGTGTGTGTGTGTGTGTGCGTGCGCGCGCGCGCGTGCGTACCTTGCAGTGACATGCCAGGCAGAACACTGGCTAGGTTCAGATAAGGGTTAGAAGGAAGCCTGACTTCTTTAGGTGGTTCGCCCAATAGAGAGCACTGAACACTGGCAGCCTGCAACGAGAGGAGACAGGTAGAGAAACCCACTGTTATCATTTCATCATCATATGTTAGTCTTCTGCTGTTTGCCTCAGAGTCAATCACAGCTTTTCATTCATGAGCATCTTGGAGCAGCAATGTTTCAGAAATGCAATGAAATCTCTGACTATGGCAGCTCAACTCCTTGTTTACCACATAGGCCCCATTGTGGAGGTCGCCTACTATAGTGTGAGAGAAAGTGGAAAATGGGGATGCGGTGAAGAACACTGTAGCTGCACAGCTTAACTGCTTTGGGTATTATACGTGACTCCTTCCACCATGTCATTCACTCATCTCTTATCGCAGCTTAAAGCTCTCTCCCTGTTGTCTCCAGCCTCCAGTGCAGAGAGACTCCCAGTCAAGGAGTATTTTTCTCTTTTTCAGTGTGTAACTGACAGCTCATGTTTGTTGTCTGAGTTGACTTTACTGTTGAAATGTATGTTAATGTAACGCTTTCTTCAACCTTGTTAAAGGTCAGGGTTCCCTAATTAGTTTTCCCCAAGGGCCGAATTATGTCTAGGGCACCAAGCCGAGGGCCACAACATTGACGGGGGCGACGGCGGCGTTCCTGCTACTCCAGCGACAGTTCAGATATCGTCGTTGTCGGGTGAAAATCTTGTATGTCCAAAACCGTTCGTTTTGAAAACAGCCGATCTACAAGCAAACAACGCCTCGCGGTGCGAGGCGTTGTGTGCTTGTAGATCTGCTGTTTTCACTACTTTTGTGCGACGGCCTTGTATGATTTGCGAAAGAACGTACAAATTTGGAGATACAAGATTTCCAGCCGACAACGACGATATACTAGTGTTGTTGCTGCTCTTATACCACCATTATTACTGGGGTTGGTGTGGGCCAGACAGTAGCCCCCTGCGGGACGCAAATGGCCCGCGGGCCGCCTATTGGGGAACCCTGTTATAGGTTATAGTTATAGTTATAGGTTAACAATTTTTCTGAAGCTCTCTAGTGCTTTACATAAAGTGATGTTCTGTATTCAAAACCTGCTTCGGAGTGAAACCAATGACCTTCTTGGGCACATGGAGAGAACATCTCAACACAATGAGCCACAACACTTGTTGTTTGAGTCATTATAGTTTTCCTATAGTGCTTTAATAAATTGAACCAAAGCATCCATATTCTGGGGGGAATGTTCACCAAAAATAGCAGATCTACAAGCTTGTAGATCATTTCAGAAGATTTTTAAGGGATTTGGTGTAGACGAAAACAAGCGGTCAAAGTACAGTTGTAACCCAAGTCCAGTTCTGACTAGAAGGTTTAAACGTACTTCTGGATACTGCAAGAGACATTTTGAGCAGCTGCTCATGATTCTTACTTTTGTTTTAAACCATATTCTCACTCAAGAAGACTCTGACAGCTGCAGGGGAAAATCTCGGTGAGCCTTGAGTTGGCTGTGTGTGGTGGGTGTGAATGGCACCATGTCCTCACCTCACCCACTACACGTGGGGTCCCTCAAGGGAGCATTTTAGGTCCTCTATATTGTAATGAATCTTATTTGAGGGGTAACATAGAACTTATGACATAGAATGATGACATACAGTAGAATGAGGTTATTTTGACAATACAGATTTGATTTGCAAAAAATAGTTAGCTCAAAAGAACTGAGGCAAATACTGTATGTCTTCTTAGTTAATTTAGTTTAGTTTTGAGTGCACATGCTCTGTTAAAATAATGTGCCTGGTCTATTTCTTCATGTATCTAATGACTATATCCAAATAGACAGTTAAAAATCTAATCATATGTATCTACTGGTCATTACAATATGTAGCCTACATAACAAAAACTAAGGCCCATCCAGATTTTCCAATGCCCAATTTTTTTTATGAACTAGTCCCAATTAAATTATATAATTTGAATTCATATTATATAATAAATGTCATATAACCTTTACTTGAATATTTAAGTACAGACAGAAACGACTAGGACAGGACGGTTCACAAAACGGATAACTGGACATCAGATTTAGACAAGGCTGTCAAATTGATTTTGTATTACAGTTTCTTTTTAATTAATTTTTTTATTGCAGTTTAAAAAGTTTTGTTCTCAAATCATTTGATTGCACAATAAAGATACCAATGTAAGTCAATATTTCACTCCATTTCTTACTTGTAATGTTATACCGTATAAGGTACATCAAAGGGTGGGCTATCCTTCATTCCATAGCATCATAATGCTAGCTATGGCTTTCTCCTACAGTTTTAAAATCAAAGTCATTATAGTTGGGCAAAGGTTGTACTTGGATTCAGAAATCAGGGAAAGGGGATGTTTGAGAAACACTGACAGAAGAAATATCAACATTTGCTTGGTGATTCATGAATAGGAGAACAAGGTGAGTTTGAACAAAACAGCACTGACATTCTAAGAGTGTACAGACTCAAAATGAGGCTAAAGACAAAGTGGTCAAAAGACACTCAGGTGAGCTGGAGTACAGTAGAGTTTAAATAAGTAGTGAAAAACAGGGAGTTTTTGTGCAGCCAATTAATTACAGTTCCCCTCTATTGGGAGCAGATGTCCATTATTATAAAGCAGAGGCTCAGGAGAAGACAGCCAGGGGACTAGAATCAAGAATGACTTTACATGTTAGTGCCTTAGCTCCATAATTAACATTCTTAGCTCCATAATTACCACTGGCCATCATTGTTTTCACCATGGAAATCAAATAATGTTATAGCAGAGCGATGTGTGAACCCAACACTGACATGGCCAAATGTATTTTGGCAGGCAGCAATGTAGTATAGAGTAGCACAAATCAAGGTTACTGACAGGTCTGTAGAGTCAAAGGCAGACGGGTTGGCAAGCTGACGGACCATAAGAAAGACAGCAAAGCAGACAGAAGCCAGAGACCAACAGGAATAAATGCCCCTGGCCATAGAACACCAGTCATTGAGAGACAGGTGAAGCAAGGAGGTGAGGAGTCAGTGGATTTCAAGGTGTGTGTGTGTGTGTGTGTGTGTGTGTGTGTGTGTGTGTGTGTGTGTGTGTGTGTGTGTGTGTGTGTGTGTGTGTGTGTGTGTGTGTGTGTGTGTGTGCGTGTGTGTGTGTGCATGCTTACCAGTGGGGAGCCATCAGAGATGCTGTGCTGGTTTACGGGGGCTTTGGGCGGAGGGGGGCCGAGGCCTGAGTTACTAATCCCCAGGGAGTAGCTCTGTCCCTGGGCCTGGGAGCTCACCGTGGTCCCAGGAGGCGCTGGCTGCCTGTCAGATGACGAGCAGGAAGCAGCGGGAGTGCTGGAGATGCTGTGAGCTCCATTCTGATCTCCCCCTCCGGCTGTCCGTCCCTGGAGGTATGGCAACATGCCCGCTGCCGCTGACACCATGTTGGCACTGTGGGGAGACCCTGGCACAGCCTCCTGGCCTAGCTCTGCAGGAGAGACACGGGCAGGTGAACAGGGAGGATGGAGAGAGAACAAGGTATGAGAGCAAGGGGAAGGTGCTGGGGATGTCAGTTCAGATGTGAATGATTGATATGTGTTTTTGCACAAATATCCGCCAGGAGGCATGCCATAATACTTCTCTCCAGGCACGTGCACACATAGACATCAAAGGGGGCTTGAGCCACTGCCCTTTTACCCGTCTGTAAAAAGTGCCCTCTCCAGACCATGAATGTATAGTTTTTACTATGGTGAAATAAATGCAAATACCCCCTTTCCATGCCATATACCGGTACCTGAACGCAGCATTCAAGAGAATTGCCTTGTCCAAACTCTCCTGAACTTGAATGCAGCATCTTATGTTGAAAGAACTGCTCTCTGTGG
This sequence comes from Nannobrachium achirus, assembly GCF_963921795.1. Classification (NCBI taxonomy): domain Eukaryota; kingdom Metazoa; phylum Chordata; class Actinopteri; order Myctophiformes; family Myctophidae; genus Nannobrachium; species Nannobrachium achirus. Next base: position 27,944,863 of record NC_137810.1, on the reverse strand, counting down.
AGAAATCCACTGCTTAATTCAGTGTGTGATAGCACCGAAAATGATATTTTCACTAAAAGGCCTTTTTAGAAATTTCTGCCCCTGCCTCTCTAACATTCTCTACACGTCCCTGCTTCTCTCCATCTGTGTCTCTAAATTAAGACGGCTCATGTATGCAGACATTAAGACCGGTGTTTTTTGGGGTTGTTAATTTATTTATTTTGCCAGGACAGCACGGCCATCAAACAATCCACAGAAATAAATCATTGAATTTAAAGGTTTATGATTATTCAAAAGTATGATTTGAATTTGAATGATTTCATAAAATTTAGGCTATTTATTCAAGATACAAAAGACACTGGTATCTAAAAGTCATATTGCCAGGATAGTGTCAGAGACGAAGAACAAGTAATGTGCATGTACTGTACTACAAATAACACAGGTGTCATCTGTTTGTGTGCGCATGCAGAATGTTTGTGTGCGTACCTGTGCATGGGTATGCTCAATTTTGATTTGGGCACATTTGCAGGACAAACTGCAACTTAACTCAAAACTCTCCTGTCATAGTGTGTGTACCGCAGCTAATCTGGCGAACTACAGTACTATGCCGATCAGATTTTAATTAGTCTTGTGCACGCTCCCAGCAGCCAAGGAACTAAATTATTATCGGCCTAGTGGTGCGTGAGATTAGCTGTGGACAGCCACGCACATTGTTGAAAAAATCACACCCGTGTGAAGTGGAGCTGTGTGTGTGTGTGTGTGTGTGTGTGTGTGTGTGTGTGTGTGTGTGTGTGTGTGTGGATCATGTGTACCGATTTTTGTGACATTTGAAGAAAATATGTAGGAAAAGGAGCAAAAAGTGTGTTTTGGAGAAAATTCAAGATGGCGGAAAATCTATCATGGCGCAAATGGGCGTGGCCTATATGGGGAGATGCGTCATGACCCAAGGAATCCAGGGAAAAAATATTTTTAATTTTCCGACCTACGGTTCAAGAGTTACAGGCCAAAACGTAAAGTGGGGTGTTATGGCGCCACCATGCGGCCAAATGACACAATTATTTTTTATTTAATCCTTGAAATCATTATGAACCTCCTCTCCAAGTCTTGAAACTCTAGCCCCTATGGTTTGCGAGAGACAAATAATTGAATGTGAGTTTTTGCGATTCCCATTATAAGTCAATGGGGAAAATTAATTCACTAATAAATTAATATCAATTAAACTATTGAACCTTTCTCTTAGCAAGTTACTAGCCCACGATTCCCGAGTAAGCCGGTCGATTTGACATATGGCGCGAGTGTGTGGTGGCAAAACTGTGGGACTAGTAGCGTGCCGAAGTTTAGGAAGTTCAGGCTACATACACACAGACACACACACAGACAGACAGACAGACCCACACAGCCACGTATAGGGAGCCTGTGCTTCACACAGCTCCAAAAATGAATCTCCTAGCAGAGTGTATGTCAAATTTTGAACTATTACTAAAAGAAAAGTGTTTTCCTTTAATTTCAAGTTACATTTCCTCGCACTCATATTTGCTTACTTAGACTCAGAGTTGACATTTTGTGTAGCCTACCATTTTAATACCATGAAGAATAAATATATATCATTTTTAAAGAGAGATATTGTCCTCCAAAAGCAGTTTGTTAGTTTTTAAGTAGGTGACACTTTGCTGATTTACCGTCTGAATGATGGATTGTTGTTAAGCCTCATGCTGTGAACTTAAGGGTACATGTCAAATCTAAAATGAGCTCCTGGGGATATGATATTGTAAATGAGATTGGGGTTTCTTGGAGCGTAACCAAGAGAGCTGTAAGCAGGCTTTTAGCCCGGCAGTTAAAGTAAATATGATATTTCAGATCATGCCTTATGCATCATATCACAGCTAATCATCGTTATTGCAACAGCTTGTTGCTGCATTTGATGCTCTCAGATTCCATTCACTCCAGGCTTTAATAAACATAGACACACACATACACACATGCAAGCACATACACACAGATTAATAATAATACCGTGTATGAACACACACCTGCAAGTATACACTAACAAAATTACGAATCTCATAATAGCAAACCTTCCGTGAAAATTGGCCTATATTTGCAGAAGATAATCTACAAACCGACAATGCGATGCAAGAGATTTGGTGTAGAGAGAACAGAGAAAGTAGGAGGGGACCCAGTACAGATCCCTGGGGGACCCTGGACGACTAGGGTTTAAGTGGTTAAGCAAACAATCCCAGGTGCATGCATGTATAAAAGCCTCAAAATAACACCAAAAATAAAGTAAACACAAATATGCATACAGCACAGTGCACCGCACTCACAAACACACTCTGTCTGTGATACAGCCTTCCCATTGAAAAAAGAAACACCCTGCTTGTCTCAGTTGGGGATTTGAATTGCAAATGAGTTCAGGTTCCCCAGGGGATTTGTATAGCAAACAAATATCCAGCAGGTTGAACTGAAGCGGAACCCTGATAGCGGTTATTGAAAACATCACTGAGCGGGAACACAAACAACAACATAGTCTAATCCCATTGTCCCCAATAGCATCTTATTCCAGGGACCAGAAACCCCAATAAACTACTTAAACCCTATATACCAATGGTTCCCAAACACTGGGTAGGGACCCATTTGTGGGTCGCGCACCCATTTTTATGGGTATATATCCCTTGGCCTCTTGTTTCCTACAAAGACGCTTTTTCTTCATAATTTCTGCATTTTTCCAAATCATTAAACTAAAATAAAAATCCACCAAAATACAAAAATAACCCTTAAAATAGCAGATCTACAAACTCATTCTAAGCTTGAAGATCTGCTATTATCACTTTCAAATAGGACTTAGGTGGTTAATTCATAATTTTAGCTTGAGACCCAAACCTGGGTCTCAAGCTACAAAGTTTGGGGACCACTTCTCTCAGGACTCCGAAGAGTCTTTGAGCAAGACTCTGAAGCCCTAGTTGCTCCCGATGAGCAGGTTGGTGCCTTGCATGGTTTCCTCCGTCATCGGTGTATGAATGTGTGTGTAAAGCACCTTGGATAAAGGCGCTATATAAATAAATGCACCATTTAGCATTTATTTAGCTGTTTATCCACTACAGTATATTGTTGTTGTGGGGTGGAAACCTTGTGCAGTATGTCCAAAACCGTTTGTTTTGTATTTATCATTTTAAAAATGATTTAGAATACCAAGCACACACAGATCAGCTATTTTCACTAGTTTTGTGAGACAGTCTTGTATGAAGCAGGGCTTTACGAAAAAACGTACAAAGTGTGTAGTTCCTGTGTCTCACCTGTGGGGGAGTCTCCTAGCAGGCCCTTCCCCAGGGCCACGGGACACAGAGGCCTCAGAGACATGCTTTTATGGAGCAGCAGCCGGGATGGGTCCCGTAACAGACTAGAGGCCTGGTAGAGAGAGAGATATGGAGGGGAGGGGTAGCGAGGGAAAGAAAGAAATGCAAAAAAAGAAGGTTAGAATAGAGGTAAGGAAGTATGGAAAGGTAAAGGAAAATGGCGAGGGTGGATACCAGGCACCCCCGTTGTGACTGTGACATAAATGATGTAACTGAACAGTGTGTAATGTCTATGGCCAATTCGTATAATAAATAAGGTGGCCCTTACTAATTTCTAGATGTCCATCTTGTGCCTCTATAGACAAAGATGTCTGTACAGTATGTGACTTACTTTGTTGTAAAAGTCCTTAGTTAAGTTTTGTCCTTCGCGTGCCCATGATCATTTATCGAAAGAAACAGTAGTGTCATGTTGTCGTCACATAAGGGATATGGAACATGAATTACATGATCGAAAGGGAGCGCACTCAGCGTGGTTGAATATTTTATAACAAGATGATTCCCCTGAGCACAGTGGCGAAAGATAGACTAAATTATAAGAACTGATTATGGTAGCATGCACTGTCATGGACCCAGATATGATTTATTTCTATCTCTGTGGAAAATCCAGTCTGGGCTACACTGTAAAATCCTCAGTCTTATTTAACTCAAAGCCATTACACTTCCCATAAAGAGAGAGGGTTCAGCATCTCCTTTGCAAGCCTATTTTTCATGGTACATTATAAAATCCAAATCCTCTGTCTTCATTTAACTGAATGTGGACTCTTGTCCCAGAAATAGATCATCATATCAACAGTAGATCATTTCGCTGGGACCTGGCACCACCTCAAGGACACCTCATTTTGTGAAGCAATAGTTAAACTGCAGTATTGAGGTATTATATAGGTATTAAATTAAAGTTACACACCCCTGATATGAGCCCAGATATCTGGATCGACAGTGACACGCGTGCTGAGTTTTAACACACAGACAGATTATTGAGTTTATAGTACAATATTTTAACCACATGATCCCTAGCATCACTATTCTGGACATTTCATAATAGGTGAACATTCAACAGAAATAGCAGATCTACAAGATCACATGCTGTAAGCTTGGAATATAGGACCCCAGTAAGTACCAGCCATACCGACTTGACTAAAATGAATAATTCCTGTTAGTCAAACTACCTGTTTTTTTGCTTCAGAATCTATGAAGAAACATTTTAACCACAATTCTAAGCACATGCTGTAATGTACAGCACTGGTGCAAACTCAAGCACACTTCTGCATGTACACATACTGTACAGACATAACCTACATGTGGATTAGTTTTGGCTCCGACCCTAAACATAACTAATAACTAAAGGATAAACACACCCACAAATACAGAAATAAACACACACACGCGCACGCACACGCACACGCACGCACGCACGCACGCACGCGCGCGCACGCACGCACGCACGCACGCACGCACGCACGCACGCACGCACGCACACACACACACACACACACACACACACACACACACACAGAGTGAACCATGTGTCTTACACCGCTGATACGCTTGTCTTTGATGTGCAAGAGCTGTTGCTGGGCCATCTGCATGTGTAAGAGGTTCTGTAGGAGCAGCCCATTCCCCAGCATAGCATTCTGCAACAGACATCCACACAACCTAATTAGAATCACCCCAAAAAATAGTGTGTATGCTGGTTGGTCCGTTGGTCCTTCTCTAACTCCACGTTCAGCAGTTGCTCAATTGTCTAAAAAACAAATACAATACAAAAATCAATAAGGCATGTACCTTGCCCAACATCAACTTTATCACCTTCAGATGTGTCTCTACTTCTCATAATCCCCAAATGTTTAAAATATTTTCCCAAATTTTGGCCTGTAGGCGGCTGTCCTGTGATGCGATTTACATCACAAATGGGCGTCGCACACCAAGGGGGACTAACAGGCACACACACAAAGGGGCCAGGCCCCCGCAGGGGGCTGTAGGCTAGTCATACTAATTATTACACTTCTGCACAAGCACACACACACACACACACACACACGCACGCACGCACGGACGCACGCACACGCATACGCACACACACACACACACACACACACACACACACACACACACACACACACACACACACACACACACACACACACACACACCTGTTGTGCTTTGCCCAGTGTCAGCAGGGCAGTGGTGAGAGGGGGTCTGAAGAAGGGCAGGCTGTGAGGACGACCATACTTCCCTGCAAACAGAGAAGCAAGTACATCTATGAGTCATCATGCTATCCTGACAGCGGAGCAAAGCAAACTCATACATCAAATAGTGTAGACCAGTAAGACTCCCTAATCGGGAGATAAGCGACCATCAGGTCGCAGCGTGATTTGAGAGCAAAATATGTAGGAGCAGTGTCCAAAAAAGTGTTTGAAAAAATCGTCCTGATGGTGGCGCTATATGGGACAGATCCATGTTGAAGACATGAGTGTAGACCAAGTGTGTACCGATTTGCGTGATTTTAGGTTCAAAAATGTGTTTTGCAAGAATCGGCATCATGGTGGCGCTAGAAGAGGGTCATGTGAGAATTGATGGGTGACGTGACGTGTGACAGACTGACAGACTGACAGACTGACGGACACCTGGTCGAGGTTTTGATAATAACTGCGACCTGTCGGTCGCAATAAAAGAAGAAGGAAATTAAGTGCCGCCATTGCCAATTTGTACAAACATGACATAATGTGTCAGTGCGACACATAATAAAAACATCCATGTGGCATTAAATGGTATATTTGGACGGCTGTCTTTGCCTTCTTTATCATTAGTATTATATTAATAATTTTACAACAATGTATTTATTTTTCATTTTCTCCCAGTGTACTAGTCCCTGTGAGTTGCTACAGTTGGTCCTAGGTGGAGGTGCATGCTATTCCTCCTACTTCCACACCCCACTGAACAGGAGACCTGACCAGCCTGTACGGAAGGAAGCCAGGTCAACACATCCAATAGTGTAGGAATGGATGCCCAGCCAAGCCGGAGGCACCGCAGAGGCACCGCAGAGGATTCAAACTACTAGTTTCCGCAAGGGGTGAGCAGGAACTTCTTCATTCATTATTAACTTTAGGATGCAGCACTCAGTTTTCAAGTTAGAATCAGGACCAGAATGCGTCGTATCTCATTTTTAAGACTTTAGAATCTACAATAGAGGTTCTGAAGCTAGCTCTGTATCAACTCTGTATCAAAAACTTTTGTTTCTTCGTCTCTTTCTTTGTGTTAACCCATTTAGACCGGGTATGCATTATTGCATATTATTATTTTATGCTTTAACTTTTGAAAAACAGCAGATATACAAGCTCACAGCGTGGCACCGAGTGCGGCGCTTAAGAGCCCAGATCTGCTATTTTTGAAAATTTGTGAAAATTGGAATTTTGACCTGATTTTGACCCGATTCTATCCACAAGTTTCCAACGCCCCATAGTGCATTGCATAGACGCTGTACCGAGCACGCGACGTGAGCTTGTATGTCTGCTGTTAAACCGGAAGTGTGGTCCAAACAGGTCCAAATAATCTCCAGTAAACTCCCGCGGAAACAGGTGGATAAATGTCTTCTAAATCCGAGTGCGGCGCTTACGAGCTTGTAGATCTGCTATTTTTTTAATTTGTGGAAATTTGAATTTTGACCTGATTTTGACCCGATTCTATAAATGTCTTCTAAATCCTTCCAAGGTTTTTTGAAAAAACCTATGTTTCTGTCAGTGGTTCTCAAAATGTTTCATGCCATATTTGGTTATGGACCCCCCCCATCTCAAAATATTGGTTCCAATATCTTTTCTTCAAAAATAGCAGATCTACAGTACAAACTTTCTGCTGTTTTTCAATAGTTAAAGAATAAAATAATCCTAGGCCTAAAAGGCTTTTAATTCTACTGATCACAAGGCCTCCTCATAATAAATGTATGTGTCAATGCTAATGGTAGCTTCCTCTAGAATAGGTAGAGAAAGTTTAACATTTAATCAGGGGGCCTAATTTTAGACTTTAATTGTCTCTCTCCTTAAGAGAGACCCCCCCCCCCCAACTACCCTCTCTCCTTCCTTTTCTCATTTGTTCCAATCATGTCACACAACTTCATTTTAATACCTGATTAGGTATTCATCAAATATGGAAGGTTTGTGTGGACGGCTGATTATGAAGAAGAGTCTATCAGGGTGACAATTCTTATGATTATAACGCAAGTTCAGCAACGCAGCACTCATTTGCAGAATGGAAATATGAAAATATAGCAATAGTACTGCTCGTTATTGAAATAGCAAATCAAAATAAGCAATCTGCACATACCATCTAATTTTACCTGTGTGTGAAAGTATCTGCAAGTTGACTTTCATATCATACTGAAAGTAATGGAATCCATAATGCAAGTTCAGCAACGAAGCACTCGCTTGCGAGAATGGAAATGTGAAAATATAGCAATAGTACTGCTTGTTATTGAAATAGCAAATCAAAATAAGCAATCTGCACATACCTGTACCATCTAATTTTACCTGTGTGTGTGTGTGTGTGTGTGTGTGTGTGTGTGTGTGTGTGTGTGTGTGTGTGTGTGTGTGTGTGTGTGTGTGTGTGTGTGTGTGTGTGAAAGTATCTGCAAGTTGACTTTCATATAATACTGAAAGTAATGGAATCCAATGGCTATCTAAAATAATAAACTATAAAATATGGTATGCTTTTGACCCATTACGGTTTGCCTACCTTCCCAACAGATTCACAGATAACGCCATCTCCCAGATTATGCATGCCACTCGCTCAGGGGTCATTTCCATGTTGGCATGTTGTGGACATTTTTGTAAAAATTCCATTTTTGGTATGGACATGAAAGAGATAACCCTGAATGACAATAACAGCTCTGTAACTCTGATAGTTACAGACTTACGGGTCCATTTGGTTCCATTTGTACACTCTCAGAGTTATGGGGGTCCTTGCAAATACAAGTACTAGTGGACTCATATAATGTGCCATAGTGTCGTAGTAAATAAGTGGAGACTTCATTAATTGGGTCTTTATGATCAAAATAAGAACCTTATAATGGAGTGTAAAACTGAAAATGTAAACTTTGCCACAGACAAGGCCAAGTCTTGCCACAAACACATTTGTCTGTTTTCCCGGTGAACCTGAGCGCAACGGTGGGGGCCGATGGGCAAGGAGGGTCGCGAGCTCCCTGCATCACATCCGATAAAGGAAATCATTCAATGGAAAACATTAAATTAACTTCTGAAAAGGCTTCTAGGCCTACACTAGCCTCCAGATGTGGTCGCATCTGGAGGAGGTAGCAAACATGTCGATATGGTTCCTGGGCAACAGCCTCATCTTGATAAAACCAAAGAGATGGTTGTGGAGTTTTGTACACAACAGTAGATGACCTGTACCTACACACTTCTTATTAATAACAAATAATTAGACCTATTGACTCCCAGGTGATTGCTGTTCACAGAGGAGCGCTGGGGGAGGTTAAATGTCTGGCTCAGGGACACCTCGACGCCTGCTGCGGCCGGAATATCGAACCTGAGAATTGCCACTTCCCAGGTGGGCTCTCTAATCACTCAGATGTGACACCAGTGGAGAGGGTGAGCATTTTCAAGGACCTTGTTTGCACATCACTTTGGAATTGTCACAGACTATTTACAGTACACAGACACTGCGACAAGGAAGGCTAAGCAGCGTCTACACTATAGCACCCCAGACAGCTGAGGAGATGCAAAGTGTCACAGAAGATCCTGAAATTCCTTCTACTCTGCTACACTCAGTCTACAGTATCACCGTTTGGCATGGGAATAACTCGCCCCAGGACCAGCGAGCCCTGCAGAGAGTGTTTCACTCTGCCAGATACACCATGGAACATCCCTTCCCTGCAGGACTCATATTCCACAAGGTGTCTGAAAAAGATCTGAAAGGATTTTAAAGGAGCCACATCATCTCAGCCATCTCAGCCACACCAACTCAAGACGGCCAAAGACTGATTTTGTTCGGCGGTTCCCGACATTCGGTCATGTTGGAAGTCACCATTATTACAGAAATATATACTGCATGCTATGCTGAACGTAATCCACTTAGTGTCATCTTTTCAAAATGCATATTTACCGTACAGTTTGTGTTTGTATGCTTATTTCGCAATACCTATTGCGCAATCCTCTGTAGAGTGAATTTGTCATTCTCATCACAAAAGTATCGGGTTTCAAGAGGGAAGGGGGGGGGGGGGGGGTTAGAGAGAGAGAGCGAGGAGAGAGAGAGAAGAGAGAGAGAGAAGTAAGATA
>NC_137810.1:27861294-27930047 GCF_963921795.1 Nannobrachium achirus | reverse complement strand
TCTCTCTCTCTCTCTCTCACACACACACACACACACACACACACACACACACACACACACACACACACACACACACACACACACACACACACACACACACACACACACACACACACACACACACACAGGGGAGGTGAGGAGTGAGGGTGAGATGTGGTGAATAAGAGAAGGAGGGGAGGATGGATGGATGGATGGATGGATGGATGGAGGGAGAAGAGGAGGTTGCCAGTGCCAGGCCATCTGGTCCTTATAGCATTCACATATTGAACAAATGTTGTCCGATGGCAATGAGCAGCTCTTTGTCTCTTATGGTCCATATGTTTACATACAGTTTACTGTAGGTGGCAGCTACTGATGGTGTATATTGTCGTTGTCAGGCGGAAACCTTGTATCTCCAAGTTTCAAATGGTATGTTCTTTTCGTAAATTAAAGCTCTACTTCATCATACAAAAGTGTCACACAAAAGTTGTGAAAATAGCAGATCTACAAGCACACAACGCCTCGCGAAGTGAGGCGTTGTGTGCTTGTAGATCGGCTATTTTCACTACTTTAACTCGTTTTTAAAACAATAAAAAAGGGGAACGGTTTTGGACATACAAGGTTTCCACCCGACAACGACGATATAATATACCACAATTATATGCACGTGTCGTGTACATAATGATGTTCTGTATTTTTGCTCTTTTTTGCACTCTCTCACTTTCTTTTTTAAATCATTTATTTTATGCTGCTGCATTGTCTTAAAGAAGCCAAACAAAAAATACTTTTACTCTTATGTACCTGTACACAAGATGTAACAATGAAGTACAGCCTTGAACTGTGACATGGCTTTTATGGCTGTTCAGCATAACATACTATACACTGGGCAGCCTCTCTTGTGACTCCTGTTCTCTCTTTCTTCATGTCTGCACTGATAGATCGACATTTCACGTCAGCACTCTTTTCAATTGAATATGCTTTGCTTTTGTCGCATGACTGTCGGTTGACACGAAATTAAGTCCTTTAACTTCTTCCTTCACGTCTCTTTGTTAGGTTCATTGATGAAATGCCTCAGCTGATTCACTAAGAAACGAGGCTCTGTCACCATGCTGGCATTCAGAGCACGGGACCGTTATCACAACAGTTTTTCACCCTTACTCTGTTGCCTTTGAATTCAAGGCTAGACCTTCTCTCTGGGAGAAAATCAACTTAACCTTGTATTACTTAACCTTGTATTATAAACAGAGACAATTTCACAGGGAGATTTCTTTTCAGGGAATGGCAATTGCCTAAAAGTAAAATTAAAGAATTGACATGTGTTGCATTATTCTCATAACCCAGTTCATTAACCAAGCCTAGGGAAGCTGTCTTCTCTATTTGGTGACATTTTTATGCATGTGTACATACAAATAAAAAGGAGTGCTGGTAATCATATTATGACCTCACCCCAATTAAGATAATCAGAGTAAAGGGACCATTTTCATAATCTGCATAGTGCCTTAATTGGGGTATGACTGAGTTATTACTGCGCACATAAACCTACTATGGGCTGGGTTCATTAATCCCATGTGTTTTTGTCTTAGTAAGTGGCTGAGTAATGAAAACGTGGACTACCGGTACACTAGGTTAGACCTGTACATGTACCGTACATGCTCATCTTCACACAAAGTAGGGCAGGGGTCAGCAACCCTTTTGAAATGAAGTGCACCATGTTTTTATTTCCTAGATAGTTAGTGTGCCGTGTCAATATAAACTTAATGACAAGCCTTCAAACATTTGGACATATTTAGATTGACAGGACATTGTTATAACGATCATTAGACTCATTAGAGCAATAATCTCCCCAGTCAGAGTTCAGAGTTTTAATGTAGAATTATGTGCAGGATGTCATTTGCTGTAAATTAGGTGACTTCATTTCACAAAAAATATAATTGATTTTAAAATAAAAATCTTCTCTCTCTCGCACTTCTCCCAGTGTGCCAGTGATCACCCTCCCCTGTGCCAATGTTGGCACCCATGCCTAAGGTTGCCTACCCCTGCTGTAGGGCCACTTACTGTATATGTGCATGTGTGTGTCTAGAATAGATAATGGGTCTGTTAGATTGTATGTGGGTGGGTGACGTGACGTAACGTTTTCGCTGTCCTCGGTGTCAAACATGTATAAATAAAAAATATATTTGTCAAAAACCTTCTGAATATTGTGCAGGACATTAAGCTTTATGTGAACTTACTCAAGATTAAAACATTTCATTCCTCATTTCTTCAGAATCTTCAACCAAACATGGCAAAACTCATATGGTGTGACTGTCCTGACCTTGTTTCTCAAAGTGGGAACTTGAATAAAACTAAGAAAAAGAATTGCTAAAAATCATTTGAAAATGAATTTAGGCTAAAAAAAATGTCTATTTTGAGCCTATATCTTTTCAAAGTCAAAGCATAATGTTTTCAGTCATTTCTGATCAAAAACATTTTGTCCCCCAACCCAAAATCATTTGGTGTGACACTAGTTTGGAAAAATTAAACAGGCAATTATTTGGACACCTATTGGCTAGAGAGGTCCTTCTTCTGTAAGGCTATTCAGCACTCCCAGCACAACTGCAAGACAGGTGTCTGAGGTGAGTTATGATTTTAACATTTTCATGAAATGCCATCTTGTTGAAACGTTCACAAACTCACCATTCTGGATGTCTTTTGGTGTGACACCTTTTCTTTAAAAAAAGCTTAAGTTATTTGAAGTTTTGGTCATATTTCCATGTAGATCTAGGCTGCTTTGTTATAGCTAGCATGCTGTTAGCATGCTAATGTGTACATAGTAGCCTCAAGGTAAACCTAAATGCAGAAAACAGTAATATGGTGTGACACTTAATCATATGGTGTGACAGGTCTGCTTGTCACGCCATATGACTTGATTGTCACACCATATGATTTATACTGTATTTAACTACAGATATAACAATAAATAACAAAGTTCCATGTTTCTTTTGTACATTTAAACATTTGTTTTAAACATTTTTACATAAAATGTAATTTAGCTTCATTCAGTGATACTTCAAATTCATCAGACAGAGCAGAAACCCCTTCACAGAAACCTTAACATATTGTTTCAATCTAAACAATATTTTCTCTTTGTCTTAAACTATACATTCCATTTTCTTTTGTCAGCTGGAAAATGACAAGTGCTGAGAGAACGAGAAAGTACAGGGAGAAACTAAACAATGACCCAGCAAGGAGAGAGGAGCCAAAGGGGCGAGACTGCATTTTCTAAGAAGAGCAGGAGGTTGTCTGTGGCATAGCAGAACCACAACAAGGCAGCCGGTTTGCTACCCTCACCAAATACGACTGGCTGATGTACAATACAGTCTAAATGTATAATCTAATCTGATCTAATACTTTTGTACTTTCACTCACTGGACTGGACAGTGGACAGTGTTAAGGTAGGACCCGAGACAAAACTAGCGAAAATAGCTGATCTACAAGCGCTCAACACGTTGTGCTTGTAGATCAGCTATTTTTGGAGTTGCGCAACCCAGCACTCTTTAGCTAGTGGAGATGTGGTGTAATGTCATGATTCCTAATTACATTTGTTCAACACAAAATGCTGTGTTCAAGTTCAGGAGACTTCGGAAAAAAGCAATTTACCTGAATGCTGAGTTCTGTTTCCACTAATTGGTGTTAATAAAATGTTGCCTTGGCTCCAAGTGTGGCTATGCGCCTTATTGTCTCTTTAGGATCCTTCTGCCGTGGGCCGGCAGAAGACTTAGGTGTGTGTAGCATTCCTGTGCACATCCTCATCATCCATCTACTACTACAATTCTTTCTTATCCCATGTTAAAGCCCTACAATAATATCCTGTTCAGAAATATTAAGGCCATGTTATCCTGGGTAATTGTTTAATCAATCAGTAAAGTTCAGTACTCACTAATAGGTAGGTTAAACACAGTTTGTTTTGACACATGAAGATATGATCATACGGTGTGACACAAAATCATTTGGTGTGACATTCCAAATAGTGAAAAATCATACCTTTATTAATGATTAAACCAAAAAAATGTTTATGCATTACATAGAGAATATTATCAGGAAGAGTCACAAATATTTGTGTAATTTTAGAGAAAGTTTTGACAGAATACATTTAAAATATGTTGTAAGATCATGAACATGGGCCTCACACAGAGTGTCGATTATGAAAAAAACATACAGATATAATTAATTTTCAAAAAACTATAGTGGATCACTGGTTAGTTATGATAAAGGACTTTGATAAAGTGAGTAACTTAAGAAAGATGTACTCCATTTTCATTTTATGAACAATTATTTTCATGTCACACCATATGACGATTTTAGGCACAAGTACAACAAACTGCTGAATAAAGTCTGATTCCAATAAAATATCTAAAAACAGAATGTATTTCCATAAGGTTGAGAGTGAGTAGAACAAAAGTAAATAACTTTTATGCCTGCAATTTAAAGTTTTTTTAAAAACACATTTTTTGGGGCGTCACGTCACTGACCCATGTGTCAGAACGTGTTGCTGGTGTGTGAGGGCGTGGTTTATTTCAGGCAGACAGAGATGGTCTACTCTATAGAACTATAATTATACTGTCAGTGCATCTCTTCCACCCGATACCCTGTAGGAGAGACAATACAGTTAAGGGGCCTTTCCCACAGGACAAAAAAAGACCTAACACCCACTAACATCTGGCTTGTCTCGGTGCAATGCTATGAGAAAGCTTCTCCTGATTCTAGGCAAGAGGAAATAAGAAAAGAGAATTGAAGTTATTTGAACTTGATGATTGTTTCCATTGTGGTCATATCGCAAGTCCAGGTATGCCTTGGGACGGGTCTCCATGCCTGTTCATAAATACCAGATCCAGATCAACTCAGCTTGTAGATCTGCAATTTTTGCCAAAAGTGGTTAAATACTTGCAAAGTTCCTCTTTATGAACATCCCCATTACAATTATTATTTTCTAGTGTCTCCTATCTCTACATTGAAAACAGACTGCATTTCCCTCACAAAGAACTTTGTGTTCTTGGAGTGGCAGATTTCCCTCAGCGATTTTTGTTTTTGATTTTAACTTCAAAACTTCATTTGCATAAAACAGGAAACAGCTGGTCTTATGCAACAACCCACTGCAAGCTGCCAGTAGGATAGCAACCTTGTGTACGTTGTCCTCTTGTAAGGAAGAGTAAATTGCAATGCATTGCATGTTAGTAGTACTTAGTGTGGATCATTTAGAGTGTACAGTGTATGTATACATTGTTATTGTGCAGAATGTGCACGCATTTCTCTGACAAGCTACAGAAAGGGAAGGGATGTTCTGCACCTCTTCATCGCACACAATAAAATCCTGAGGAATACTCAGGATTTTGCTAAGAAACTTGTCTGGGTTTTCACCTGGGTCTCATGTGTTGTCCACATACAACATGGGCATTATTCATCCACCATGCTAATGCCAGATGCACATGTAGGGGAAGCCAGTGAGTGAGTAAGAGAGAACTCTGAAAAGTGTATAATCGAAGTCAACCTTAAGGGTCCATTAGGTTACATTTGTACACTTTCAGAGTTATACTGTATGTGCAAATACGTATATAGATGCATGCACGTACTGTACTGCAGTACAGTACGTGCATGCATGCGTAGGCGTGTGCACATGAACACACGGACGCGGTGTTTGTTCCATACCGTACGTACCACTCCCTGTGCAGCGATGAGTGCAGCCAGCGTGCTTCGCCCTGAGGTGCCCGGGGTGCAGAGAGACAGGCGGATCTCCTGTACTCCCACCAGCGTTCTGTCCATCTCTAGGAGCACGGCCTCCGCCTGCTCCGCGCTCTCGTACTCCACCACACCGAAGCCCCGCACAGGGCTGCCCTCGTCCTGAGCCAGCTATAGGACACAAACACAAACATGTGCATCAGTTGAAAGCATACCCTTTACCACATTGACCCTGGTTGTTCTTATTTTAAAGCAAGATAAAAATAAAAAATAAACATTATTTTCACTTGAGTCATACCACCAAGTACTGTATATGGGACTTACATCAATATTACAAAAAAGAACAGTACATTTGATGAAAGTTCAAAACATATCTGCGAAGAAATGACAAAAGCTTGTATCAGTTGAAGTTTAATTCAACTGCAGCTTTGATACAGTCTGCATACAAAAGACTTTGATTCCCAGCCACGGCTACACCTCGACTATGAGTCAAGGTGTCCATGAGAAAAAAATCCCTAAATCAAATAAAATATCTTAAAAATGAAACATATACATTTACAACCTGGTGCCACTATTTTGGGCATGTCATTATACTGCTGGCAAAGATGATAATTTTCTAAAATATCTAAAATAGCTGATCTTATTATATCTTATAAGAATAAAACATTTGACTTGGATTTTGGAATTTGGACAATACATTAGCTCTGCACACACAAACAGCCAAGAACATAATCTCTGTCCCCAGCAGCTTGGCTTGGTGAAGATAACAGTAGTTTCACACTCACCTCAATTACAAAGTAAACAAGATTAGACATTTTAATGGCCACATTGCAAAATACCCCATGGTCTCATTCCAATACAAGCAACAGAAAACCCTTGGATTTTTCATGGTTTCTGTTCAATAGCAGAGACTTATTGTGGGCATATATTTTACCTAGTAACATTCATGCTGAAGCCAAGTTTCATTGAAGTAAGTGTCAACAGTTCTACCAGTGGCTACTGTTAAGAGCAGCTAAATAATGCATGCAGGGTAATAGCTTATATAATGGGTAATGGATTGGATAAAAGGGCTAATAGTTTATAGCTAAAAGCTAAATGGCTTTTGGCTAAAAACAAACCACCTGCCATACTGCACATGTAGGGGAAGCCAGTGAGTGAGTAACGGCGGGCTAACTCTGGCTCATTTACATTGAAGTGAAAACTGACATGTCCATTAATGAGCACGGTCCCTGTCAAATAAACAGATCTTAACTCTTAACTCTTACTGTACTGGGCATAATAATGAATGAATTCATTTTGAACACATGAATAAAATAATGGCAAGAAGGGAATGATCATCTTTGTGAGGCTATTTTAAGAATCTTAACATGTAATTCAAAGATCTTTCAAAGAGGTTTTTGCCCACATCCACGGAAATAACATGGATCTTGCCTAGTTCGATTAGATTATGAGATTGTGACTATAGGTTTTTCCATATGGTATACACCAGAGACTAGAAAGCTATTCAGAAATAATTATTCTATAGCTAAGAATGCAACCCCTGCTCCTTTCATGTTCAATCCAAATACAGAATACATAAAAAAAAAAGTTATGCTTTGTTTCTGCTAGTAGCATTAATCAAATCATTTCCTTAATTTACTCTCTTACCACACCTCCAGGCACAAACAACGGAGTCGGACTAATGTATAGTGGGAAGCACGGCCGTAAGCGCCAGCTGTCTAATTAAGCATTACTTTGTAAATAATCGACAAAGACAAACACATACAGTAGAAGAATAAGGAGACGTGTGAATCAAATCAGCATGCATATAAAAATAGTATTCATACTCCATTGGTCATTTACAGTGAGTGAGTATACAGTATTGTTAGAGTCAATTATAATGTTTCCAGTGGTAGTTCACTTTAAGCCAGGGGTGGGCAACTTTGATGTTGGAGATGGCCACTACATTTTCACACTCACTCCAGAGGGTCACAATGCATATACATAGCAAAAATAGCCGATCTACAAGCTAAAAACGCGTCGCAGTGCGGCGGGTTTTGAGCTTGTAGATCTGCTAATTTTGCTATTTTTGAAGTGGAATCCTGAAAAGTAACTTTTTTTATTGTATTTGTTCATTTCAAATGCATTTATATGTTCTTATGTTAACTTTATGAACTGAAATACAAATACTTTGGACATTTGGACAAAATACAATAACATTTTAATACTAGTCATTAAGCTACTAATTTAGACTGAAGTAATTAAAGCAGGTAATTTTTCCATGTTTGCATTTGTAACAGCTGAAATCAATAATATATATCAGTACCCGCATTAAGTTAAGGTGGGGGCCGCATGTGGCCCCCAGGCCGCCAGTTGCCCATGTATGCTTTAAGCCATTTTACAGTAATGGGTTTCAGTATCAGAGCTCATTCCAACCCCTTCCCTCCTACAGTACCAGCCCTCCTCCTATCCTCTCTTTCATCTGCTGAGGTTGTTCTGAGCTACCAATAGATGGATGGCTGTCATAATTACAAACTTTAAGTTGACAATTGATTGTCACACAAATAATTGCGATGATATAACGTAATAATTGTGACAGGCCTAGATGGATGGATGGACGGATGGACAGAGAGGAGAGGATGGGAGGGAGAGGACGGGAAGCGTGTGCCATGTGAAGAGAGAGAGTGGAAGCAGTGAGCTAAATGGATGGCTCCCGAGAGGAGTGGGTCGATAGCCTTCATCATGGGCATATACATTAAACAGAATGCATGCAAATAAACAGAACCAATCTACCACTGATGGTAGAGGAAACCGAGGGAGAGAGAGAGGGAGAGAGAGAGAGAGAGAGAGAGAGAGAGAGAGAGAGAGAGAGAGAGAGAGAGAGAGAGGGAGTAATGGGTGGCGTGATAAGGGAATCAGGGTACACAGTAAAATCTTTTAATGTGTCATCAGTGAGTGAGTGAGCGTGGTGATGTACTGTATAGAGGGGGTGGGAGTCGGGACTGTGAGGAAATGAGCCCGAAAGAAACACGCATGACAAAATACAAACACGCTAATCATTATTTCTGAATCTGCATGACAAATATGACTGCACTGCAAGTGGGCAGGGACTGGTACATAAATCACACTGCAGTGTAATGAAAAACGCGCATGTGTGTGTGTGTGTGTGTGCATGTTTGTGTGTGTCAAAAAAGTTTGATGAAGAAAGACCCTTTCATTTTCTTTCCACTGATAGCGTCCATATAAGTCTTTGAAGGGAAATGTCATCCATTTCACCTCACTATACTGCATGCTATTGAAGATAGCCTTACTGACTGAAGCCACCTTGTGTTATGTCCCTGCTTTTTTTTGCTTCCAGCAGCAACACTATAACCTGTTTACTAAAACGCTTGCGGTAGGAAACACATTTTGCACTTGATCCACTGAGCTATGGTTTATTGATTTGTGTGTTCAATTAAATTCACTAAGGTTATCGTAAATAACGTGTAAATAAAGTTACTAAAGGATGTATTTTCTCTTTATGTAATGTGTAATGAGAATTTAAACCCACCACCAAATAATAGGCTAATAAAAGGATATTACGGTATATAAGCCTTTTCTACTGAACATTGCTCATAGTAAGGGGAACATAAGAAAATCTGCGAAGTAAATCGTTACCAAGAAATTTCTTCACCAATGTGTTTCTAAAGGTGTGTAATAATATTTACTAAAAGGTTGAAATTCAACTCCCGGGGGAAACCTCATAAAAGAAATGATTCGTGTTTGTGTCCCATTAACTTGTTTGTGTCCCATTAACTTTGCTATACAGGAAAAAATACAAAAAATAAATCTGCTTTAAGTAACATGTGAGGGGTCAAACTAGGGTTTTTTCATGATGCTGAATCCATTGCAAGCATTTGTTTTGCACGAAAAACATTCCATGGGCGACAAATGGCCCCCACAAAACGGTGAAAAGTGATGATTCATCACTAAACCATCGTTTTGTGGGTCCGATTTTAGCCCAAGGAATGTTTTTCGTGCAAAACAAATGCTTGCAATGGATTCAGCATCATGAAAACCCCCTAGTTTGACCCCTCACATGCTACTTAAAGCAGATTTATTCTTTGTATTTTTTTCCTGTATAGTAAATTAGTGGGACACAAACACAAATCAGTTTTTTTATGAGGTTTCCCCCGGGAGTTGAATTTCAACATTTTAGTACATATTATTACACACCTTTAGAAACACATTGGTGAAGAAATTTCTTGGTAACGATTTACTTCGCAGATTGGTCAAATATCTTATAAAATCCCCTTACTATCACCTTTACCGAGGCAAAAAGATGATGTTGGAATCCAGGGCATAGGCTACTGGAAGTGAAACGCTGCTATCTGATAAGATTATGGACCAGAGCTTATTGATTACTGATCAAGGGGAAATTTGTCTTTTGGATTAATACATCACTGTCCCACAGTATGTCTGTTCTGGACACACAGCTGTGTTTCAGCCATGCTTCCTCGTCAGATTGTATTGTTGCTGTCAGGCAGAAACCTGACCCTATACTTCATCATACAGGAGTGTTGCACGGGATTTGTGAAAATACCTGATCTACAAGCTCTTTCTACAATACATTGTGCTGTAAGTGAAGACGGTGTGCAGGATTTATTCCCTCTTCTCTACGCCAGCAGGAGGAAATGTAAAATAGTGAAATCCATGGTCCATGTTCACCACTGGTGCAGCAATATTAGTATTTATTTATTTATTTACCTAAAATACTAAAATATAATTCTGACTTACACAGGGTACATGCAAATTATAAGAAAGGTCACGGTTGTACAATCCTTTGATGTGGCATCTGTCATTGCTGTGTGTGTGTGTTTGTGTGTGTGCGTGCATGCGTGCGTGCGTGCGTGCGTGCGTCCGAAGGGGGTATGTAAGCCCCTTGACATGGCAGGCTCAGCTTTGAGAGACAGCTCATAAAAATTCATACATGTAAAATTCAGGGCTAGCACACACACACACACACACACACACACACACACACACACACACACACACACACACACACACACACACACACACACACACACACAAACATCTATGCACCGTATACACAGGCAAACTCCTGTTGGAAGCACCCACGCAAACAACACTTCCTGTAAGAGTAGCAAATTCCACCTGCACATTGTCGTCATAATCGCCTGAGAACCAAACCAATCAAGTCTCCATTCAGTCCAAGCATCAGAGCAACAGAGAAACACACAGCCTCCCTCTAACCCCGGGAAAGAAATGTGCTTATGATTTAAGGCAATGGGAAGCGAAGGGGGGTGAGTAAACAACCACCAGGCAGTAATTAGAACACACACATGAGTTCTGTGAATAATTATTCAGTATGAGTTGATTCAGTAGATGAGATGAGATCAGTGGCGTCAGTTCAGCAAAAGCTAAGGTATGGCAACATGACTAGTGTCTTGCACGCGCGCGAAGGCGCGCGTGCAAGACACCAGTCATGTTGCCAGACCTTAGCAACAGGCATGATTAATTTATTTTAAGAAGTACATTTCCCCCCTGTAAAGGTATGGCAGCTGCCATACCTTGCCATACCCAATTGACGCCTCTGGATGAGATGATGGAGATATAAATGGTGTCCTTGTACTTGTTGTGTGGTGAAAGCCCATTAAACCTGACATCAGTCCCACTCTTGACAGGTGTTTTCTTGTCTAGCTGTCGTAGCCACATGAACCCGATTAACTTGAAGGGATATTTCACTTTTCACTGACAAACTTTTGGTCATTTTATCATCTAATCAGGTTTTTATGAACACCCTAGAAAGTTTTTAATTTGCTTAATTCATCCTGCAGGACACCTCCCCACACCCATTGTAACTTCAAACTCCATTTTAACCATGACAGATTCATACTAGTAGATACTAGGCCTGTCCTCTAAAAATCGACGAATCGACGCGTCGCTTTAAGCCCCGGGAATCGACGCCAATTGTTTGAGTCGAGGAGTCGAAAATATATATATTTTTTATATCACTAGTTAGCCTACTACTGTGGTGCACTGTTGCCAACAGTGCACTGGTGTCATGTACTTCCAATTGAGAGATGTAGCAATTGGCGAACAGTTATTTATTGTCTCGCACCAGCATAGGGGTGAAAGTGAGACGGAACGGCCAGAATCGCTGCATCGTTAAAACATTCGGAGCCAGGACGGTTCCGGAGGAGGAGGAGAAGCACTGCTGTCAAAATCCCATATTAAATAACCTGCCACAGCACAAACGCACGTCCACAAAGTAATTAAACAATCTACTAAAGTCAAATTAACATACTCAAGTGTAGGCTACTAGTTACATATTCTAATTAAAGTGCTTCTGAATTGTTCCAGTGTTGTAAGTAATCCACGATGATGTTTGTTTCGCTGTGTTTGCGTCCATGACATGTCCACACTGCTGGCTCTAGCGGGAGCTGTGCCTCCCGCTGTTTATGATCCGTTTCTGAAATGAATCCGTTCTCGACACCGACTCATTACTCTGTCAGTGATCGGTGTCCCGCGACTGCGGACTGAATCCAATCGCTCATTTAAAAGAGCCGTTCAAGAGAGTGGAATCGTTTGCGAATGTCTCATCTCTACTGCACGCTGCAGAGAGACGGGGCAGGGTTGAACAGCGGAGATGTTTTATTTGTTTTAACGGTGTGTTGTACATTAACATTGCTATGCAGATAACGTTTTTGCTCGCGCACCGATATCACCGAAAACACTGTGTATTCAATCATCTTAATGTATTATTGTGTTATGTTGATGTGGACGTTTAAAGCAACACTTTTCTTTTTTTTTTTTTTTTTTTTTTACACAAAGTAGACTATAAAACGATTCGTCGACGCGTCGGAATGAACCCCACGACTCGAATCGACTTCAAAAATCCCGAGTCGAGGACAGCCCTAGTAGATACTACCCTCCTAATACGTGAGCAGGCTGTGTTTTTTCGATTTATTTGTAATAATTTGTTATTGTATTTTTTATAATTTGTTATTGTATTTTTTCCCCCCAAAGAATTATTAAAAATAAATGAAAAAACACGGCCTGCTCACGTATTAGGAGGGTAGTATGAGTCACCAGAAAAAACAATGGGTGTTTTTAATGAATCTATCATGGTTAAAATAGAGTTTGAAGTTACAATGGGTGTGTATGGGGAGAGGCCCTGGGCCTGGAGGGCCTGATAACATTTACATCAAATATCTAAATATTGAATGAAGCAAATTAAAAACTGTCCAGGGTGTTCATAAAAGCCTGATTAGACGACAAAAGTTTTTTTTAAAGTGGAATATCCCAACTTGATTAGCCACGTCAGTGTGAAAGTGCCCAAGTACTGTAGTTACCAAAGTTCTTACTTGAACAAGCTATGGCTTCACCAGGTCAAATCTGATCTTAATTTTTCAAGTCTCAAGTAGAATTGAATGAGTACTAGAAAATGTGTTTTGTATTT
Source organism: Nannobrachium achirus (assembly GCF_963921795.1). Taxonomy (NCBI): domain Eukaryota; kingdom Metazoa; phylum Chordata; class Actinopteri; order Myctophiformes; family Myctophidae; genus Nannobrachium; species Nannobrachium achirus. The sequence continues at coordinate 27,916,909 of NC_137810.1, read as the reverse complement.
GAATATATATAGAGCTGCACTAAAATGTGGTATCATAAATCCTACATGCTCAACAGTTTGCTGTGGAGTTCAAATATGGAGTGACAAAGAGGATGATATAGTAGTTGGACAGTCACATCACAAGACCTACAGTACAGTACAAGAAGAAATATGCACATCTGTGTGTGTGTGTGTGTGTGTGTGTGTGTGTGTGTGTGTGTGTGTGTGTGTGTGTGTGTGTGTGTGTGTGTGTGTGTGTGTGTGTGTGTGTGTGTGTGTGCGTGCGTGTGTGTGAGAGACAGCTCCTGACCTGTATGGTTGATCCCCGTGCCAGCAGAGACTGAATCCCAGTGGCACATCTAAAAGCCAATGAAACCCTGTGTGTGTGTGTGTGTGTGTGTGTGTGTGTGTGTGTGTGTGTGTGTGTGTGTGTGTGCGTGCGTGCGTGCGTGCGTGCGTGCGTGCGTGCGTGCGTGCGTGCGTGCGTGCGTGCGTGCGTGCGTGCGTGCGTGTTGATGCAGCATCATTGTCCTGACCAGAGTGCTGAGGTCATGCCTGCTATGTCACAACTGTCTAGGGGGGGAGAATCCTGACAGTGAGATCCATACTGGAGTACAGTACACTTGTCAGTGGGAAGCATATCGTTGTTGTCAGGTGGAAACCTTGTACCGGTATGTCCAAAGATACAAGGTTTCTGCCCGGCAGTGACCATATGACCATGTGAAAGCCATGGATGAGAGAGAGAGAGAGAGAGAGAGAGAGAGAGAGAGAGAGAGAGAGAGAGAGAGAGAGAGAGAGAGAGAGAGAGAGAGAGAGAGAGAAACAAATGAGGTAGAAGTTTTTTTGATTAAAAAACATCTCAGACACCGCTTTCCAGGTTTAATGGCTTTAAACACTTAGGCTATGCCTAATTTATACTTGATTGTGAATCAGAAATAGCCGATCTACTAGCTCATAATGAGTCACGGTGTGATGCATCTGTGAGCTTGTACATCTGGTGTGCAACACTGTTATGCAACCAAGTATACGTATATCAGTGTTTATATTGAATGAAAATGGAATTTTACTAAACACTGCGGACCATGAATGAACAAAAAATGGCCTTGAAAGGGCCGCTCTTAGTGCTCTTCCCTCATACTGTAGAATAAGAAATTCAGATTCAGATTTGATGCTCATTGAAGGATGCCTATAATTGAGTCTTATGAGTCTTTAATCAACTGCGCAGAGATGAAAGTAATACATTTCTCACAACGTAAATTCTTTGTCAGGCCAAGTCCCAATCTGTGATTTGTGAAAAAGCGTGAACAGGCCGCCCACACAAGCTCTGTTTCCCAAACTAGACCTGAGTTGCACTGTACTTGGTAAATTCTTTTTCCATTTACAGCTAATCTCTTTGCCAAATATAGCTGATTTACAAGCTTGCAAGCTGCATCGTCTATTTTTGGTGAATGTTCCCCCCAGAATACGGATGCTGGGGTTCAAGTGGTTAAAGTTACAAGGCAAGAGGAAGATATCAGCCATCAGAGTAGTCACCTGAACCATTATGCAACCTGCATAAGAGGAAAAGATGCAAGTGAGAACAGAGATCATTGACAATAGAGTGGGTGGGCGATATGGAAAAATACAATATCACGATATTTTCCCAAGCTGTATCACGATACACAGTTTTATCACAATTCTTTTTCACGTTGATTTTTATGGTTATTTTTCAAGTTACTTGACAAAAACTAGACTCTCTGGGTTCCTTTTGGGAGGTCTAAATTCAACTTTACAAGTATGTAACTCTGACAGTATACAAATGAAACCAAATACAGGTCCATTTGGTTTCATTTGTATACTGTCAGAGTTAAGTGGAGACCTTGACTTTTTAAAGTTTGAGAACTACTGGTTTAGACCAAAATGTAGGTTTAAATTGAATTCTGCAATGAATCTCTGTATTAACGATTAAACAGGATTTTTTATAAGGCTCCCTCAATTGTATCACGATATATATGATACCTCTGAAAAGGCATATCGTGAAGACATTGTATCGTCTCAACGATAATTATCACCATATCGCCCACCCAACTTGCTAGAATTTGGTTTCCCGTTGCACGTACAAAGGACATAGACTTGAAGATACTGTACAAGGACCCCTGTCTCCTTTGAGGCAGACAGTCAGACACTATATCAGCCATTATTGATATGTACCCGTGCCTGTGGCTGGCATTCTCTCCCTCATTTCCCCTTCATTCATTCATCAGCCTGTCTCTTCCTCAACACAACTTTCCATCTATCCCAACACAGTTTGGTATTCCATCAGTCACTGAGCTATCATTCTAGCAAGCTTGTTTTTTCTGCACTTAACGTACTTGTGTTATCTGGCTGGCATTGTTGTACTTTTAACTGTGAACATCTCACTCCATCCCTTCAACGTGGCTGACGTTCTCGGCCTGCTTCTCACATCGCTTCATCTCTCCATCCCCCGCTCCGTTCTGCTATTAGGGCTGACATTCTCAGCTCTCACTCCATCCATCCATCCATCCATCCATCCATCCATCCATCCATCCATCACATCAATCTCTCTAATAGATCTGACATTTGAAAAACTCTCCTCCACTTATCTCCCACTTCCTACATGTTGGTCTCTCCCCCACCCCATTACGGCTGACATTCTTTATGGTCATCTCCGCCTCCGTCCACCTCTCACAGGCTGACTCACACCGAACCAGTGCCTGGGAGGAAGGGCCCTTCATGGACACGCAATGTTACGTAACTCAACCCTGAGATTGTTATAAATTGGTAACATTTTTACACTGGAGAGTTAAATGAACAGAACACAGAGGGTTGGGCTGTGCGAGGGAATCACAGGGCATGGGGAAGGGCTGCAGGTTAAGTGCACTGTGAAGGCGGTGAGTGCGACAAGTGGCCTCTGTGGAGGCAACAGATTGACGGTACATCAGCAGGATGGATTTGAAGCGCCCTTCAGATCCATCAAGAGCGAGTGTGACGCACAATGCAAAGTCTCAGACCGGCTTCTATTTTTTTCTTTTCTTTTTCTTTTTTTTTTCTCTGTAGAATAATGTTATCTCAACTGGTCACTGGGGGGGTTGTCTGGCCCTGTTACAGATTTTGTCCAAAATCATGCAGATCGGTACACAGTATCTCTGTAGCCATTAAACGAAACGGGTATTTCTTACATTGATGCTCCTACATATTATCATGCAAGCACCAGTTAAAGTTACTTTCCATCCCTCATACACTGTGTGCACAGTGCACATCCCATAACCCACACACTGCACATCATTTCAGAGCTCATATCTTTGAACGGGTAAGGACTAGTATATACTAAATAAAAAAGCTAATAAATACTTTATCAGCTTTAAGTGCCCGCTCTCATTTTCGAGCGGTGGTCACACCACTCCTAAGCTTGAGTGTGTGTGTAGCTATGTTACTATCTCTATGTAGCCTGAGCATGCTGCAATACCGCTGGTGACACACACAACCCTGAAATGAACTGCTACACACACGGGCACACACACACACACACACACACACACACACACACACACACACACACACACACACACACACACACACACACACGCGCACGCACCATCACTGCTCACTTCAAACTTGGTTTGATTTCTTTATCATTTTGACAATGATGTAAAATACATGTATGATAGATTGTGTGTGGATATAGCGAGTTTCAAATGCTACATCCTAAGAGCCAAGTCACGTGTATAGGCACGCACAAACACACACACACACACACACACACACACACACACACACACACACACACACACACACACACACACACACACACACACACACACACACACACACACACACACTTGCACGAAATGCTGAACCATAGGTCAACGCCTGCTGGCTCTGCAACAGTGTAGCAACATGAGCTAAACGCCCACAAAGCATCAAGGGACCCAGATGATGTAGGTGTATTGATTTCTGTGTGGGAGCAGGCCAGAGGGGTGGAGCTAAAATTGGGAGTATACGGTAGATGACAGATGCGAGTGAGTGATGCCCAAATGGACATGTGGGGGAGGATGAATATAATGCATTAAGGTGCAATAGAGGCAGAGCAGACTGTGACAGATCAAATGAAATGAAAATAGAAAATAGAAAAATGTATTAAACATACTGGATATATCCTGGAAATGTTTCTGTTAAACCAAGCATGGTTGGGGAAATTGTGGGCAATTCGTCAGAGTGCTGGTGTCTGTATATGAAATGTTCATAATATGCAATTTTCTTTAGTTTTAATACTAATGGCAGTAATCTTTGTAAATACTAAAAGCGTGAGGAGAAGTAACCACCCTCACTAATAGACAAATCCACAGAGCGCTAAGTAAACACTGTGATTCTCTTGCAAATAAATGGACACTAGCCCTTACCCGTTCAAAGATACAGTATGAGCTCCAAAATGATGTGCAGTGTGTGGGTTATGGGATGTGCACTGTGCACACAGTATATGAGGGATGGAAAGTAACTTTAACTGGTGCTTGCATGATGTACTGTAGGAGCATCAATGTAAGAAACCCGTTTCGTTTAATGGCTACAGAGATACCGCCCACCCGCCTGCACACACACCCGCCTGCCTGCACACACACACACACACACACACACACACACACACACACACACACACACACACACACACACACACACACACACACACACACACACACAGAGCTGGTTAAACATTTTGCCTCATGCTAGATGCAGAATAGATGTGCCTCAAGCTAGATGCAGAATAGATAGTAGATACACCATAAAAATGCTAATATACAGCATGCGATTTGTGAAAGTGACAAACGGGCTTCACAGTTATGTCAGGTGTGTTCATATGCTAATGGTGATGCGATTTCAGATCAATTGCTCCAGCCACCGAGGAGAAACGCTGAGACAGACAGACACTCACTCAGACATTCACAAAATTATAGTATAGATTATAATATTTCAACACATATGGACAAACCCGCACCTTGACATGAACACAGAGATTACACACATTTATCGATAGACCAAGAGTAGCTACTGTATATGGAATGGAAAAGTAATTAAACCCCTCTTTTTCATTTTCCTTCTTAAAATTGCTAAATACAAGGCACAAATACTTAGTTTCCATACAATCAATTATTTGCACTGCAAAACGATTTGATACCGATTATCTGCATTGTAAAACGATACCGATACGATACAAAGCCAAAACGGTACGATATTTTGCTTTTGCAAACTATATAGTAGATCATTGCAAATTAAAATCTATTTTTCGATTCAGTTACTATATCGTTACACCCTTACTGGATATCCATACAGTACATGGAGACGACTGGATCATCACTTATCTCCATATATGTAGCTGACCTCTACATCTGATTCCCAGATGATGCCCTGTTAGGGCAACCACACTAATAGAATCCCTTTTATGCCCATCAATATTAAGCCCATATCTTGGAATGCTCATACAATAGAATCCCTTTTATAGTATCAATATTAATCCCATCTCTGGGAATGCCCATTGTGTATATGGACATATTGTGTTGTCAGTTTAACCAATCCAACTTAAACAACCAACCACAACTCGAATCACACTTGCAAATGAATTCCGTTCTGTGAAAATTCTGTCAGTTTATAGAGCCCTGATTCTATACTTTCATATGAAATGAAAACACAAAAATGCAAGTATTTTAAATAATCACTTCTTTGAGGTAAATTAGCCTTGGATCAAGACGGTCATCAGTCATATTGTTTTGTATCAAGGCTAACTGTAAACGTGACTGTATATAGATTGGCTATTTTTGAACATGTTTGAATAGTGCTTACTGTAAGTGTTTGTATCATATACTGTACATTCTAGTTAACTCTTTCAATGCCACCTTTTCACCACTAGAGGGTGCCCAATGGCCATAGAATGCTACATAGTCAAGTGCTGGTATATGCACAAGCCCTGCAGCCATGACTTGCCTGAACACTTTCCTTTGTGCATGTACAGGAAGAGGATGAAGTTAGCTTGAAGTTAGTTAGCTATTGGCTACCAAGCATTTTAGAAGCCCTATTTTCGGCAATTTAGCCATGATTAAACCTTGCACACCTCATGCATGGAATATGGATATGCATGGAACAGAGAAAATGAGCTCTAAAGATCCTGGATTGCATTGGAGTGGATGGTAAATATCGGCGGCGCGACGCTCTCGCGGGCCGTGTAAACAGATTTTTTTTTATTTTTTTTTTAAAGCCGAACTAGTTCGGGATCGGCACTCTGATAAGGACAAATAAAGCCGAACTAGTTCGGGATTGGCACTGTAAATGTTCTCGAAAAGAAACTTTAAAATTAAATCAATGTTTTTCACATGATTAGAAGACATTGCACTGTTGTACAAAATGGGTAATCGGTGGTCTCTCCACAATCGACAATATTTACTGTTATGTGATGACGACTGAAATTACATTGTAGCAGGTAACTGGGATGTGTTTAAAGTTGTTGAAAATAAAGGGGAGTTACCATTTGAAACTCTTTCACTCCGTTTCTTATTTGTGATGTTATATTTTTAAAAGCATCATATTCCACTAGTTAATAGTTAATGGTTCCTGTGGAAATAAGCCTCGGCTTTCTAGGATCTCCTTTTAGTTGACCTTGTACCAGTGATTTGTACTGTCATGAAACTGTACTTTTTTCTATTGCAAACTTCTAATAAATTCTTCAATCAATCAATCAATGGCAGTTTTATAAGAAAAATGTTGTCGGGTAAAGGGGGTAAAATCTGGGAAAGGGGGGGTACTCAAGCCAAAAAAGATTGAGAATCACTGGTCTAAAACAACCACCAACCCAGCTCCTCCTTTTTATGCTTGGCTGATTGATCAATATCATCGTCTGCAGGCACTCGGTGGAGCAGTGGTCCCTGCCCACCACGGAGGTTGTGGGTTTGAATCCACCGTGGTGCATCCGACTTTGTCGGGCGTCGATACGAACACAATTGGCCCGTGTTTGAGGGAGGGAAGCCGGGCGGGGAGAGTAATATTGGTCATAGCATGTACTCCTAAAGCCTGGGGCGGCACCTGTCAGCGGGGAGTGTTGGGCGGGAGCAGTAGGATGAAGGCTCTCTAGGTCAGGGATGCCCACACTTTTTTGACTTGAGAGCTACTTTTAACATGACCAGCTCGACATGATCTACCCACCCCAATTTTTTTTTTACCTGAGGGTGCTTTGTAATAGTGGCACTGGCGTTACATATAAGACAAACGCACTCGAAATGAGAAATAGTGGGGGGCAAAAGACTTCATCCCATTCTGTATGGAAGCGGTTTTCGGATTCTTTGTAATGCTACTGATTCTTGAAAACAAATTTGCATAGGTTTGAATACTTTAGAAGCCGTGAAGTCTTGAGCCTTGATGTCAATCAACCAAGTCACCTTAATTCAAGTGACAGATACCAAAAAGAGGGGATTTTTGTTTATAAATATTTGTCTTTATATTTTAATTATATTTGTTTAGGGGCATGTAATGTGGTCTACCTGCACAGCCTTTGTGATCTACTGGTAGATCACTATCTACCTTTTCGGCAGCCCTGCTCTAGGTCCTCCCGGAGCCCCCACTGGTAGGTAAGTCAGTAGGATACAACAGCAAGTGATGACACAGAAATGTGTGCAGAGGAATCAATTGGCATAATGACTAAATGAATCGCTTGGCAAAGCAGCAGGTTGGCCAATAGAAGAGCTGATTCCAATGTGAACTGGACAACGAGCTAGTTCACACCAACCTCTCTTACCTGGTGAAGTTCCACTGATGAGTGTGCATGTGTGTGTGTGCGTGCGTGCGTGCGTGCGTGCGTGCGTGCGTGCGTGCGTGCGCACAGTATGAACTGCCATCATTTGGTAGACTGCTTCTTGCGTTTCACGGGTTCATAAATGCTGATTTGACAGCCCTATGACACTGTTGTCAGCGAGCAACGGTAGCAGCAATGCCGTCTCTGACATGTATGACATCTCTACTCAAAACATACTACATAATTTCCTGGGTGGCCTGTGTGTATTTATACTCATGGACATACATACATAAATCCCAATTCCACACACGCACACGCACACGCACACGCACACACACACACACACACACACACACACACACACACACACACACACACACACGCATGCACGCATGCACGCACACACACACACACATTATGCACAAACCCTCACCTGGCAGAAGACAGGCTTGTATGTGTCAGAGAAGAGCTGGGTCAGTTCTTCTGAGTCAAAGAGGTCCAGAGGCAGCCTGTCCACACACAGACACCTGGAATGAAGATGCTGCTCCTGGCTCAGCTGGTTCACGTCCATCCACTGCACCATCAATGACCTCTCGCCCTGTGGGACAGCATTACACAGGTTCTCTTACAGTTGCTCCGACCAACCGATTTAATCAATTCTAAAAAATAAATAAAAAACTGTTTGATTCTGTCCCTCTTCCTTTTTAAAATACAGTAGGGTTGAGAGCTTGTAGATTGAATTGTAAATGAATCAACTGAATAACCGCTAATAAAATAATCGATAGTTAGTTACATTCCTAATTTCGCATATACTGTAGGTTGACTGTTCTGTCATGCTGTTTAAATTGCTCTGTACAGCACTTTGTAGACAAGATTTATTTTAAATGTGCTTCATAAATACATTTAATTTGATAGGTGACTGAAAATTAATTAATTTGTGTGAATTCCACCCACAACTAAGAAAGACAATGTTTTTTTGTAATTTATTTTATGGCCTAATTGCAAAATACTGCTCTTCCATGAAATGAGAAAAACAGCTCTTAGCGCTGTTGTTGCTCAACTGACTATCATCTCAAATTAATTAATTGTTCTCTTTCCTCACCTCTGTCAAGCCTTGAGCTTCAGTTTTCCTTCACTTGCACTTTGGCTGTCTTTTATATTGGGCCAAATAAACGCCACTTGTCATAAGGCATTGTCAAACTTTACAGCACATTAGTTTTATTGTGTGCATTCCTCAGTCTGAATTTAACTCATAGAGCGTACAACAGGACTTTTAAGGTAGGGCTTGAGATTGCACCAAATGGACTTGTAAGGTAGGGCTTGTGAGTGTACCAAATTCACTTGTAAGGGTCTGTTTGGTTACATTTTTGTAACCGAACAGACAGTTTGAATCTTCTCAACATTTCAAATAGATAAATTAAGTATTTTTACTGTGTATCTTTTTATGATGGTAATGAATCGAGGGTTAAGAATGCCTTAATCTAGAGAAAACTGACTTACTGTACAGTAAGGTGTACTGTTAGACTTATCAGCAGTAAAGTCACTTCTAAGTACATTTGAGTTTGTTACTGATACCAAATGACTATGAGCTTCTTCTTTGTCCAAAAGATAATGAAGATATTTAAGTGACATTATCCACACATTATGGCCTCTTTGAAAACTCATGTTGTATGGCACCCCCAAACCTTCAAGGCCTCATCCAACCCTACAACCCCTCCAGCTAATACAGGAATACTGCACAAGCCTTCCCTAAAATACCCTGGACAGTGCTCCACACATCCCAAACTCCCCATTCCAGTCATAACCGGAAGATTAATCTCTTCCAAGTTCAGACTGTACAGCACCCCCTAGCACTTCAGTCTCCCTGTTGACACCTTATGTTTATATTGATGCTAGCGATGGAACAAAATACAGTATGGCTATTATGCAGTATGCACTGCAGACATATCTTGGTCACTTGTTCTCATGTTTTAGTTGCTCATGCTGGTAAGTCGCTCTGGATAAGTGTCTGCTAAGTGCCTAAATTGTAATTGTAGTGCAGAAGTTAGAACAATACTATGGAAAGATTTGATTTCAAAATCAACATGCCCAAAATCCACTCTGGTCCTCACACTGTGGTCCGGGGACAACAGGGGTCCTTGAGGGGGTTCTAGGGGGTCCCCAGCAAAATGAGGAACAGTTTAAGCACTTAAGCCCTATTTTATTTAAACTTTTTTTTATATAACAGCTGAGCTCCAGCACAAAACCATCAATTTGGGCTCCCTTGACATGAACATGTTTGAGGACCACTGCTCTGACGTACCAGCGGCCGGCCCAGCAGCTCTGACCGTGCGCGGGACGCAGAGTCCTTCTTCATGTATTCAACCAGGCCGTATCCCTTGGAGTGGCCGCTCAGCTCGCTGTACACCAGGAAGGAGCGCTCGATGTTGCCGTAGGCGCGCACCAGCTCCTCAAACTGCTGGGCGGTGAAGGTGTGGGGCAGGTTGGTGACGCACAGCAGGGAGTCGGTGGGCTGCAGGGTGACCGTGATGGAGCGTCCCCGAACAGTGCTGTGGTGGAGGGAGCGGATGGCATCCTGAGCCTGGTCCCCGTTCAGCAAAGTCACAAAGGCTAGAGGAGGTGACGGATTGGGTACGGTACAGGGGGAAAGACGAGACAGAGACACGCACAAACCCACAGACAAGACGGGTAGGCAGTCAGACAGACGACAAGGAAAGACATGAGGGGAAAGACGGACGGGAATGGATAGACATACAGTACATAAAGAAACATTTAGAACAGATATACAAAGAGTGCAAGTCACAGAGAACAGATAAAAACAAACACGTGCCCAAGACACACGTGAAAAGCAAATAAAGAGCGTGGAGGAGGATGGGACCAGTGGAGAGCACGGTCAAACAGACAATCATAAAGACATGCATTTCAGTCACAGACAGAAAGACAGACAGAAACACAGAGATACACAGAGAGAAAGACAACACATTAGCTAAATATAGGGAGGCACTGGATCAGGAGAATCCAATGTGACACAAACACAACAACACACACTTGCACACCTTTAGCAGGAGGCAGAATGGGAGTGACGGAGAGGTCTGTTACTGTACTAAATTACAACCAATAAAGCTGGCTCGTCTCAGCTGAGGGCTTGTTATTGGATTTAAGTGGCCAGAAACAAGGCTTGTTGACCCTTGAATGACCATGGACAGATTCATGGGCTGTGAAATGTATGTGAAATGTATCAGCAATAAATGTATTATGGAATGTGTACATCAATTTAGATTTTCTGTGTGTGTGTGCGTGCGTACGTGCGTGCGTGCGTGCGTGCGTGCGTGCGTGCGTGCGTGCGTGCGTGCGTGTGCGCTAGTGTTTGTTAGTGTGAATTGTATGTCAGTGGAGAGCATTGAACACTCATCTCAAAGGAAACAAAAAATTAAGATGATAAGCAAACAGCTTAGATGGCAATAAGCCATGTGAGAGCGAGCAAGCAATAGAGAGAGAGAGAGAGAGAGAGAGAGAGAGAGAGAGAGAGAGAGAGAGAGAGAGAGAGAGATGAGAATAAAGAAGGGGTGAAAAGAAAATAGGGAGAAATTACACGCTTTGGTTCTTACTATATAAATAAAGTGGCTTTACACGGAGGAAAGCCTCAAGCGATTCACCATCTAATGACATAAAACCTCATCTCAGATTCTATGTATAAATGAACAGTCCTCACTGCTGATGGAATGAACTGAACGGAAGCTGTGGCTGCAGGCCTGGAAAAAGCATAGGGCAACATTTTGTTTTATAATTTCACCCAAATCCTCTCTCTGCAAAGTGGCAAAAGTGCATGGTTGCTGGGAAGTGCATTGTTACTGAAGGCAATGTGTACACTGTAGAGCAGGGGTCTTCAACAGGGTGTCTGGGACCGCCAAATCTCTGTGTGATAGGATAATGCTTTTAAATGAACAACTTGAACCCTCGCAACCCTATTCTGAGGAGAACTTAAGCCAAAAATAGCCGATCTACAAGCCCTCAAGGCCTCACGCTGCGAGGCGTTGAGAGCTTGTAGATCGTCTATTTTAGGCATTTTGGTTTGGTTTGGTGTAAAGGTAAAAAAAAGTTGGATTCATGTCATTAACATGAATCCAACATATACTAATGACAGTGCTGTCAAACAAGTCAATGAAAAACTGCAACACAAGTTTATACAATATGTAGTGGTGGTCCCTGCTTTATCTCCCTCAGCTAAGGGGTCCTTGGCTTGAAAACGTTGAAGACCCCTGCTGTAGAGTGTCTCAAGTGCTGATTGGGCCAATTCAATGCTTTGGCCTATGGCTGTTGGTGCAGTGTCATGTCTAATCAGCTCTGCAGGCTGTTTCAAGCCAGAAAGGTCAGTCATCCCTTCAGCCCAAAACATGCCTTTTTCCTCAATCACATTCACTTTCTCTGCTTCCATCGATTCTCTTTCTATCTCTCCTTCCTCTCCCTTGTCTGTTGCGCATCAGAACATTTGCTGTCTGAGAGTTTCTGTCTGAATCTTTCTTTCTATATATCATCTCCCTGTCTTCCTCATTTCATCAGTGCACATGTACACTTTTCTGTCTCTCTCCATCGCTCTCTCCCTCCCTCTCTGCATTTATTTTCTCCTTTCTTCCATACAGCCTCCACTCAAATCAATTACCCTCATCCAATGCTCTCACACATTTACTCTTTCAATCTCTCTCTCTCTCTCTCTCTCGCACGCACACACACACACGCACGCACGCACGCACGCACGCACGCACGCACGCACGCACGCACGCACGCACGCACGCACGCACGCACGCACGCACGCACGCACGCACACACACACACACACACACACACACACACACACACACACACACACACACACACTCTAATGCATCTCTTATGCCAAGCTGAGAGAGCCTAATCTCTTTTTAACCCGCTAAGTACACTAGCTAACATTAGGCTTTATGAGGATATAGTTAGAATATGGGCTGGGTGCTACTCTAAAGCTCCCTCTCTCATTGTTGTTTCCTACAGCACATACACCCTGAGGGGTGGGGTGTGGGGCCATTGAAATCCTGTTCAATACTTTCTCCACAAAAGAGATAGAGAGCGAGTGAGCGAGTGAGCTAGAGAGAGAGAGAGAGAGAGAGAGAGAGAGCTATTAAAGTCTTACGGTATAATTCACATGCAGGAAATCACTTGCTACCACTGACAGACAGCAAAAAGAACGGTATTAACAAAAGAAACTAGAAAAAAAAAATCCATACAAGTATAAACAAAAGCAGCAACGTCTTAATTATGGGTCTTTGCTTCTGAACATGCCGATTAGTCCCCATGCCCTTATAATGAGTGCGTAGGGTTGAAGGAAAAGAAATCTTTCTTTCTTTCTGAAATCACATCAAAGGCTGTAATTGTGCTGTCATGCTTCCTACTGGATGAACTAATTAGAAGCAGGGGAGTTGAAGGAGACAATATGGACACCTTAAAGTGGAGGTACTGTATAAGGATGGTGGCGCTGCTGATTCCATCTCAGCCCCACGGCTCCAGTGCTCTGCTCTGTGAAGCTGCACGGAACCAAACACCTCAGGAGACTGTCACTGCCACTTCCTCAAGTTGCACTGATCCTCAGGCACCATGATGTCGGACAAACTATCTCAAAACACCCCTGCATATTCCTGTTTTCAGTGTCAAAAGTTTATTGGCCATGTATTGTTCTCTAAACTATAATATAATATAATATAGAATAATAATAATAAGGGCCTGTTGTTCTAACTGACTGAAATGAATTATCTAAAACAAATAACAACGTCAATCTTATTCTTGTTTTACACGTACCTTAGCCTTGGGATCCAGGCATTTCATTCAAGAAAGAAAAGCCTGGGTAAAGCCCCCAGTAACTGTGGTTCAGCCAATCAGGCGAGTCTGTGTGTATACAAACACCCCCCCCCCCTCAACTCTATGACAGGCATAGAGAACAGGTCGTTCTCTTTAATGCTTTCCTTGATAAGATAGATCACTAACGAACTCTTGACACTTTTATGGTCCAATCAATTAACTCAGTTCACAACCCCTTTGAAGTCTTACTGCCTCATGAGAGCCAATAGACTTCAATTTTGTCTGAGTCCAAGACAAATAGTGTAGTCAGGAACAATATACTGAGACTGTTACAAATAATTTAACATTATAGTTTATCGGACAGGTCACCATCAAACCTAGATCTCCATATATGGAGCTGACTGGATCATAACCCAGATCTCCATATATGGAGCTGACGGATACACCTACGTCTAACATCACGCACTCCACATATGGTTATACCTGACTCTTTCTGACATCACAATGCTGACTGGATCATCACCCGGATATCCATGGAGCTGATGGATACACCTACGTCTGACATCACGCACTCCATATAAGGTTATAGCTGACTCATTCTGACATCATCAGGATGACTCGTCCAGCTCAGCAAAAGGGTATATAAAGAGACCCCACTCGAGAATCTCCAACAGAACTCTTCTCAGCACAGGACATCGGGCAACAACAAGTGAGTGAGGAGAAAATGACGGCAAGTCTCCAAGCCGAAAGAGAGCAAATCATGTCATCCACATCAAAGTCTAAGGAAAGCAGCAGCTTTGATGAAGAACCAGCTGCCGTTCAAATGGCCGGCTCCATAACCAGCAAGAGAAAAGGAGATGGAGCTGATGAATCAAGATCTTACCAAGACCATAACTATGCCAGGAGAAGTAAAGATAGATCCGATGACGTATACAAGAAAGCAAACCACTTATGTAAACAGTGTGACAAGAGTTTCAGTGACATAAGTCACCTGAAGAGACATGAGCGTATCCACACTGGAGAAAAACCTTACCTTTGTGAAGATTGTGGAAAGGGTTTCAGTACCTTAAGCAACCTGAAGAAGCACCAGCGTGTCCACACGGGAGAAAGACCTTTCGACTGTAAACAGTGTGGAAAGAGTTTCAGTCACTTTAATGGTCTGAAGGAGCACCAACATATCCACACTGGAGAAAGACCTTATCACTGTAATCAGTGTGACAAGAGTTTCAATCAGATAGGTAACCTGAAGACTCACCAGCGCATCCACACTGGAGAAAAACCTTTCCCCTGTAAACATTGTGGCAAGAGATTCAATATGTCAAGTAATATGAAGACACACCAGCGTATCCACACTGGAGAAAAGCCATTTTAATATTCTCTGATGAAGCACCAGTTTGTCCACACTAAACCTTTCCATCGTAAACTGTTTGGAAAGGGTTTCAATCTGTTTTATCTGAAGATACACCATTTTTATCTGAAGTTACACCAGCCTTTACACACTGGAGAAAAAACTTTCAACAGTGTGTCAAGAGTTTCAAGTCACTCAGGTGACCTGAAAAAGCACCAGCTTATCCACACTGGAGGAAAAACATGATTTTGAGTGGATTGGGGAACAGCAGTTAATTACAGTGATTATCAACTTTTTTAATTTATGGATCCACAGTTTTGGGGCGTTAGGAAAGGACCGCCATTTTATTTCCCCTCCACAGTCCAAAGATCTGGGGGAAAAACAGAAATATTGCTCTTCTCAAAACAGATAAATATCCAGCATAATGCAAAGAGCTTCCGGACGATCTCTGGCCTGCTATGCCACTGATATAAGCTGTTTGAGCTCCTGATCCTTAACAGGCCATCATCAGAGCCACAACAAGCCAAACTTCAAATGGGGTAAGGAGCAACCTCCGACGAAAGATCAGTGTACTGAGCTAATAGAGGAAATGTATACAATGGAGAAACTGACACATCAATTGAGGTTAAAGGAGGAACAAATGGAGGACAAATGGTGGAAATGGACTTCATATAAGAGTTCTAACAGAGACGTGGGGAGGCGAAGGACACTTAAACATGGGAAGAGCCTGGGTCGAGTACCATGTAACATTATGTGAATTCAGAATTGTAATGGAAACAGTTTTTTTTTATTTGTGTATGCAATGTCATTTATGTTTTTTTTACTGTATGTCTTGTGGGTTTTGTATGTCTATGTGATTTGTTGTTGTGTGATTCTATAATAAAAACTTTAAGTGAAAAAACAAGCCAAACTTCAGGCATATAGTCCTAATGATGTCATCAGGGATCTCCATATGGGTATAAAGGGGACAAGCACTAATAGATACAGAGATCTCCATATATGGGCACATATGCTATTTATGTCACACTGACACAAATCAGACTCCAAGTTTTTCACACGGATGGCTCGGATGTGTGCCTATGTTCTTAGCTGCTTCCCCTGCCGTTACTGTACTTGTACAATGTACAGTTGTACGAAATAACATGGACCTCCATATATGGGCATAAAAGGGACAAGCACTGACAGATACAGATATCTCCATATATGGGCACATATGCGATTTACGTCGAACGTAAGAATGAAGGTCTTGTTGTAGATGGAATCAGAAGAACTCCTGAAGAGTGACATTGCCTCTGGCTGAATTTGCATTAACATTCAGGATGGGATTGTCTATGCTGAAGCCAGCATATCCATGTTAGCCTGATTTCAGACTCTACGCTGGGGCTTGAGTCTGAAGTTGTGGCCATTCTATTTGATTGAAAAGGGGAGGGGATTTAAAATTTGAAATTCCCAATCACAAGAGATCTGGTGGGAGGGGTTGTGTTTGACTTTTGCACACAAAACATTCCCTCCTCCCCCTCCCCTCAATGACATGCACCAAACAGGTCATTGTCTCTGATGTTTCATTGATTAGAGAGAATCACTAACGAGCTATTCGACACTTGTATGGCTCAATCAATGACTGCAGTTCGGAGCCCTTTTGAAGTTCAAAGGGAGCAATTAAGAACTCTGGTGAGCCACGCAGCCACCCATCCCTCCACTGTTTCTGTTGATTTTCAAAAGTTAGACGCGCCCCTCCTCCGCATTGCATTGATTTCATTGGTCGGTTTCGGTCGGTTTGAGAAGCTTTCGGTAGCAAGAGACACGTCATATGACACATCCAGACCAAGAGATGCAGTTCACTCAGAGAGTGGGCGGGTCTATTGGCTGGAGCCAGGCTATATCCATGTGGCAAGATCAAGGGATAGGCATCTGGGTCATACATAGGGTGGAGTGAATTGATCCATTTATGCCCATATATGGAGAACACTGACGGCATCAGTAGTCCATGCGTGTCAGTGTGATGTCAGTGTGATATAAAACGGATATGGGCTCATACCGTTATGGAGATCTCTGTATCTCTCAGTCCTTGTCCCCTTTTATGGGCATATTGGTTGGGTCGGCGGTTCTACTGAAAAATGTTGTTTTGTACAACTGTACATCATGCAAGTACAGTAACGTCAGGGGAGGTAGCTAAGAACGTAGGCAAAGATCTGAGCTATCCATATGCGAACGTTGGAGTCTGTAGAACCAACCATGTGCTGTGAGACCCTGTCCATGCGACTCGGGGCCCTTCGGCCTCGGCTTCGATTAGTAGTTGGGATAACAAGATTTCTTCACTGTGATCCATGCAGGGTTCAACCACTGGTATAAGCCAAATCCTCAAATCAAATGCAGCATTGAATGCCAATGCAGGTATTGTGAGGTATGCAGGTATTTTGTCTGTAAAGATTGTTTAATGAAATGAAACTAGCTGTAGGTATACAGTACCTTGCAAGCCCAGAAAGCACAGCTGGAACGCCAGTCTGACACAAACACAGACCACTGGCCTGGAACTACTTATTGCGACCGTCAGGTCGCAGTTTAGTATCAAAACCTCCACCGGCCGTCCGTCCGTCCGTCCGTCACACGTCACATGTCACACCTTTGCCCTGCTCATATCTCCGCATCAGTATGACATCACACTGCTTGGTGTGTGCCGTCAGGGTCATTTGTGTACGGTGTGATGTCATACTGATGACATCACACTGCTTGGTGTGTGCCGTCAGGGTCATTTGTGTACGGTGTGATGTCATACTGATGTCAGCAGTGTGATGTCATACTGATGTCAGCAGCTATGTCTCTATATATGGAGTTATATGTTGTTCGTGTCCAAATATGGGGCTTGTGAGGTCAGCTTAGTGAGATTCGTCGGTTATCTCCATATATGGAGGGAGAACCAGCTTATGAGCCGATGAGTTGTGTCAGAGTCGAGATCCTGCTTGCATCTAATCTGTCGGTAGATAATGCCGGTCTTATATAAGGGTCATTTGTGTACGGTGTGATGTCATACTGATGTCAGCAGTGTGATGTCATACTGATGTCAGCAGCTATGTCTCTATATATGGAGTTATATGTTGTTCGTGTCCAAATATGGGGCTTGTGAGGTCAGACTTAGTGAGATTCGTCGGTTATCTCCATATATGGAGTGATGTGTTGGTTATCTCCATATCTGGAGATTCAACCTTCAACGATTTTGACATCTTGTTACTAATCTGTCGGTAGATAATGCCGGTCTTATATAAGGGTCATTTGTGTATGGTGTGATGTCATACTGATGTCAGCAGTGTGACAGGAGATAAGCGACCAACGGTCGCTTATCTCCCGATTAGGGAGTCTTACTGGTACTTATACTGATACCATCTGCACATGTACACACCCACCCACACACACCCACGCAAACACTCACGCGCACGCACATACTGTATGCACGCACGCACGCACGCACGCACACACACACACACACACACACACACACACACACACACACACACACACACACACACACACACACACACACACACACTTCATTGCATCAATTCATCCTCTAATATGGCGATTTTTAATTAAAGTTATACTATGTAACTTTTTTTATAAAACATATCTTAAAAGTGTCCTAACTATTAAATCGCTAAAGTTTTAGAACCCCCACTCCGTTAATTTCAGTCCCAAAAGCCTTTTCTTTATATGTTTTCTACTTAGCCGTCACAGGGGCGGGATTTCGCGGCAAAATGACATCATCTGCATCATCCGTATACGTTGTGTATACGTTGGCCAATCACATTGCAGATCATACACACATGATACACTACCGGCCAATGACAGTGCATCTTGAGGTCTCTTCAGGAAATAGCTTGCTTCAACAGCTTTGTTTACACTGGTCTAGAAGTCTAGCCTGTAAACCTCCCCAACGCCGGTCCGCAGAGGGACACTACGGATGCGTGGCGACTTGGCGAGGCGGGCGAGGCGGACGCGGGGGTCTGAAGGCCCGGTCCGCGGCGAAAAACGGCCGAAAAAAGCAGACGCGACCGCGGTTTGCTATAACGCTACTGACCACTAGTTGAGCAACTTACACAGTATAGCTTTAAGTCTAGTACCATCATGGAAATTTTGTTTTGTTTTGACTGGTCTGGTGGAGACTCCAACCGGAGACAAATTCGACAAAAACAAAAAGAATCTCCGTGAATTCAAGGCTTCATGGGGTGTAATCAATAGAAAATACATTCTCTCTCTGTCTCTCACTCCAGGAGAAAACACTACACTCTTGTTATCTCCATCGCGCTCCCTCTAACCCTGACAGCTCTTCCGCTTCCACCCCCCCCCCCCCCCCACACAAAAAAAAAGCATTTGTAGAGGGCTAGAGTATCATCACATAATATTTCAATATCTATCATAGCATTTCTTCTTCTATAATAAATACAACCGTTGCACAGCCTCTGTAACATTTACATAATGTTTTCTCTTCGTCTTTTCATTGTTTGCTGCTTATACTATTTAGGAAATGGCAAAAACAAAGTTTATCATTGCAATCACTCATATTCTTGGTAAAGATTGGATAGGAGAGGTAGAGAGGTGAATACACTGGGGAGGAAGAGGGAGAAGTGGACAGAGGGATGCTGGATGGGCAGAGTGAATGAATAACGGATGGATGGATGGATGGATGGATGGATGGATGGATGGATGGAGGGATGGACAGACGGACGGACGGACGGACCAATGAACGAGTGGAGGGATGTTATGATAGATGGATAGACGGATGAAGAGATGAATGTGTATGGATGGATGGATGGATGAATTAATAGATGGATGGATGGATAGTTTCAGTCTCCAAGTGGAAAATCGTAATGGTAATGAGCTTCCTTCTATCCAACCCAGTCATCTGATCAGGACTACTCTTAACCCTCTAAGGCCCGCATTAAGAAATACTTGAAATAAAAAATTGAAAAAAATCAGATGGTGTTGTAGGAGTCCTATTAAGAGGAAAATGTAATGTTTTTTTCAAAAAAATGTTTTTGTAAGATTTTATAGCCATAAATCAAAAATCATAAATCATGCTCTAATTTACATATGGGGGATATTTTTCAAAATAATAACATATGTACATGTTCTAGACATTCTAATGATCACCAAAAAGAATAGTACAGGCATTTTACTTATGTTTTTTTGAGGTATAGCTTCCATGAAAAAGTGAGATGTTGTTCGTCAAAACTCTGGAATTTCAGCGGGTGTGGCGGGTGTGAATGTCAGCCCCTGTGGGGGGTATTTATATGCAAATATTGTGGCCAATGGCATTGTAATACTAAACAATAGAATCCAATGGTGGTGTTTAGGTGGTAGGGGGAGCTAAAATAAAATGATTTAAACCTTTTTTTGGATAAAATACAAACGTTGTAATATTACAACCGTGGGCCTTAGAGGGTTAAACCCAACATATTCACTTATGTTCACTTATTTTTTGCCTATTATGAAATGTCCTGAAAAGTATGTGTCACTTTCAGCACATGCACAAGTCAGTTCTGTTTACTTTGCTGCACACAACAAAGTTGAGAAAATAAATAAATCGAGCCAATACAATCATACGAAGCAATACGCAATACATTTCCTCAACCTCCCACCATTCTACCTACGGTACACCAAAAAATTAATTAATTAATAAAAAGTTAATTGACCTCTGAAAGTCTAAATTAAAGTAATTGATTTTACATTTTTCTGCCTCATCCGTTTCCCTGCAGATACTGTATTTATCATCTTGTACATATCTATGTCATTCCATCCCACCCTCCCTAACTCTATTCTCATTAAGGTGCTCTTCTTGCGTCAGTCGTTCAATCTCTGTCACCTTTTGCTGGTCCTTCTCCTCATCAGTCACTCTGCCAATCCAACAGGATCATTTCCTGGGTCACTTTTCTTTCACTCCTACAAAAGCTAAGTCTCCTCTCATCTTCTCTCCAATCCCATCCCATCCTCTACTCTGCTCTCCATCCCATCTTCTCCTTTGATCTTTTCTCCAATCCCATCTTATCTTCTCCTCTCCTCCTGGGCCACAGCATCAAGACGTTTTAAGCATCCACAGCACTGAACACTCATGCATAATAAATAATAACTAGTAAGACGCCTCAGGGCGACGCGCTACAGTGATGTGGACATCAGGGATCTCCATATATGGGCATGAAAGGGATTTGTTCCCCTGGCATCACAGGGATCTCCATATCTCCATATATGGGCATAAAAGGGATTTGTTGCCCATGGCATCACGGGGATCTCTTCTAACAGGGGATCATTCATATTGATGACATCAGGGAATTCCATATATGGGCATAAAAGGGATTCTGTCACAGTGAAGCCAGAGCATGATGTCAGAGCGGCAAACCCATTCTGGTAGAGTGGTTCCCCTGACATCACAGTGACATCAGAGCATGATGTCAGAGCGGCAAACCCATAGACCGTAAAAATGTGTACACGTCTACACGGATGGACGGACACGGACAAGCTGTGACGTTCGTTTCTCATAGTAAACTGCGACCTTCGGTCACAAAAATATACTCATGCTATCTCACCCAAACACACTCTTTTCACAAGGGTTTGAGTACATTTTCAGGACATTTATGTGAGCCAAACCTAAACTGAACATATGTTCATATTTTACCAGTAAGACACCCTAAGGGCGAGAAGCGACCGTCAGGGTTGGCGGAATAACTTATCGACTTTAAATGCATGACATTTTACTTAGTAATAACAACTTCAGCAAAATGTGATTGCTTATCTTTCATTGCATATTATTGTGAAGCAGGAGAGAGAGTGCACACCCAGTAAACATATAAAACACACTCAAAACATACGTAGACCCCAACTGCACACATACTGTAAATTGCGTCACCATTTATCAATGAAAAGTTATGTTTTTGACTGCTGCCTGCTGGCTATTATCCTCCAAGCAACAGAGCCAAAAAGCCAAAAGTTAAGTATATTATTGTTATTCCAAACATTAACGTCATTAGATAAAGCACATCTATCTATTATCTATCTGTTAAGTTTGAGTGCCACAATAACAAGTAACATATTAGGAACAAGCTTGAGGACCCGATGGTGAGAATGAATATATGACGAGGAACTGTGTCGTGAGCTTGTAGATCGGCTATTTTTGGTGTGTGATACGAAGTGCAACAGAGTATAAAATCAGGCATAACTGCTATCAGCTCTGTCTGGATGAGGACATCAGGTGCAACACTACTGACATACACATGCATACAGCATCCACCTGCCTGACTGGAAGAGATAACAGGACAGGTGTGTGGGTGCTTATGGTGCGCCCGAGAGTGAGTGAGTGAGTGAGAGACCGCACGTGTGTGTGTGTGTGTGTGTGTGTGTGTGTGTGTGTGTGTGTGTGTGTGTGTGTGCGCGTGCGTGCGTGCGCGTGCGTGCGTGTGTGTGTGCCTGCCCGCCTGCATGTGTGTATGTGTTTGTGTGTGTGTGTGAGAGAGAGAGAGAGAGAGAGAGAGAGAGAGAGAGAGAGAGAGAGAGAGAGAGAAAGCGCCTGGGATCAAAGACTTCCAGGCACATGTGTGGGCTGTCCTGATTTACATGCAGTGTACTGTAGGCCTACTGACTCACACACGGCAGACAGATGGACAGCTGACTGCTTTAGAGGAGGGGGGGGGGGGGGGGTGTTAAAGAGGGGTAGAGAGTGGTGACAGGTTGCTGTCCTGGGAGGCAATTAGAAGAGCGAGAGAGCGACTCCACGGGTGCTGTCACTTAAAGTGAGAAAAACAAAAAGAACTGATAAAATGAAGAAATGAGGGGGAAACAGAGGCACGGAGAGGAGAGACTCTCATAATGACTGTTGTTGAGTCTCATTTATGCGTCGTCACACAGCAGTGTATAAATTAGGCACCATGCACACACGCACATTGTAGAGTACACTCACTCAGATATACACACCCAACACATACTGTAGGGACGCATGCTGTGTGCTCTACTGCACAGTGAACCGTAGGGGCCTCTGTTTGAATAATTGCTCTTAACTCATCCAGAGCCCAGGACATTAACGGATTAGGGGGTCCAGAGTGCCCCCTCCCGGCCCCATTAACGGCCATTGTCTTATTTTGAAGGCCAGAAGTCTAGACCGGAAGTACTTCCGGTCTGACGTCATCGGATCCTGCGACGGAACCGATCATTGTTTACGTGGTGCCATGCTGGATTGCATAGGAGCGTTTATACATGTGTTTTATAAGCGAGCATCTGCCTCCATCTTCGCTTCTAAAGTGTTGTTTTGAGATAATGGACATTAAAGATGAGATCGGCCGTCCACCTCAATGTTATGGGATGACTATTGTGTGCTCGTGGAGCCGTGATGATGACAAATCAGCGCGGATTTCGTCTCCGGAGCGTCGGCCATTGTACTAGGTATTTTTACTCGCCGTTACAGTAATATATTACTTTTCGCGCGACATCGCGCATTCGGCACTATACGTACTCTAGTACTTATTGCGTGACATCACGCGAAAGGCACTAGATGAGTTAATGTGTGATAATAGCAAGAGCACAGCTATGAGAGTGGGTGTTTTAAGATGCGCTCTGAATGCTGCTCACTGTGGAAAATCTCTGCTAACTGTTCTCTGCCTCATGACACTACTGTAAGCATATAGAGCAGACCTGGGCTGCATCCCTTTGGTTCACTCTGACCGGCCCTTGTAGGGTTAATGGCAAATTACAAAATAAACACATTTTCTAATTTTACCTCATGCATGGACTAAAGCTGCATTTCTTTTATTTTGACGTTTTTTATTCACGTACATATGGACGCCATGCGTACATCAGCACGTGTGCGTGATCATTGGAAGTTGTCTCAAAAAACAAGCACATCGGCTATTTTCGGCAAAGTGGTTTGCTGTAGAGGGGGAAAAGAGCAGACTAAGTAAATGTCAAGTTTATTAATATTGACGGTTCAAGTGGTTAAATATCTGAAAACACAAATTGACATGAATCCAAAATACACTGATGATCGTGCTGTCAAACGATGAAACTATATGGAATCTATGAAAAGGTTGTGGGGGTCCCTGCTTCATCTCTCTCTCAACAAAGGTCTCCTTGGCCTGAAAACGTTGAAGACCCCTGTTCTAGGGGCAGACATAGAGTAAATGTTTAATTAACAAAAGGAAACCGACATCTACATTTCATTGCCATGTTTGTATGTTCGTTAAATCGTCCGAGGTCCACAGCGCCAATGACGAGCGCTCGTCAAAGCCTTATTTGGGCATGGAAATGACAGAGGGCACTTTTCCGCAGTGTGTGAATGATCCCAGCATCGAAGAAGAAGAGTACAGACAAAAATCAGGCCATCTCAAGTTCTCAACAAAAACAAGATGGATCTCTGCTTTGTGCTGCTAATGATTTGTCTTCCTTTTGTTCTTGTGTCTTTATTGTATTGTTATGTGGTGTTATGTTGCCATGCTCGTGGTGTTTCGTCTACCTTTTTGTTTAAAAAAATATTTAAACAGTAAAGCACAGCATTTCTTTTTCTTGGTGATACAAACATGAGATGTATGCTTAGTAACATAAGCTAGACGTGTGCGTGTGTTGTTACCAAAGATCTTTTATATATTTACATTCATTTTCAAATGTATCCCAATTAGGATTAAATGTAGCTCTATTTCTTTACAGTAATATATGATTAATATTATTAAATCATGCAAGCAGAAGAGATCAAAAGGAACAGTATAGAGTAGGTCTGAACTGTTGCCACCTAACCCCAGGGCTCCACTGGCTGCGTTGCGTTGCTCTGCGTCTTACATTGGCGTCCGACCGGCTCCACCGCAGCGCAGCGGCTGTGACTGTGAGGTATTCATTCTATGGCCAATATAGCCCATTTCCAAAACAACATGAAAATCACTTTCAAACAGGAATAAAACTATGAATGTGAACGTATAGAGCGCACTATGTTCACAGCAGAGAGCAGCAATGCACCACTGACCACTTTGTCATGATTATAGCCTGTTGTACATAGTTTTATCAAAGTAGACCGCTGTATATTACATACAAAGATATGCTAGGATTTTTGGGATTTCTAGTCACCCTTGTGAATGGATAGCCAACAGCAGAAACGCACGTATAGCCTACATTTAAATATAGGCCTACAATGCATTTATTCATATTTTATACATGACTGGACGTTGTGGACGCCGTCAAAAAATTGAACCAGGGCGATTTTTGAGTTTGGACGCCGTCAAGGGATCGTCCGACGCGGACGTTGACGTCGCCAGTGGAGCATCCCTTCATTGATTAAAACGGGAGCGTTCCCAACGCTGACGTTGACGCGACGTTCGACGCGCCCGGTGGAGCCGGGGGGTCATGCAGCGCAGGGTTCCACTTCTTTCTACCCAGTGCCACAGCGTGCATCATTAACACCCGGGAAGCCAGTTAATCAACTCTCTCTTCTTTTCAGCAGCACAAAAAAACTCACCCATCACGTCATCAACCCCTGAAAAACAACGTGCTTAGTCAAGTCACTGCGGTGGAATCAAGGGGAATCCATTTTGGATGGAAACAGCCATCAGGCAGTAGTGACAAAACACAAAGGTTTTAGTTTGAGGTGCTTCAGTGGCTGAGGCCCTCTAAGTTGTTGTTGTAAATTAACGCTCTACTCTGTCATACAAGAGCGTTGCACAAAATAAGTGGAAATTATTGCAGATCTGTACTATTTTCACGATTCTTCTTCTTTTTTACAATAATAATAAAAATATAGTTTTTGGACAAACAGTAAAAGGTCTCTACCTGACAGCAATGATATGTTATGTTAGAACATTTAGTGTGATGATGCCTGCCCTGGACACACAGGGTGTGTGGGGCATCTCTTTATCTCTCCCCTTTCACACACACACACACACACACACACACACACACACACACGCACGCACGCACACGCGTGCGCACGAGTGCACGCACACACACGCTCAAACACACAAAGAATCACCGGGCCGATTAGTTTTTGCTGCACTCACAGCGCTGTGTTGTCTTCATTACTGGACAGCACAGAAGCAAACACAAAGGCCTCCATTGAAATGGCAGGATTCCCAGGATAACCCAAACCATTGTGTTCCCAGAGCCCTGGTTCCGGAGCACTGCAGAATTAGCACACATTCCTATGTCTTTCATTGCACATAGGACTATACTGTATGGAAGCCACTGGCTGAAAGTCTGGTTGGTCAGGTGTCCGACCGACTGACCGACTGACCGACTGACCGACTGACCGACGGACAGACAGACAGGGGGGAGTTTGTTCATGTTTTTGTGAGGGTATCAACCCTAGGAGACACAGGGAGAACATGAAAACTCCACACAGAAAGGCCCTATCGCCAACCCCACCTAGGGTGTGGGCGCTGATGACGCGAGGGGAGGAACATGCCGCCCATATATGTCCTTAATATTGATAACATAATATTCTTAATAATGTCCTTAACTTGTTGGCTGCCAGGGGCCGCAAGTGGCCGCTAGAGTTCCAGCCATTCCTCCATAAGGCTTCATAGTAACATCCGGGTACCCACGAAGAAGTGGCTTGTGTTTTTTCCGCATACAGTGTTATGAACGTGAAGTGGAGGCCGAGAGCTAACAGTTAGCTATCGGCTATTTATTTTTTTAGAAGACCGATCTGAAGCTATTCAGCCGCAAAAAAAACGTTTCCACTGCAATCGGAACACAATTCAGAGAAAATTAGTTCTAAAGATGTGTATTGTTTTGGGCGGCGCGTTTCGGCGACGTTACCCGATTACTGGCCGGTGGAAGAGTGCTTGGTAGGCGGCTTGGATCCAGGGCTAGACCGGGGCTTCGTTGAGGCTTCCGATTATTTAATTCATTTTATTGAAGGAACCGAACATTTTCGGTGTTTGTAATCCTTAATACGTCTTGCAAAAATAGAGTTTTTTGGGGGGGGGCTCTAAACTTTATTCTAAACCATTTTCAATGGAATAAATCGTCGCAACATGTAGCTCGTTGGAAGGCGATGGACGAGCCAGGACCACCCACGTCGCTACTAGCAGCTCAGGGTAAGTAAAATAGCAAAAAAAAAAAATAGTATTGGAATGAAAAAAAGAAACGAAAATATTCGGTTTTAGCGCTAAAAGAGTTAATATTGACAATATAGGAATCTCCATAAATGGGCATAAAACGTACGTAAGTAATGCCAAGCAGGGCCTTGGTGAGTTAGGGCCTTGGTTTGATGCCTGTGGATCTCCATATATGGACATAAGGGGGTACCCTATTTTTCGGCCTGGGATTTATGACATCAGAAATCTCCATGTATGGGCATAAAAGGTTTTTTTTTTCTTTTTCTGGGAATGACCATAATGGACTTTTTATTTTATCCTATATTAATAATAATATGTATCCATATATACAATAAATGTTATGCCCATACATGGAGATGGGCATAAAAAAACGTACATTAATTAATAATGCCAAGCAGGGCCTTGGTGAGTTAGGGCCTTGGTGTGATGCCTGTGGATCTCCATATATGGACCATATACGGTACCATAACACTCTCATTTTCGACCTGGAATTTATGACATCAGAAATCTCCATGTATGGACATAAAAGGTTTTTTTCTTTTTCTGGGAATGACCATATATGGACTTTTATACCCTGAGAAATCTCGTAGCTTGTCTGACTGTCAGTACAGGAAGTGATGTCACGTGACATCCTTTTTATGCCCATATATGAGTTTTTCAGCGTATAATGCGACCTTCGGTCGCAATGATGTATTGGGGCGCCTAATCGCTCACTGGCCTGCCGCGGGTTCGAGTCCCGATCTGTACGAACTTTGCTGTGTGTCACTCCCCCTTCTCTCTCTCCTGTCACTCTACACTATGTACTATCAATAAAGGCAGAATATATATATATATATATATATATATATTAGGGCTGGGATGCGATAAAAAAATGTAATCTAATTAATTACAGGCTCTGTGATTAATTCATCGCAATTAATCACATTTTAATCGCACATCGATATTTGACCTGAGAAGCATTTTCTTTCAAGTAAAACAAATTTTGTTGTACGAGTGAATCAACGAGTGAGTTTTTTAAATCTAAATTTCGCATCCACTGGGCCAAGCAAAGCGCTCTGATCAGCTACTTCTCCGTTTGCGTTTGTTGTCTCTTCTTGGTTGGTGCATTGCTATGATCGGTATGCCCGAAACTGAAGGTTCTGTGGTGCAAAAACTAAGTGCGATTAAAATGCGTTACTTTTTTTAATCGCATTAATTTTCTGTAATTAATTAATCGCAATGA
Source organism: Nannobrachium achirus (assembly GCF_963921795.1). Taxonomy (NCBI): domain Eukaryota; kingdom Metazoa; phylum Chordata; class Actinopteri; order Myctophiformes; family Myctophidae; genus Nannobrachium; species Nannobrachium achirus. Next base: position 27,888,686 of record NC_137810.1, on the reverse strand, counting down.
ATCAGTTAAAGTCCCAGCCTTAATATATATATATATATATATATATATATATATATATATATATATATATATATATATATATATAATGTATATAATGTATAATATGTATATTTATTTCAAAATCCATTACGATCATTCTCAACAGTCATGCCCTGGCCTATATGCCTTTTTCCCCCTCCATGTTCCTTTCATTGTCCAACACCAAGTCCAAACTACTGAGTTGGTTCATTGAACTGTACTGTACTGTATTTTTATTTTGGCAAGGTGGTCAAGCTGATTCAACTAACAAAGTTCTTCCTTCTCAAACAATATTAGACAGTAGGATGTTGAAGCCTGTCTTGTCCCACTGTGCACCTCAGCCAAGTGTAAAGCCATCTCAGCACTCAGGACTGGACAGTTCACAACTGCAGCTGTTAACTGGGATTGTCAGAGAGATCTTGAGAGACCTCTGGGAACATGACCAGCAAGTTGAAAACACATTGCATTGGAAGGCTTTTCTGGTTTGCAGGCCAGATAGATTTTGGCCGCTAAAAAACCTCTGCTGATTTAACAGCATTGTAACGGTCTGCCAGACTTCTGAGGCGTTCCTGACAGAGAAAGCCTTCTGATCCAGGATTACAGGCCCCAACACCTGCTAGTATTTGGCCGTTAAGAGGTGAAAAACATCTCGGAAACCATCCAAGCAAGGTGAGGTAGACAGGTTTGATATCAGCTGCTGTGCATCACAGAAGGTAACTGCTCCACAGCTACAGTTAACTACATCATCCGGGTCTTTGAGTGTTGCAGGAATACAGATGGCTGCAACAGCGTGACCAGGAGAATCTCTACATCTCTGTATTTGTGATGATTTACAAGCAAAACACAGGAAAAAAATAGAACACACTCTAACAGGTTAAATAAATTCCTGGCTTCTGGTACTGCTTGACAGGTGTGCCACTGTGGTAAGATTAGTTCATATATGCATTAGCAGTGGACATAAATGGACTGACTTTAAATCAAGTCTTGCACATCTTCCCACTGCCCAGACGTTCTTCGAATACAAACACAAACACTCCATTATACCACTGTTCCGTGACATACTGTAAGCGCGTTGCATTGTGGCGTGTTGTAGAGAAAAGAGATGTAGATGTGCTATTTTCATTATGTCTTAAAAATAGCCTATATTTTCCAGATTTATGGAATTTCTTTGATTAAAGAAAATAAACCAATTTATCTTTGTTTTTTGGGGGTCGTGTGGGGTGGGGGGGCATTTTTGAAAAGCTTTCAAAAATAATAATTGAAAACAAAAAAGGTATATTTACTCTGGACCCATAAAAATGGGTCCGACCCACTGACATAACGGACACAGCCAACTGCTCACTGAATCTTCTATAACTGAAAACATTCATGCATCTAATTCACTGACAATAGTTCCTGTTACCTCCTGAGCACATAATTCAATTCTATCATCCTGAGAGGAAGGTGATAATTATTGTATGTACCGGTAGTGTGTTTGAGTATGACTGCAGAAATTGGTCAAACTGTTTTAAAAGAGTTTCATACACCCGGGAAACGTTCCCTGATTGTGGCTGGAGATTGTGGCCATGGAGAGGAATGTCTTGTTTAGCTAAGAATAATGTGACAACAACAATACGGCTGATGTACTTCCGTCTCTCTTTGATTTCTGCTTCATTTGCAGTGTGTAAATGTTCAACATCGCTACCATGAGCAGCACTGGCTTTAAATTGGTGCCAGGAGCACATGCTAGCTTTATGGCAGCAGTTTGAATGATTTGTATGAAATATTCTACATGAAAAACAAATAAACTACCTCTAGATATGGAATATTCTAAGTTCAGTATAAGCTTCCAAACCAGTTAGAATTAAAGGATCAACCCAACGTTTTGCTGGGGATATTGCGACATCTTCCCTTGGTTTGGGTCACAATTAGTGTTTAATTTTGTCAATGAACAGGTGCCGGATTCTGGGCTGCACACACACGTGCAGCGCACGACAATTTACATTCTTTCCTTCTTTTTTACCTAAATGTACGCATCCAATATAATATATATTAGCAGTAACATTTAGCACATGTGGCCCATCAGAACACTGGTAGTCAATCTATCAATTTGGAATGATCAATCGATCGATCAATTGATCAATGAATAGCATATTAAAATGCCAGCTTATCTTTTTTTTTGTAATTCTATGACACCATGTATGTGTATATAGCTTGTCCTTTGTGTGTCACTGTCACCTATGAAGCACCACAACAGAAAATGTACAAGAAATTGAACAAAAACATGAAAAATAAAGTAAAGAAAAATGCTGCAGCCAAAAAGATCTCTATTTGGAAGGATGAAAACATAAATGACCAAACAGCGTTATTTTGTTTGACAGGGAAGGTCCCGGATCCAATCAAATAGGTGCCGGATCCAGTCAAAGAGGTGAACTTGTTCCCCGTTGTTCCCCCACAAATTAAGCACTGGCCACAATGCTTTTTCCCAAGGACACTAATGTTCACTTCTGTATTGTTTTTTTCCCCTTGGTTCCAGTCTGCTACTGTGGAAACCGCTCCCTCTGGGGTTTCTTCTCTGGGGTGTGTTCTCTCCTTTCTCTCATCTGTCTCTCTCCTCACTCACACATTAACCCAACTGTTTATCCAGCTCCTTTCTCTCTCTTCCTCCACCTCCTGCACTCTATTCCTTTTTGTTTGGTGGTAAAAAAATAAATAAAGTGCACTCCAATCAATTATACTGTAACCTCCCCAAATTCATATAATTATTCAAGCTTTAAATGTGCAGTGCAAATGACATGCGAGTAGAATAGCTTAGCTTGTTTATCACCTTAGTCTACAGCCAGGTCTGTCTGCTTTGTCTAAAGAATTTTCTAATGCCCATTCATCGATCATATGTGGGTCAAATTGGATCAAATAAAGATTATCAGTATAAAACGGATTTAGTCCCGTAATGTTATCATTCCTCAATCCTGATCCTTGTTTTACATGCTGATAAAATGATTGCTACATGCATGCCATTGCAATGATATGCACACTGCCGTGAACAAAATCCTGAAGCTATTTAATTTATCAAAAGTTTCTATAGCCTGAAATGGGTTATTGTCTTATCTCTGGCTAGAGGCAATGTAGTGTAGAAATACACATACAGCTACATTCCTGGCAAAGATGAGCCTTAAAAACAAATAGACTGAATTAAGATGAAATAAAAAAAATACATTTGCTTGCATCATTCATACACAAATGTTCAGTGGGCCATGCTGCCGCAAATGACACATACTGTTGATGACTATTAGTAGTAGCCGATTTCAACTTTTACATTCCATTACTCAAAAAATCAGTGGTGAGTATGACAAGTCTCTTTTACGATACTTCCATCTAGGGCTATTTTGATGGCAAAACCAAACAGCCTAAAACGCCATGAATTCTGCGTAATTAAAAGTGATTTTTCAAAACCCTATTCACCCAAAAAGATTCTGACAAGTAAAACTTGGCAACCTAGAGGGCAGGCACTGCAGGAAGCTGATATCACTATTTTGGATGTGCCGTCCAAAATAGTCGAGGTAGCACCCACGCAGCCCAAATCTGAATACTCTGGGTTTCTAGAGCCATGTCCTGTCTTGTCTGGTGCTCATGGTTTATAGGGACAGCCAACAGCCAACCCTGAGCCTAAGTGAGATTACAGTATATCCAATGCTGAAATTCACAGGCATAATACTGTGATTGTGGAGACTGGTAATGATGGGCGCTAACATTTCCAAACTGGGCCAAGTGCTGGCTAACAAGCTACTGGCAAACAGACTCCAATTTCCTTAAGTGGTAAAAATAAAAAGGAGGGAGGAGGTGAGATACAGTATGAAAGGAGGTATGGAAGGATGGAAAGATGGCAAAATGAAGGATGAAAGGAGGGAGGACAGGGCAGGGAGAGAAGAATGGAAAGCCTGATTTATACTTGTTTGCACGCTAGTGTCACGCACAAAAATAGCTGATCTACAATCTCAGTACGTGCCGAGGTGCTACGCTTTCTGAGCGCGTAGATCGGCTATTTTCATGCACGACACTGGCACACAAGTATAAATCAGGCATCAGAGATGCAAAACGAGAGGGTGCATGAGGAAGGGAGGAGGGGTGAAAGCCAGGGAGGGAGCGATAAAGGATAGAAAGGGTAGGAGAAACGAAGGAAGGGCAAAAAGGAAAAGATAAGTGAAGAGGAGAAGCAGGGAGGGAAGGGGGGAGTCACTGAGGGAGGCTGGGAATGAGAGATAGGACAGAGTTAGAATTGGCGTCTTCTGGCTATAGAATAGCCGAGGGATGGAGGGAGAGTGAAATGGAGAGAGACGACAACGGAGAAGAAGTGTAAACTTGGCTCAGGGGTATGATGGGGAAAATGTATCATCATTATCTTAAGAGCTGGACCCCAAAGCAACGTCACACATGGAGAGAGAAGCATACACAAACACTGCAGGACTTGCCAAAACACACACACTGCAAAATCCTGAGTGTTCATTTAACTCTAAGAGTATACGGGTCCAATTATTTTACACTGTCAGAGTTAAATTCACTCTCAGGATTTTGCCCTGCACATATACACACACACATGCACACGCTAAGTATGCCCTAATAAGTCTAGCAGTGGAAGCCGACTCTGGTCACAGGGTTACAGGAGAATGTCAGGCCTCTTGCACACAGTAATTTCAATTAGAGCAGAAGACCACCTAAAGGCATTAAGCACCCACATTAACGCTAAGAACTAACAGCCAGCAAAATGAGAACACAAGACATGTTCAAAAGGAAGTAGTAGTGGATACAATTAGCAAGTTACTCTCCAATAATATAGTTTTTCCATGCTGGCGTGCACCCACTCTTATTATAGGCTGGTAATTAACTCATCCACTGCCAGAGTAAATACATAAAAAATCCGAGCCTGCCAGCAGTTTCAAGTATTCACAGAATTCTCCAGTTCGATCGATCCCTTGATCGTTGCTAAACACAGAGGTTTTCTCTGGTCAAAATTTCACATCTGCGATCTCTAGGACTTCTGTGTGTTTGAGAATTAAATGGTGACTCATTATGTTAACGAGGAGGGCCATCTAGCGTAAACGTTTTTTTGTTTTGTGAAAACACATTTTTACCGTATATGGAGATCCCTGATGTCATCAATATGTCATCAATATGATGTCATCATGACATGTATTTCAAATAATCATGTCATCAATCATGTATAGGCCTATCATGATTTAACCAACCAGTTTTCACACCCTTTCAAGTTTTCAAAATGTTTGTTTCAGACTCTTAAAATGAGTTCAGTTCTCTCCCCCCCTCATCAATCTACAAACAATAGGCTACTTGACAATGACGGAAGAACTGGGTTTTGGTGTGTAAATTTACAAAAAATAAAGGACTGAAATATTCCATTTACGTAAGCATCTAGGCCTTTTGTTATGACACTTTCAATTGAGAATGATTGCCAGGCAACACACAGACGCAGCAACATAGTTGCAATGAAAACATGCTTAAGAGTGTAGGGCTTGTCGGGGCACGGTGGCGCAGTCAGTAGTGCTGTCGCCTCACAGCTAGAAGGTCCTGGGTTCGATTCCCGCCGGGGGACACTGTGGGTGCTGGGGGCGTGTTCCCTCCTCCGCGTCATCAGTGCCCACACCCTAGGTGGGGTTGGCAAAAGGGCCTTTCTGTGTGGAGTTTGCATGTTCTCCCCGTGTCTCCTAGGGTAGATACCCTCACAAAAACATGCAGTAATCCTGGTCTCTATAAAGCCTCCCCCTGGCCAGCCGGGGTGCCTGATGGAGGGGAATGGAACTGGTTGGAATAACGTGTTCCTTCCACGCGCTACGTCCAACCGGGGAAGCTCCCCCTGTCAGGTGATAAGAAGCGGCCTGCTCACTCCTCATGCATTGAAGGAAGCATGAGCTCAGTTCGGGGCCCTCCCCAGGTTGGCAGAGGGAGAGTAGAGCCCAGGATCACACGGCAATTGGCACCGGGTGAAAAAATGGGTTACAAAAATCGTGGGATAAAAATTTAGAAAAAAGAAAAAAAAGAGTGTAGGGCTTGTAGACATGTATCTGAATTTCACCAATACTTAGTGCATTATTTAAAGAGATGGTGCCATAGTTATGTCCTTTTTCTGTTTAGAATGTATCTACATTACTCTAATAGACCCCCATGTGTGGTTATAATACATGTATGCATGCATATATGTCTTCCCTGTATATTCTTGGTTACATACTGAAAGCTGAAAGCTTCCGAGTCAAAAGGCCCAATTGAAATACACTGATCTAATGACATCATAAAATCATCCCCTCCTTTTTTACCATAAAACAACACTGTGGGTGTGGCTAACTTCAGCTGGGTCACCACCAGGGGCATAGTTCTGCCGATTTAAAATGACTCCAATACGGAAGTAAAACTTCCTATGATTGGCCGCTAGTTGCGCTGTTTTCCCCCCGGCCGATCGCAAAAAGAATTGTTCTCCATTGGATCCCATTCATTTTCCCCTTTTGTTTGCTAACCTTAATTAACATTTTCATGAATACTGTATGGTTCCTATCGCTAGTTAAAAATTGCCTTTCAATCACCATCATATTTGTTTTGTCGAAATGTGGTCCAATTTATTTTAAAATAAATTATAAAGTTGCGGGGGGGCGTGGCCAACTAAACTGATACCAGCCGGCTGTGTTCTTCTTCGTGAGGCTTTCGGGAGGCTCCGACCACATTCTCCCATGTATCCCTGCGGTTGCACATGACCGTTGGCAGCCAATAGCATCTCTGATGCCTTTACAATTCTATGATGGCGACACCCATTCCAAGGGGTAGAAAAGGGTCATTTGCGCTGCATAGAAACCAATGGCTTCGCATCGTCCACATTTTTCTACAGTCTATGGTCACCAGTCACCACCCACCTGACTCAGGCATACTTAATGAGCAGGTGGGTGTGGCCACATAAAAACATAATTTTAAAAACTTTCTTAACACTTTTTTGAAAGAAATCTTCAACCAAGTATAATCATAATACCTGATGATCATGTTTTAGGGGGGAAAACATCACGGCACCCTGTCTTTAAGTAGGCCTAGTGTTCAGTTATTAGCACTGCTGGTACAGATGTGTTTGACTCTGTGCATGTACATTTTAATTGTGTGGTGCACACAAGCAGTGGTGTAAAGTAACTAAGGACATTTACTTAAGTACTGTACTTACTGTAAGTACAAGTTTGATGTATTTATTTGTACTTCACTTGAGTATTTCCAATGCTTTTACTTCTACTCCACTACATCTTGGATCCAAATATTGTACTTTTACTCCACAACATTTATTTGAAAACTTTAAGTTACTAGTTACTTTGCAGATATAAATTATAATATATTATAAAACATACATGAACTACTTAAGCCCCATTTTATACCAAACTCACATCATGATGCGTTGTGAGCTTGTAGAGCTGCTATTTTCATACATGTACTTTTACTTTTGGTACTTTAAGTACAATTTGATGCCAACACTTTCATACTTTTACTCAAGCACATTTTGAATTTCGAACTTTTACTTGTAACAGAGTACATACATTGCAGTATTGATACTTTTACTTAAGCAAAGAATGTCAGTACTTTTTCCACCACTGCGTGCAAGAATATTGCTTCAGCTTCTTCTCTTGTTGTAGTTTGGGGTCAGTACGATTGCAGGGACGATTTGTGTTTTTGCCCAGTCGCTCACACCGTATGATTATACTATCAAAACCTCCACCGCTTGACTTAAGGTAGTGAAGTGATTTTCTTTGGTTAAAATAATTTATTATATCAACCTTTTAACAAGAAACGTTTTGTTTTAAACAAAAAACTATCACTTATCCTACCTTAAAATAAATATATAAATATCGCGAATCAAATCGCAATCGCAATATTAGTCCGAAAAATCGCAATTAGATATTTTCCCAAAATCGTGCAGCCCTACCCTATAGCATATCTAACTTAAGTAGAAAGGAAAAACAAGTTCCCATCGGTCTACAGTATACTCTATAGTAACCAAACTACACAGTAACAACAATTATATTGCTGGCAATTGACAACACAACTAGAGAAAGCTTAGCATAATAGGCTACACTTTGGATTGAGATAAAAGGTTGGTGGATTGTCTGGCAGCAGGTATTTCTCCAACGAGGCGACAGAACACAGCAGGCTCCCTGGCTGCTCAAACATAAAGCAGAAACGGTTCGTTTCTTTGGCTGGCATCTTTATGGTTTTTGGGGCATTTGTTTAATGACAGCGTTATATACTTCCAACTGTTCTTGTCCTGGTGGATGGTACAGTAAATGATTACGGTAAATCTTCAGTTGATGTTCGCCCTCTTAAGCTCTGCATCCAATATGCAGCTACGCATGTTGTTAAGACCCTCAGGGGTATTTAGATTCAGTGATCGAGAGAGCATTCAACAGAGGTAGATTTTCTGAAAGTCTGCCTCAGCTTATGATCAGGATGTTTTAACGGTATTATTCATACAGCACTGAAAAAGTGATAAACTTGGGATCTTTACACAGACACCAGTAACAGATGATGACAAAATAACTTTTTTTATATCGATTACTCACCCCATGGAGAATTGAATTCATCGTTTTTAGTTTGTGTTTTTTTTCATCGCATTCCTAAGCCAATAATTTGATGACCAGCAGTGGTTCCCTAGAGCCTGCTTTGTACCCTATGGAGACACCAAGAGTCTCCTCAAATTATTGATTTAGGAATGCATCAAAAATATAAATAAATCCATTAATTCTAGTCTCCATGGGACGAGTAATCAATAGAAATAACTATCCCTTTAAGCCCTGTACATATACGTACTGTACTTGTACGGCACATAGTCCAATTTAACTGCTGAAACCATAGGGTTCACCTTTCTCATTTTTCACACTGGCATAAAAATGATGTAAAGACTGGTTTAGCTCCATTTTGGTGACAGTAATAAAGTCAACTGCCCATTCTTTCGCAGCACACACCAGGTTTGAAAACAGCGGACAGACCACATACTGTAGTCTGTTTGATAGTTCCAGCATTGTTTCTTGACTTTACAGCTCTTCAACTTCTCTGTCATTGAACTATTTGGCCACAACTCCCAGCGGCATGTATGGAGGTAACCAGACACAGATTATCACCTCATTAATAGCATCCCCACAGTCAAACACTGTGGTGGCAGCATCATGCAGTGGGGATGCTTTTTATGTGACTGGGACTGGAGAACTAGTCTGGAGGGAACAATGGTGCAGTAAAATACAGAGCAATCCTGAGTGAAAACCCCTTTCCACAACTGCTCAGGATCTCTGGCTGGGGCTTACATTTCAACTAGAAATAATTAAGTGCCCTTTGGGCGTTTGGACCCTTTCTCAGCAAATTAGATTTGAATATTTGTGTGCTTGTGATTGTGCATGCGTTAATAGATTTTACACCAATTATAAACATGCTCTCTTACCCAAAATCTATATTCCATTCCCTGAGGAAATGTTGTCATTTCTATGATCTGTTCTTACTACTACTCTGACTACGGGTCCCCCAGCAACATGCTAACAACCAATTACTGAGGAAGGGCTGGTGGCTGGTAAATGAGTGTGTGATAATGAATAACTTGTGCTATGACAGGTCTAAATTTGATAAGTATATATTTTATATGGATGTACCAAAACATGAATTACAACATCCAAGATGAGGCAGACATTTCAAGCTAATATTGTCTGATAACATCTGTGTCATGCTAACAAGAGGTTAATGAAGTATCATAATGGGGCCCAGTAGTCTGTCATATTACCTTCAGGCCTAGTGATAGCAACAACAATGCACAATGCTTCTGTCCTGATAAAAACAAGTTACACAGAGTACACAAATTCTTCTTGTGAATGTGATGGAACATTGTGGATTTAGACAGCAGCCCTCTGGCCTTCCCCCACCTCACTTAAATGTAAACAAATTAGTCTGACCTTGCCCTTTCCTGACAGTGCTACAGACAGATAGATGACCCTGGCTGGCTGGCTGGCTGGCTGGCTAAAGAGGTTTGACTAGCTAATTCCTTGCTTAGTGTTCAGTATGTTTTAGCATTGGGCAAGGTGGGATCGATGGCGCCAGGAAACACTCTCATCCTCCCCTTTCACCTACTCCATCTCTCTCATTACAAGCTGAGATTCCAGTGTTTGATATAATGGGTTAGTGCTCTGTGCTATTCTGAAGTGTGTGTGTGTGTGTGTGGGGGGGGGGGGGATGTGTTGACAGGAAGTGTACAAGAGAATAAATGTTTAATTTTACAACAGATTTTACTTAGTTGTGTGCCAGTGTTGTACACTGAAAATAGCCAATCTATGCGATCACAATGCTTCGCAGTATAATGCGTTGGGAGCTTGTAGATGGCTATTTTCAGTGTGCAAAACAAAGCGTGACAAAGTATAACGGGGCATTCACTCATAGAGTCCTTTGATCAGTCAATATTGATGTCCATGTTGGTGTGTACATCATTCTATTCAGTTGCTGGAAATGGTCCAAGACAAGTTCTGTTTATCTTTCTTTTCTGGTTTGCTTTGCAAACATGAACATCATGCATGATATACAAAGAGGAAGTTCAGTTAGGCAACTGCTGGTCAGCCATTACAGGCTCTGCACTTCTATTCTCAACCAATCACACAAATACTTCAGAACTACTTCATACTTCAGAACGCCCTATTTAAATGTTATCATCACTTATTTGCTTGCTTGCTGTGTTGTCTCATGCTGCTGCTGCCCGTCTAAGATATGCTGCTTACCCTTCACCATCCCAGCTACCACCTGCTGCTTTGGATCTTCTTTTTTTTCTTTTTTCTATTTGGTAGGGTAGATGTAAAGTGCTCCCTCAGAGTACCTAAAAGCAGATCTATTCATCGGCAAAATGGGGCGAACAATAATATTAGCACGTGGCACAGATAGTGATTATATCTTTCCAGGGCTGGACTGGGACATAAATTCGGCCTTGGCATCTTGGCCCAGACCGGGCGAACCGAACACAGAAGATCTACAAGACCACAGCGTGTTGAGGCAGCAATGCGTTGTGGGCTTGTATCAGCTGTTAAATGTTTGGGTGGGACTCCTGGGCCACAGTAGCCTGTGATTGGGCTACTAGGCCAGTATTCAGATGATAGACAAGCCGGTGGGCCAATCGTGATGTCTCTCTGCTCTGTGGGCCGGTGCTACTGAAGGATTGGTCCTCTCCACTTAGTGGCCGCCCAGCCCAAGAATTACTGTAACTATTCTAAAATGGTAGCAAAAAATATATATGTAAGTTGGTGGGCCGACTTGTATAGTCGGCCCACCAGAGTGACCAGACATATGCCCGGCTGTATGCCAGATGCCCAGTCGACCCCTGTATCTTTCAAATGAACAGAACTAATAAACATCTATGTGAGCAATCAAAACAAGTGTTATTATTTTTATTGTGGTCACAATTTAGTAGTCAATGTTGAAAACCACAATCTTTTTCTGTTTTATAGATGTTTGTCAGTCCATCCAGCTTGAAACCGGGACAATCCCAGCCAAACAGGGACGTCTGGTCACCATATACAGTATGTAGGTACAGTAGACAGTACACACAGTACACCTGAGTCTGTGGGTATTCTTCAGCAGCATTCAGGCTGCTGCCAGGTCCCAGTGCGGCCTCTCTCCACCCCGCCGCACACTTTATTTGTTTAGTTCACACCTTGCCACACACATAACATATTCTACACCCACACACTCGCCTACACCAATGCGTCTACTGATGCTCTGATGCACATGTACATCATCCTTTTTATACAGTAGTTAGCTTCCTTATTTTGAGAATACATCACTTGGTTATTTAATGGTTTCATACGTTCCCCCTCCTGTGTTGCACCTTTAGAGACAAGGGTTGTAACAACAGGTCATAAGTGCACTACTGTATGTCCTTCACAGCCACCTACTTGCCAATCAGGCTTATTAGTACCATAACCAACGCATTTTTTAACAAACAGATGCCACCACGGAAAGATTAATACCGCTTCCGTCTTTGACACCGTAACGCACCATTGCCTATACAGTCATTAATACATGGCTGCACCCACCAAGGAACAGTGTTTTTTATTTGCACACCGCAAAGCGATGCAAAACTATCTATACTATAATTTTGCGAATGTCTGAGTGAGTGAGTGAGTGTCTGTCTGTCTGTCTGTCTGAGTGAGTGAGTGAGTGTCTGTCTGTCTGTCTGTCTGTCTGTCTGTCTGAAACAGCGTTTCTCCTCAGTGGCTGGAGCAATTGATCTGAAATCGCATCACCATTAGCATATGAACACACCTAACATAACTGTGAAGCCCGTTTGTCACTTTCACAAATCGTATGCTGTATATTCGCATTTTTATGGTGTATCTATATCTATTTAGCCTACAGTACCTTTTGTGACCACACATGTTAAGGGAGGGGCGCTGTTGTTCAGGCCATGCACAATCACACACAAACCCACACACACACACACACACACACACAGGCAGGCGGGCGGGCGGGCGGGCGGGGGGGGGGGGGGGGGGGGGGGGGGGTTCTGGCCCTGTTACAGATGTTGTCCAAAAATCATGCAGATCGGTACACAGTATCTCTGTAGCTGTTAAATGGAACGGGTATTTCTTACATTGATGCTCCTACATATTAGCATGCAAGCACCAGTTAAAGTTACTTTCCATCCCTCATATACTGTGTGCACAGTGCACATCCCATAACCCACACACTGCACATCATTTCGGAGCTCATATCTTTGAACGGGTAAGGGCTAGTTGCAGTAAGTAGGCTGTTTGTTCATCTGTAGATGAATCATCTGTAAGAACACCAGAGGGTGCTGAAGATGCCAAAACAAACTGAAAAACACAACCAGACACCCCAAATTACAGTAAAGGCCATTACAGATGACACAGCTGAACTACAGTACTGTATGCACAACTCTAGGTTGACATGTTTACTATATATTAACAATCTGTGTTTCTAACAGTACTAGGCATGTTTGCAGTTATGAGAGCTTAATATTAGTAAATATTTGTTGAACACTTCAAAACTGGTGTCTCAATTTTGGGCATGTCATTATAGGTGGGGAAATGTTTTTTACATTTAAAAAATAGCAGAATAGTAGACTTACAACCGTAAGTGGAATATATTGGTACATCCATATACAATATACTTATCAGAAATAGCCCATCTAAAAGCTGTACTTGCTTACTGTCTTGCTAATGTAGTAATATGTAGAGACAGGAGGGGCCATGATCAGTGCTTCCTCCAACAAGCAGCTGTTAAGCGCTGGCTAACACGGCTGGCGGACACGTCCACTTAAATGTCACCAGCAGCAAGGGTCATGTTAAGGTGTTCCGGGGTCAGACGGGCAGGTCTAAGATTACCTCAGTGTCCTGGATGAGACTGAGGTTGAGGGAGGGAGGGAGGGAGAGAGAGAGAGAGAGAGAGAGAGAGAGAGAGAGAGAGAGAGAGAGAGAGAGAGAGAGAGAGAGAGAGAGAGAGAGAGATGGGAGGGTTTCGCTTATGTACTTGGTTTGGAAAGTGAAGAATTAAGAAAAGATTGAAAAACTAGAGAATGTGGGCAAGTGAGAGAAAAGGGGAGGACAGAGAATGGGTTATTTCTTTCAGGTCAGCAACACTGAATGTAAACCAGAGTGATAAAGAGAGCTAAACTGTGACAGAGCAGGAGAGAGCTAAACTGTGACAGAGCAGGAGAGAGAGAGAGAGAGAGAGAGAGAGAGAGAGAGAGAGAGAGAGAGAGAGAGAGAGAGAGAATGATTCCATTGTCAGATTGTGTAAACGGTTAGTCTGAGAGCTTTTCCAGCCACCATACACACTGATCCTATAGCTTGTGAGGCCACACAAACCTTTGCGGACAGACACGTGCACTTGCGACGTGCACACACGCACGCACACACACACACACACACACACACACACACACACACACACACACACACACACACACACACACACACACACAAACAGGGGCGAATTCATGGGTACAGCACATTCCTTAAGTTTGACCTTATGGGATCTGTGTTCTGACATGGGAGTTGAGAGGGGTTCCGGAAGGTCGGTGACAAGCTAGGGAGCTGTATGGGGATCAAGGCTTTCACACCCACACACACAAACACACACGCATGCATGCATGCATGCACTCGCGCGAGTATATACGGTGACAATCCCAGAAGACTAGGAATCAATCCTCTCTCTACACCTCTAATTGGAGCCGCCAGTAATCTTCCGACATGCAGACGATTCCTGACACACAAATACACACACAACACACACCATTACAGATACAATACACATATACACCACACGTACTGATAAACGTACTGATAATAAGTTGATTTAATGACTTTCATACATACTGTACACACACACGCACACGCACACACGCACGCACGCACACACACACACACACACACACACACACACACACACACACACACACACACACACACACACACACACACACAAATCAACATTTATGCACATAGTGGAGAGCTTGTAGCCTGTTTGGTGTACAGGGAAAAAAGCCTGAGGTATAGTACTAGTATGGGGGACCCCAGTCAACAAGTATTTAGTGTTTAAGTGGTTAAATGCTCTTTTAAAATGTTGTGGTTCCCTGTTAGTTCCGATCAAACCCTTCCTCCTACAATCTAACATCTATTTATAAGAGCGGTTCAGAGCCTCGCAGTCACAGGCGTAGTTCAACGTCTGCCCTTTTTCCTGCAGCATTCTATCATACCAGGATCCTTAATAGTGTTGATCCTTAGAGAATACTATCACCTTTTAAGTCCTCCTGAAGTGATCATCTCTGAAGACATTATGGAAATTGGACTCCAAACAAATTCAAGAGGCTAATGATGAACGGGCCAGATGCTAGCTGTCAACACAGCTGAAGTCTTTGAAATGCAATGAGCGGTGCTCTGTTTAAGTCAAACAAGATGGTGAAAGAGGAGTCAGTAAAGGATACGGGGAAAATGAGAGAGAAAGAAAGAGAGAGAATGACTGAATTGAAGGATAATGGTGGCAGCCAAAGGTATGACAGAAAGGATGAATACTGCGTGAGGTGCATAACACAAGACAGAAGGAGTGAGTGCAGGTCGGACACCGAGACAAAAGGAGATGCATTGCAGCTTGAATTTTTCCCCACAAGAATTGTTGTGTAAATGTAAACAGGTCCTCAGAAACCCTCTGAGGTGCCCTTTGCCTCCCGGGTCCTCACCCCTACCACGTAGCAGAGCTTTGATATCTCAGTTGTTTACTGTTCCCTGCTTTGAAAGGTGTTGCCTTTCAGGTGCTTGGCTAAATGCTCTCCAGCTATATATAGGCTCAATTTACGACTGCCCAGGAAAGATACAGACACACACCCACACACACATACACACACACACACATACGTAGGCGAAGGAACCTTCTGTGTGTGTGTGTGTGTGTGTGTGTGTGTGTGTGTGTGTGTGTGTGTGTGTGTGTGTGTGTGTGTGTGTGTGTGTGTGTGTTTGTGGTGTGTGTGTGTGTGTGTGTGTGTGTGTGTGTGTGTGTGTGTGTGTGTGTGTGTGTGTGTGTGTGTGTGTTAGGGCATTAACGAAAAAGTCGACTCAGTCGACTTCATTACACAAGTCGACTCCCACCAGAGAAAGTCGAAGCTGGAAAAAAAAAAAGTTTCTATTGTGAAAATAGCAGATCTACATGCTCACAACGCCTCGTGCTGCGAGGCGTTGTGAGCATGTAGATCGGCTATTTTCACAATTTCTGCCTCTATATATTTGACAATTTGGACAATGTTTAATTTGCCATTTTAGAGATATTAAAAAAGTCCTTAAATTGGCACTTTAGAAATGTGAAGCTACCCTCTATACACTTAAACTTTATGTTGGTTTGTTTACAGTCGAGTGAGAAAACAATGTTTCACATTAAGTTAATCATCTGGGGACTCCCCAAAATAATTGGGGGGTTGTGTGTGATGTGATGACGTCATCAAACGATAAAGTCGACTTCAACTCAACTTTTTAATGAGTCGAGTCGACTTGTAAAAATCACAAGTCGTTAATGCCCTAGGCCTAGTGTGTGTGTGTGTGTGTGTGTGTGTGTGTGTGTGTGTGTGTGTGTGTGTGCGTGTGTGTGTGTGTGCGCGTGTGCACGCGTGCGTGCGTGTGTCGGTGGTACAGTTAGGGTTTACCTGTGCCTTTGTTGCGATCCACAAAGCAGTACTTCAGCTCGTACTCCTTCAGGATTTCATGGACCTCCTGCAAAATGAGAGAGCACAAAACAAAAGAGTAAAAATATTATATTAAAATTAACCATTTTCGGGCGTCCGGTGGCCTACTGGTCAAGGCGCATACCACATAGGCACCGCCACATAGGCATGGTTGCCGCGGCGTCGCCGGTCCGATTCCCGATCTGGACGACCTTTGCCGCATGTCACTCCCCATCTCTCTCTCTCCCCATTTCCTGTCAGTCTACTGTATACTATCAATAAAGGCATAAAAGCCAAAAAATAAATTATAAAAAATGTTCAACTTATCTTCATATAAATGGTCCTCACTAATGTTCATGGTAATACAATTTTGTGTCTGGGTCTCAGAGGAAGGCTATATGGACAGTTCAGAAACCTGCCTACCAGTGATGTCGGCAGGTTTTTCAACTTTTTTATTTTTTAAAGAGAACAATGGCTTCCATTATAGCATTCTAACGTTCCAGGAAAAGAAAGATTCGAGAAAACAGCTAAATAAAATATCATACTGTGCCTTCCGTTTAGACAGACTAGAAGTTTGCGGCCGCTGCGCGGCCGCTCACATCTAGAAATCGCGCCCTAACGGGCGCTCATATTTAAAAAAAATAAAAAAAAAAAATTTGATGGTCAGCAAGGAACATGCGTTGTTGATTTTTGTATTATGTTTTTGAGACAATTGAACAACTGCTGAACGTGGAGTTGCAGATGCAAGACATTGGGACATACAGACATACAGACATACATACACACGACCCCATTCTGATTAGGTTGTGAGATATGCAGTTGTCCAGAATCGACGATCGAACCATAAGCCCATATATGGGCATTCCAATATGGGCATATACTGATGACATCATGAATCTCCAGATAGTGTATGGGCACAAAGGGACGCAGGTAGAAAGACAGAAACAGACCAATCTCCATATATGGGCACAAAAGGGGCACAGACAGACGGGTACAACAGGTATCTCACTACACTATGATTCAGACATATTGGTCGGATCAGCGGTGCGACATAGGTGTTTGTCCGAAAAAATGCCATATACCAGAGAACAGAAATGGAATATATATGGCACATATCAAAGAAAGTAATTCAGAACAGTACATCCCTGGTACCTTTCATGAAGAATATCTGAGTTGAGTGGACTCATTTTCTTCTGCAACAATGATAACCTATGATACCTTTTCTCTCTACATTGAAGACACATTTTCAAGATGAAAGGATTATCGATTTGTTAGGAATAGAAACTAAAGCAGACTCGCTCATGACAGAACCCACGAGAAAGAAAAGGACAAAGATGATTTTCTGAAGTCCTGAAGATAATTACTTCTGAGTGGCAGCTAGCACACCGAGGGAGACAGAGAAAGAACATGTTTCTCGCATATTAGCCACAATTCAAAACCGTGCACATGTTTTATGTTCTCTCTGCTTTTGTCTGTCTCTGTACAGCAGTGGTTCTCAACCTGTGGGTCGCGACCTGATGGGGGTCCCCACATGATTTTGGGGCGGCCCCCATATCAGAGTGAAGAGACGATTTAAGGACTTTTAAAATATTTATAATACTAATAATAATAATAAAAAAGGAATGCAAAGAAAAAGACTGCATCAAAACTAATCAACACACTGAAACTGGTTGAAAATTGTGAAAATAAGAAAGAGCCAACCGCATTGTGAGCTTGTAGATTGAGCTTGTAGATTCTTTTGTGTTTGTTTTAAAATGTATATATATTTTTTAAATAATTATACAAAATAAATATATTTTTTTTATGTTTGAAAAGAAAATGGTATTTATACTACAGTATAGGCAACCTGACATAATACTACTTTCATTCCTCCGGTGATATGAGGAGTTTTGTGGAGCAACACTGTTACTGTCAAAGCATTCAACACAACCAGGTCTATGGAAGGGTAGAAGAGTACACAACATAGTTGCCAAGACCGTATATACTGTACATGTACTGTAAGTAAGTAAATAAATAAATAAAACATGACAAAGCACAGTATTTACATGGACACCATGGCATTGATGAACAAACTTTTTTTTCTTTTCTTTTTTTTTCTCCATTTTGTATGAACTGAGGTTCTGGGAAGACTGGGCAATTAACCAAACAATATTGAAACCAATATTTAGAACCATTAGCCGACTTTATCTTGCTCATGTAGGTTAATCCGAGGAATTGAATTACAATGGACCACGATTTTATTTAGATTTACACTATATAAGATCCCCCTATAAGATCATCTTTATAGTTGTCTAAAAAAAGGAAATGTAGGAATTTCCCGGTTTTACTTAATTGTTCATGCAAATTCATGCAAATAAGGAAAGATAGATCACCTTTATAAGTTAACTAATCATAATTATAGCCATATCCAGTTTGTGACGATTAATTATGCTAATTTCTCAATTTATGACTCAGTATTGTATTATGATACAGTAGCTCTCAACATAAGCAGAAATGGATTCAGCACATAAAAATCATGTAGAAACAACACATTAAGTACCTTTCCTCACAAATGCCTAACATGTAATTTTCTTTTTTTAAACTACATTTTTATCCCACGATTATTTTTTTATTTTTTATTATAAGATTATAAGATTTGTTTTGGGGCTTTTATGCCTTTATTAGATAGGACAGTAGACTGACAGGAAATGGGGGGAGAGAGATGGGGAGTGACATGCAGCAAAGGTTGTCCGGATCGGGAATCGAACCGCCGACGCCGCCAGGCATCAATGCCTATGTGGCAATGCCTATGTGGTATGCGCCTGGACCAGTAGGCCAGCGGGCGCCCATCCCACGATTTTGTAACCCATTATCAATTATCTAATGTAATTAGGGTTGCCAACTCCCAGAGTTTCAAATACGGGACACCTCATTATACTTCTGAGGAAAGTGGCGGCGCCGAAGGCCGAAGGCGCCACCGAAAAATCTGGTATTTTCGGTTATAAAGTTGACTAAAACGGGTATTTTCCTATATTAAATCATATTTTTCCTTTCACAATATTAATTCGGGTGTCTTTGGGCCACCTACATTAAACAATGTTCTGAGCCGAGTACTGTCGTATGCTCGCTCGCACACACTCTCGCGCAGGCAACCTACAGCCCATGGGAAGGGATTGGTGTAGGGGCCGGAGATTGTGTCTTAGCAACACTGTGTTAATGAGCCAATGAGCTGCCTACAAACAGCGCAGCGCCTCACACAGCAATGGGATGCAGAACTTGTCTCAGAGGAGAGCAGAGTGGAAGCTCACTGACAGGCAGAATCACTGTCATTTCTCAATTAAATCATCCCGTCATTCATATTTATCCCCCAACCTTCAAATACGGGACAAAGAGCGTCCCGTATCAGTTCAATACGGGACACGACTTTTAGTTTCCAAAAACGGGACGATCCCGTATTTTACGGGACGGTTGGTGACCCTAAATGTAATCCTGGGCGCTAAACTCCCTCTGCCAACCTGGGGAGACAATGGACTGACCTCATGCTTCCTTCTGTGCACGAGGAGTCCAAGTCGCTTCTTTTCACCTGACAGGGGGGAGTGTCCCTGGTTTTGGGACGCCTCGCGTTGTGAGCATGTAGATCGGCTATTTTCACAATATTTATCTGCGGAACTGAGTCACATTAAATGTAATACCTACAATTCCAAGTGCTTGTCAGGGTGGGGGTCCCCAGTTCAAATATGTTTATTTTGGGGGTTACGGCCTAAAAAAGTTTGAGAACCCCTGGTATAGAGCATTAACAAATTTATCCACCAGGGGCATTGACAAATCATTCTTATTAGTCCATGGGCCATACGAGATGTTGGTATCGGAAAGGTGGCAAAGGTTATCATGCATTTTTGAACTTAAAGGGATATAACACTTTCAAAACTTTTTTTTCGTCTAATCAGGCTTGTATGAACACCCTGAACAGTTTTTAATTTGCTTCATTCAGTATTTAGATATTTGATGTAAATGTTACCACCTCCAACACGCCCAGGCCCTCTCCACATACACACTCATTGTAACTTCAAACTCCATTTTAACCATGATAGATTCATTAAAAACACCCATTATTTTTTCTGGTGACTCATAATACCCTCCTAATACGTGAGCAGACCGTGTTTTTTCAATAACTTTTTTCATTTATTTTCAATAAAATATTATTGTATTTAATGTTTTCCATTTTCCCAAAGAATTATTAAAAACAAATGAAAAAGGTTATTGAAAAAACACGGTCTGCTCACGTATTAGGAGGGTATTATGAGTCACCAGAAAAAATAATGTGTGTTTTTAATGAATCTATCATGGTTAAAATGGAGTTTGAAGTTACAATGGGTGTGTATGTGGAGAGGGCCTGGGCGTGTTGGAGCTGGTAACATTTACATCAAATATCTAAATACTGAATGAAGCAAATTAAAAACTGTTCAGGGTGTTCATACAAGCCTGATTAGACGAAAAAAAAGTTTTGAAAGTGTTATATCCCTTTAACTTTACATTACAGGGAAAAAAAGCAAAAAAAGAATCTGCTTTAAGTAGCATATGAGGGGTCAAACTAGGGGTTTTTCATGATTCTGAATCCATTGCAAGCATCTGTTTTGCACAAAAAAACATTCCTTGGGCTAAAAAACTGCCCCATAAGACTATGGTTTAGTGATGAAAAGTGATGAGTCATCACTTTTCACACTTTTGTGGGGGCCGTTTTAGCCCAATGAATGTTTTTTATGCAAAACAAATGCTTGCAATGGATTCAGAATCATGAAAACCCCCTAGTTTGACCCCTCATATGTTACTTAAAGCAGATTAATTTTTTGCTTTTTTCCCCCTGTAATGTAAAGTTAATGGGACACCAACTCTAGCGGCTGATAACACCAATTTAGCTGTGTCTCAGAATGGGTTATCATACCAAAATATAAT
Source organism: Nannobrachium achirus (assembly GCF_963921795.1). Taxonomy (NCBI): domain Eukaryota; kingdom Metazoa; phylum Chordata; class Actinopteri; order Myctophiformes; family Myctophidae; genus Nannobrachium; species Nannobrachium achirus. The sequence continues at coordinate 27,867,535 of NC_137810.1, read as the reverse complement.
CTACAGATAAAGAGCTTTTCAAAAATGCATGATAACCTTTGCCACCTTTCCGATACCAACATCTCGTATGGCCCATGGACTATATGACTTCCTATCTAGCCAAGCTTTATAAACCATGAAGAAATATATATATATATATATTTTAAAGAGAAAACAATAAAACAATTATAATAAGCGAATATTCGACTTCGGTGAACAATGTCGAATAGTGACTTTGATATTCGAATATTCGAATATTTGGTGAATGCCCTAGTATAGAGACCCGGATTACTGCATATTTTTTGTGAGAGTACCTACCCTAGGAGATACGGGGAGAACATGCAAACTCCACACAGAAAGGCCCTTTTGCCAACCCCACCGAGGTTATGGGCACTGATGACGCGGAGGAAGGAACAGATCATAATTGAGGCTAAGGTTTGAAATACGGGTGATATTGATATTGATGTGAAGTCATATTGCCCTCATCTCAGAACAGATCAGCCATGTGGACACGTCGTCACGGGAGATTTGGCCCGTATGATTAAAGTTATGTGGGGCTTCAAACAGGACTTTCAATCCGTCGCACGCTTGAGTGTGCTCACAGATGCAGAGTCACGCTGCATGGCAATGCCACGGCGTGGAGGCAGGGTGTTGTGGGATTTGTTACCAACGTCTTCTAGAGCCATTATCTCTCCCTCTTTCTCTGCATCTCTTCCCTTAATTTTCTTCCTACTTCACCCTTTCAGCTTTCTCTTTCTGGTCCTAAACAGAATCCAGCCCACACACACACACACACACACGCACACGCACACGCACACGCACACACACACAGCATCAAGTGTGTGCTTGTCAGTGGGGGTGCCTACTGCTGCCCACACAAGGGTCAACCCTGGCACTTTAAAAATGAGAGCAAAAGCAATAACCGACCGTTCAGAGAAATAGAGAGAGAGAGAGATAGAGAGAGAGAGAGAGAGAGAGAGAGAGAGAGAAGTGGAGTTAATGATTGAGCCCTTCAAAACAGCCCACATGCACTCTCTTGTCGCCCCCTCCATTCCTGGAGATGTGAGCGGGGAGGGGAGGTCTACCTATGTCCCTTATAGATCTTTGCTTGCTTCTAGAGAGAGCATGGGATTCAGTGCAAGTTCTCCTCGTCTCTTTCTCTCTCGCTTTCTCTCTCTCTCTCTCTCTCTCTCTCTCTCGTGTTACCAGTATGTCTCGTGTTACTAGTATAGCCCTCATATTTACTTTAACTTGGAGTCTTTTTGCTGCCGACAGCCTGAGATGTGGGGGCACCTAATAGACAAAAAGCTAACCTTGTTTACAAAATGTAGACACTGATGGAAGATAACGGGTAAAAGAGACACGTCTTACCGGTAGTAATAGTAATCAAGTGGAGATGTTTGTAAAAAAGAAAAAAGTAGTAGGAAGAAAAACACTGAAATGAGACTGTGTTCCCATCCCGTTATTCTGTTAGAACATGCACGCAAGTTTGCATGCAAACACGCACATATACAGAACATACCGAACACAGACAATGACACAGTACAGAACACCAGTACAAGATTCAGGATGGGCCATTCCAAACTATAGTCATCATTTAGTTGTGTTCTCTGTTGCCTGTGCTAAAGGTTTTCATTAGGTTGGGAATGGGATAGATTAGACGCTGTAAGCATCAAAACATTGACATTTAAAAAAGACCAGTTAGTCACTCACTCAGCATAGCCATAAGTGCAGTGGGTCCATTGTAGTGTACGTGTGTTCAGTGTATGTGTGTGCACATAAAGCATGTTAACTAGGCACCTCTGTAGTGTAGCCACCGAAGAAAAACTGCAGTGGTGGAGAAAGTACTCACTTAAGTAAAAGTATCAATACTGCAATGTAGAAACATTCTGTTACAAGTAAACGTCTGGAATTAAAGATTTACTCAAGTAAAAGTACAAAAGTATTGGTATCAATATGTACTTAAAGTACCAAGTAGAAAGTACTCATTGTGCAGAATACTGTATACCCATTTCACAACTTTTCGAATGTATACAAATCTTTTGAAAATAGTAATAGGTTGTAGATTGGCTGTTTTCAAATGGCCAAAATGTACGTACCGGTATATAGGGCTGAGGTTGTTGATGTAATGTTTTGTAATAATAATCTAAAGTTTTCAAATAATTGCAGTGGAGTAAAAGTGCAATATTTGTCTCTGACATGTAGTGGAGTATACGTAAAAGTGCTGAAAATTGGATATACTCCAGAAAAGTAAAAGTACCTCAAAATTGTACTTAAGTACAGTACTTGAGTAAATGTACTTAGTTACTTCACACCACTGCACTCGAGGCTGTAGCGGAGCAGAGAACTGTAGGTGAGTAGAGGAGGGTAGTGGGAGGTAGGGATGGGACGATATGAACATTTCATATCACGATTATTCACGATTATATCACGATTATTATTATTATTATTATTAAAAGAAATCGCGATTTACAATATTATCGCGATAATGAAAATCCATTATCCTTGGGCGGAACATTTGCAAAAAAATATAGAGGATTTAATACCGGATATGCAGCTCGGCAAATAAAAGGTGACTTGATCCCAGTGCATGATGGAGGAGGTATCGCGATAAATTAAATCTCCACGATACGATTATCATGAGTGTTTTTTATCACGATAAACGATAATATCGCTTATCGTCCCATCCCTAGTGGAAGGTAAAGAGACAGTTACACAACATAAGAGGAGGGAAAGCAGAAACATTAGTCTTCTCCTCATAACACAAATGTATAGAGAGTGATATTAAATATCAAAACTGCTGAGAAAATGCCAGCAACATAGATTAAGACATTTTATTATCATGAGGAATTATTTTTCATTATGCGTCCTCGTTGAAGCCTACGTTAATATTTAATGTGCACAGAAATATGTCTGCAAATCCTCCACGGTGCCTCCACTTGGCCAGGCCTGTGGAACCAGATGGGGAGGACATTCTGAGTGGAACTGGGACGCCTAGCGTATTCCTCAGTACGCATTACGCCAGGAGTCTTCAACGTTTTCAGGCCAAGGACCCCTTAGTTGAGAGAGAGAGATGAAGCAGGGACCCCCCACAACCTTTTCATAGATTCCATATAGTTTCATCGTTTGACAGCAAAAAATCAGTGTATTTTGGATTCATGTCAATTTGTGTTTTCAGATATTTAACCACTTGAACGGTCAATACTTATACTGCTAATTTTGGCTACAGTTCTCAGAATATGGACACTAGGGTTCAAGTTGTTAATATAAAAAGGATTGGAAGATTTGGAGGACCCCCTGTAGTAACTCTGAGGACCCCCTAATGGTCCCGGACCCCCTGTTGAAGACCCCTGCATTACGCAATCCCAGAGAAACTCCTCCCTGTCAGGTGAAGGGAAGAAGCGGCTGACGACATCACATACTGTACACTCTGCCCGAAAAACAACAGTAAGGGGTTGGCAGTGACAGGAACTACATGGGCAATGGTTCTCACACTTCTTAATTTCAAGGAGCCTGGTTTGGTATACAAGTACATTAGGCCACAGACTCCCATACGTGTACAAATGTTCAGTATCGATAATTTAGCTGAGGACCGCCTGAAACCACCTTGATGATCCATGGGGGTCTCTGCCTGGACCCATCTTTGAGGGTTAATTATGAATTGGCAAGAAAGATAAAAATAAAATGACATGGTGGTGTGGCCTGTTTGCATTGAGAGCAGGCTGGGAGCTTGAACTCTTGAGACTCATTCATTTGTCTACTAGCTTCTGTAGCTCCCCCTTCTTACAAACACAGAGACATACACACACAGATCCTGGGCTGGCAAGATCAACCTGTGTGTGAGGGCACGCATTGTAAGGACTCCTCACCTAGATCACCCCCCCCCCCCCCCACACACACACACACACACACACACACACACACACACACACACACACACACACACACACAGAGTGAAAAGCTACTCTACTCATTAATATTGGTATATAAATTATATTTGCATTAGTAATGCACTATTCAAAATAATAATATTAGCAGTATAACTAATAATATGGTTTAGTAGCGTAGCACTTTTTTATGCTAGAATCATAATCATATTGGTTGTGTTAGTGTGCCAGTATTCCTGTAAGTAGCATTAGTGGCAACGGCAATGTATCTGCATTGTTATCATTGCTCTCCTGCTAGTGCTGAGTTAGCACTGTGTTAGTAGCATTAGTTGCATTAGCACTGCATTAGTATCACTGTGTTGGCATTGCATTGGTTAGTATGATATTTAGCAATAGGCTACCATTCATGTTGGTGGTAAAATAAATTACTTTATTAGAGTAGGGACCGAGTACAATATACAAAATTATAGTTTATTGCCAGTGTTGGGTGTAACAGCGTTAAAATTAACTGCGTTACTGTAAGGGATTACTTTTTTGGGTAACGGGGTAATCTAACGAGTTAATTTAGCAATTTAGTAATTAGTTACTTACCAAAAAAGAATGGTGTTACTTACATTTAAGACCTATATTTCCCTGTTTTTCTACTGTATTCAATGGGTCACCACTTTCGGTGTGACATGGGGTTAACGTATTACTGGTCTTGTTTACATTGATTTGTCGACAACATTGCCTATCCGCCACTGCCAGCAATCAGAGTTTTTCACTAACCTTTATTAAATCATAGAATATTATGCGTTGCCACGATCCGCTCATGGATGGTCTCAAAAGACGCACATGGCTCTCTTTAAGTCTGGAAAAAAAAGTTCCGGTGGCCGATAATCCAATGCAGAGTTACAGGCGGTAGTAGATAGATCTGTATTTGGTTATGTGTGTGTACAGGTCTGTAGAGTTTGTAGTATATATGCATGTACTTTATTGTATGTATATGTGTAGTGTATATTATATTTAAGCATGTTTATTGAACGTATCATTTTTTTTTTATAATATGTATGATTTTTATGAATTTCTTTATAAGCCTCTAGGCTTCTTAACTTCTCCTGCACAATATGTCATACAAAAGTATATTTTTCTATTTTTTTTAATAATTCCAAAAAATAAATTCACGCTGCCTTTGGAATAAATGGTATGCATTTTCTAAAACAGCCCATGGGGATTGAATCAGCTGATTTTTTTTGCGGTCACTTGATTTCACATGGCTCCAACCTCCAAGTGGTCCTGAGAGTGATGCAAAGAGTAAAAAAAAAATCACAACTTTAGTGGTCTAGACTTTGGAAAAAAAACTTGTATTTCATATCAGTCATATTTCGTTTTGGCAGTAGATGAGTTTAATACAGTTTATCTATTTTATTTAAAACTTTTCCCAAATTTGGAGATCATGCAGTACTGTAGATGTCTGACATCATAGCCCACATGATGACTGAGACTGACATGGAAGCCATGTTGATATTAGGCCTAGCTTTAGGTTGTTTGTATCGTCTTTATTTATTTATTTATTTATTTATATATTTATATATTTATTTATTTTCTGCTATTTATTATTTTCATTAATGCACTGGACTCTGATTTAAACAAATTGCAAGTATTCAAAAGAAAAGCTTCTGGGAGGCTGGCTGGGGCATGGCCCCTGCTGCGAGGGGTGCTTCTGCAAGATGGGGAGTGTATTATTTTGATTATCGTTTTGACTTAATGTTTTATACAATTGTGTCAATAAAGTAACTAACTATGGGAGGGGGGTGGGCGGTATCAAGACATGACGGCACACTGGGCACGTGCCAGACCTTTGGAGCCACAAGGCAATGCACCCTCTGTGGAAACCATGCTTACAAGGCAAATTAGTGTACACCTGGCCTTGAATATATTCACTACAGCAGATTGGACAGGAGTCCTCCACTGTATCATGGATAGCAATGTGTGGTAGACAGTTTATGAACTGCACATTGACTGGTGCTTGGACAATCTCGACAACCGGGTTAATATCCAGATTAGCATGTGCCTCCACGGCCTCAAGGGCATGTGCCTGTTGTGCCACCCTCTCATGCTCGAGCAGGTTCAGCCTCTGTGCCAACCTGTCCATTTCTAGGCTCAGCTGGGTCATCCTCTCAGAGACCCATGCCATCCTCTCTTCAAGGGTCCGAATCTGCCTCTCCATAGAAGTCAACTTGTCTTGTGCCAGCCTCTCCTTCTGCACACACCTCATCTGTGCTACACTCTCCTCCATGGTCTGAACCATCCTCTCTGTGATCCATTATATAAAGATCACATGATCGTGATGTAGTGCGTCGTCATCGGACCAAGCCCAAACAAGGATACAATAC
>NC_137810.1:27843794-27856294 GCF_963921795.1 Nannobrachium achirus | reverse complement strand
AATGATGCCAGATCATTCTTCACCTTTTCTGACAACTGATATGAGCATGAAATATGTTTTGTTTTTTGCAACCGTAGGTCGCAGTTTACTATGAAAACCGGCACATACTGTCCGTCATTCCGTCCGTCCATCCGTCCGTCCGTAACGCCTCAATGTCTATAGCTGACATCACATTGTTGACTGTCAAGACTGCTGACTATCGTCACCTGGATATCCATAGGCTATATGAAGATCACGACACTGACCTCATCAAACCTGTACGTATATCCATACATGGAGACGACTGGATTATCACCTAGATCTTCATATATGGAGCTGACCTCTACATCTGATTCCCAGATGATGCCCTGTTAGGGCAACCACACTAATAGAATCCCTTTTATGCCCATCAATATATCTGTGAATACCCATACAATAGAATCGCTTTTATGCCCATCAATATTAAGCCCATCTGGGAACACTCCATATGGCCAAGACAGAATTAATTTGCAAATCAAGACTGGTGTAACACCAGAAGTCCATTGTGTTAAGTGGACGTTTTCTGTTACCCCCAAACCCCAAAAGTCCATTGAGTTCAATGGACTTTTTCTGTCCCTTTTCTGATTGGACAATATCATGTCCAATCAGACAGGACTGGTCAAGCTTCAAGTGACATGTAAGTTTACTGTCAGAACCGGAACAGCTTGTCCGTATGTATGTATATACATAGTATGTATTGTATACAAGCCTGATACTGTGGTGATGTGTCACTGTGACATCACAGGTGACATCGCAGTGATGTCAGATACTCAGAGCAGGGATCTCCATAGCATAAACAGGTAACATCACAGTGATGTCAGATACTCAGAGCAGGGATCTCCATATATGGGCATAAAAGGTATTCTGTTAGGGATCTCCATACAGTATATGGGAATAAAAGGGATTAGTGATGTCAGATACTCAGAGCAGGGATCTCCATATATGGGTATAAAAGGGATTCAGTCAGATACTGAGAGCAGGGATCTCCATATATGGGCATAAAAGGGATTCTGTTAGAGATCTCCATATATGCGCATAAAAGGGATTGTATCCCAGATGATGCCCTGTTAGGAGAACCACACTAAGAGATATCCATGTATGGCCAAGACAGATGGCCAAGACAGATGGCCAAGACAGATGGCCAAGACAGATGGCGCGACCTCACCCTTTATGGCGATGTCGCTTTTCGCCCTTAGGCGGCTTACTGGTAAGATTCCTCGCGACCCGCGTCAGTGCAGCCACACTTACAATTTCCCAGAATTTAACCATTCCAATTATTACTTGCGCCAGCAGAGTGCGCAAGTATTGCATTCTATGTTTCTGTCGCGTATCTGTCGCCTGTGTGTCTGTGTTTACGCCCATAGCCCATAGAGAAGCGAAGCCATGTCGTCATTTGCGCGTAATGTCGCCCTCTACGGGGTTCATGCTGGTATTGTTTTGTATTGAAATCGCCATTGGGGAATTTGCGATCGCCTCAAATAAGAACTGTGTTCAAAAAATAAACACACTATGCTCTCGTTTCTGTCAGGGAGCGGATTCTGCATAGTTTATGATATTCATTCATATTTGATATAGCCCGTTTCTGTAGAAAATGTAATACGTTCTGCCTTAAATGTCAGAAACTACACTTCCGTTCTGAATCACGGTCGCTACAATAATACGTCATGCTCCACCAAAACTTTAGATTAGAATATTTCATGCTGTCAGTGAGGCTTATAACTCTATGCAGTGAAACATGATTATCGAAATATCAAACATTAATAAACATGGAAGGAGTGGTTTGAATTAACTAAGCACATTTACTTAAAGATATATTCAGTGATTGTATTTAATTCAAATACAAATATAATTGGTACATTTTCCATTCATTCTCCTCACTAGAATATGTGCTGACCATATAAGGACTTCCACCATGGCCCGTGTTACGAGCATAGCTAGATTCCATTTTCAGAGGTGGCCAGCCAGTCCTCGACCAATCAGGGTAGAGTATGGCCGTAGTTATGTTATGATGGTCAAAATAAAAGTTTTGAGAACCACAGTCACTCTGAATTAAGAACGTCTGCTAAATGCCTAGATTGTAAACTACTGAACTCATAAAATGCCACAGTCTCGTAGTAAATCAGTATCATACATATCCTGAAGCTGGAGACGTAGGCCTACCGATATTCAGTGATTGGGTCTAATGATCAAAACGAGAACATTATAATGGTGTAGAAAATCTATAAAAAACTAAACATTTCCACGCTGTGCCCCCGGCCACTTTCATTATCACTGAATACACCTTTAATTAATTATTGTACTTAAGTCGTTTTGAGGTATTTGTATTTTACTTGATTTCCAGTTTTCAGTAATCTTACTTCTAGTCCATTACAGACTACAGAGTCAAATATTGTACTTTTACTCCATTACAGTTATTACAAAACTAAGTTACTCTTTAGATATACAATTATATTATATAAAACATATATAAATCCACTTTAGCCCCATTTTATACCTAGGCTTTTTGAAAATAGCCTATCTAAGCAGTCACAACGTCAAACATTTTGTACTTTGATACTGTTACTGTAACTTGTAACAGTATCTATATTGCAGTATTGTGTATTGATACTTTTACTTAAGTAAAACATCCGAGTAATTTTCCACCACAGCCTGGACGTTTTCATTTTGCAAAGAAAAAAGCGTTTTATAATGCTGTCAAACTTGTTTTTTTGACATGATATACAAAGAAAGACAACCGTTGCTTTGTGCACACATATACTGGACAGTGGACACTGTATACCATGTGTTATTTACACTACGGAAACCAGCTTTTCTTTAGCGCAACTACTAGGGTGACACAGGTTAGAGACTCACCTTGTCTGGGCTGACTCCACCACTCGGCGCCAGGGCTTCATGCGGCCTAGAGCCCTAGACGTCTGTTTTCATTGATTATATTATACTTTAAAGTTACTTTTTTAATCAACATGCCTGCCTATATAAGATGTGTGTAGTTAGCGTCATACTATTAAGAGGTAGCATACACATAAAACAACTTATCTGTGCATAAAAATAATACATTCGTTAACAGCCCAGACATTCAACATTTTTTATTATCAGAGAATCATACAAACATTTAAATAAATAAACGTAGAAAGTACAGTAGGCCTACTGTAATGAATGCAACTTAGCTGTAGGTATTATTTTATAAATAAAACGATCGGCCAGATATAACAGTTATTTCATAGCATAACATTATCAGTTATCACCCTTATATTGTGACAAGTCGATATCTTCACATTACGACAAAACATTGACAAATGGCTTGCATGGACTTCTACTTCAAACAGTATTTCTACATTGCAGTAATTGCTGACATTTCAAGTAAACACGTATTATGCATTGTCTGTATCTAATACATAATAAACATGTTCTGCTTGTAGCTGAAATATACGTTTATATACAGTATACAAATTGGCTTAGTTGTTTAAACTGTGCTGTATGCTGATAAGAACACAAAAGAACCAGGACGGTGTATGATGATGGCCGAGTATGTTCCACCGGAGGACCGGGCTGGGCATCTCGCAGCAGGACGACTTGTCCTGGAAGAAGCTTCTTTGACTGGATAACGTTAGAGACAACAGTGTGTTGAACTGTCCTGGTTGAGTGCAGACGAGTAGACGTAGCGTCGTAGCCTCCGTGCTAAATGTAGCCTCTCCTCTGGAACAAACTAAGCACCGTACCTGCATCGTTTGTACCGTTCATCTTTAAGTTTTACGAAGCAACGTTAAAACGCAGCCCCAACACTAAGTAATACACGGTCCTCTGCTCCTCTAATACTATTACTTATTATTATAACTCTATGCTCCTCTGAGTCCGCTCCCATTACAAAACAAAGCAAAGAAAGCATGAGCGTGACGTATGTTATGCGCGCCGAGCTCATAGGCAGGGCATCAGTCGCGCTGATGGGAAATGTAGTTGTTGCATTCCGTTTGACTCGTTTCTAGCGTTTATTGTGCTACTCTTTGGGTGAATCTGTACATTTCCAACTAGTCGATGCTTCATATCCATTTGAGTCAATTCGAGAGCATGGTGTGTTTATTTTTTGAACACATTTCTTATATGAGGTGATCGCAAATTCCCCAATGGCAATTTGAATACAAAACAATACCAGCACGAACCCCGTAGAGGGCGACATTTCACGCTAGTGACATCACACTTCGCTGCTGAATTCATATACGTTTTAAGCCTCATTCATGCAGGTTGATGCCTTAATTTGCGGTGAAAAATCAACCTAATTTTGAATCAAAACTGTGTTGCTTTGTATTTGAAAAACCAGCATTCTTGATGACATCATCATCAACAAGTGTGACCTGATATAATTAACACTGGGAAAAGAAATACACAACAGATACACCGAACACAGTACTTGCACACTCTGCTGGTGCACAAGTAGGCCATACATGGCCACGAATGCACAAGGCACAAGTTGGCACCTCGAGAGAGTGCAGTCTATTTATTATTATTATTCATAATTATTAACATTTACAAGGGTGGCAGCAGTAGTCTACTTAGATCTTCATGGCCTGTTGAAATAGTCCGACTTCACTGCTCCATTCAGGCACACTAATCTATCACTGTCATTGTGACACGTGAATAATGTGGCTGGAGAGAAATTCCATTTCTGATGCCTCACCTGAATTAATTTCTCACACTTTTATCAAATCTTTCTCTTTTCTTCTCTTTCAACACACACACGCACGCACGCACGCACACACACACAGGCATGTGGGTATGTGGACCTGTCATGCTCATCCTAGATGAGCTTATTTCACACTCACAGACATTCATACAACATCTTTCACACTCACGCACTCACACCCTCTCACACCCTCTGGGCAGAGCATTGGTCCTTTGGCACTGAGTCTCTGCTCAAAATAATGTAACTACTACACCCTAAAGGAATTTACCACCAGCACCAGCCAATGCCTTAAAACTGCCCTTGCTGCAAGCACACACTCACACAAAATGATTAATGATTCAAACACTCTTTCATAAATTAAATCATGAAGTCATGCATGCGTTTTGACATGTGGGCTCCCGGTGGTTAAACATATAGCCTACGGCTATACAAGCTGTATTTTGCGAATGATGGAAAACTTGAAACTAAATATGTCACGATGATTCACTCATTGAAGTTGCTGTTTGGCAAACTTTTAATTACATCTTAGTTTGAAGTAACCTAGCCTATACCAGTGGTTCTCAAAGTGGGGTCCGGGGACCCCCAGGGGTCCTTGAGGGGGTTCCAGGGGGTCACCAACTAATTGATAGTTATAGGAACCAAATGGACACTTATGGGTATGTACAAATGGACGGGTCCATTTGGTACTCTCTCAGAGTTAAATTAACATTGATTTTACAATATAAATCGGGGTCTCAGAGAAATACCATTAAACTGGGGGTCCTTGAAATTTAAATGGTTGGGAATTACTAAAGCCATAAAAACCTTCTCTTATAGTGGTCTCTGGCGTATCTTTTCAAGTGGGGGTCCGTGGGCTAATAAGTGTTAATTTGGGGTCCTTGAAATGTAAAAGTTTGAGAACCACTGCTACTGTAGCCTATATCATGCAGTCGCCTATGCGTGCATATAGGATCTGGTCGCTACTTGAGTGTAGGCCTATGACAAAGACAAACGGTAAATAAACATAATAATGAAAATGAATACTTTATGGCAACGCGACTGTTTAAAACCTCTGCATTTATGAATACATTTTAAAGTAACTTTCGTAGGGATGAAACGCGACTGGAGAGACTTAACTGGAGACTGCAGATTGCCTCTTTCACAGCGCCCACAGAAAGTAACGGACTGTTTCAAGTGCTATATGGACAGAGCTTTGACGAACAATAAGTACAATTAGCCTATTTCCGTTTCATCATCAACTCACTGCGAAGATAGGCTATTTAAAAAATCGAACCTCTGTTCGAAGTGGAGCTGTGTGTGTGTGTGTGTGTGTGTGTGTGTGTGTGTGTGTGTGTGTGTGTGTTTGTGTGTGTGTGTATTGCAGTTGATGCTCAGGGCAGGCTAGACTCAACAGCACCTCTCTGGTCACCCAGGATCATGTGTACCGATTTTTGTGACATTTGAAGAAAATATGTAGGAAAAGGAGCAAAAAGTGTGTTTTGGAGAAAATTCAAGATGGCGGAAAATCTATCCTGGCGCAAATGGGCGTGGCCTATATTTCCCAAGGAATCCAGGGAAAAAATAATTTTAATTTTCCGATCTACGGTTCAAGAGTTACGGGGCAAAACGTAAAGTGGGCCGTTATAGCGCCACCATGAGGCCGAGTGATGTAATTATTTTTCGATTCATTCTTAAAATCATTATGAATCTCCTCTCCGAGGTTTGAAACTGTAGCTCCTATGGTTTACGAGAGAAAAATACTTGAAAGTGATTTCTTGCATTGTCCCATTATAAGTCAATGGGGACAATTAAGCGTCGTTTTTTGCCGATTACGTCGGCATGGTAAGGCGGATCGGAACGAAAGGTAATAGAACACCATTCCCGGCCGAGCCGCACATTTTGATGTATATATTGCGCGAGTGGCGTAAATGGTGCGGCACTAGTTACGCGCCGAAGTTTAGGCTACATAGAGACACGGACTTATTAATCTATCTATCAAGCAGGGTTATGTCCCCCAGGACTTCAAATTAGCTAAGGTAACCCCCCTGCACAAAAAAGGCAGTAAACTTGACCCTGGCAACTACAGGCCAATCTCAATCCTTAGTTCCATCTCTAAGGTAATGGAAAAAATTGTCTATGAACAGGTGGCTAAATATCTTGAAGAGAATAAACTGATCTACGAGTTCCAGTCTGGCTTCAGAGAGTCCCATTCCACAGATACATGCCTCATCTATTTGAATGATTACATCAAACGTGAAATTCACGATGGCAAATATTGCGGCATGGTCATGCTGGACCTCCAGAAGGCATTTGACACCGTCGATCATTCTATTTTGATTGAAAAACTCAAAGCTATTGGTCTTGATAGCACAGCAGTGAGATGGATGCACTCTTACTTGGTGGGGAGGGAACAGATGGTGGAAGTCAACGGAACCCTGTCCCCCCCCCTCCCAGTAAACTGTGGAGTACCTCAAGGGAGTATACTAGGACCACTGTTGTTCTTAATATACGTAAACGACATGTCATCTGCTTGTGACTGCAATCTGTTTCTGTTCGCGGATGACTCGGCTCTCCTAGTCTCCGGCAGAGACTTATTGCAGGTTGAAAAGGCCCTTAACTGTGAACTTAACAAGATCTGCCCCTGGCTCAATGACAACAGACTCTCAATTCACCTAGGCAAAACTGAATGTATCCTCTTTGGATCTAGTCAGAAACTTAGCCTAGTTGAGAACTTCACAATTAAAGTAGGTGACACTGTGATAGAAAGAAAAAACTACATCTGCTACCTGGGTTGCATCCTGGAGGCTAACCTATCCAGTGAAAAAATGACCACCAAGGTAATCAATAAAGTCAACCAACGAATTCGCTTCTTGCAAAGGGTTGCCCCGCTGATCAATACTAAATCCCGAAAGACACTAGGAGGAGCTCTTATTGGGCCCCTCATTGATTACAGAGTCCTTGTCTGGTATCGCGACGCCCCAGCCGCCTTAAAGTTAAAGCTTCAAACAGCCCAAAACAAACTAATTAGGGTTGTGCTTGGTCTCCCTCCTCTGACCCACCTTACCGATCATCACCACGAAAGCGTGGGATGGCTCAAAGTAGCTGACAGAGTACAGCATCTTGCAATGGGCCTGGTGTACAAGATACACTACACCTCCAAGATTCCCATGTACCTGACAAACTACTTCTTAAAGGTCAAGGATGTTCACGACCACAACACCAGAGGCAGCTCCACTAATCATCATCAACGTAGATTTAACACTAAACAAGGCTCTAACTCGTTCTCCTGCTACACCATCAACATGTGGAACGCCCTTCCTCAAGCCCTAAAGGAGAGCAAATCCCTAGCCTCCTTCAAAATTGGTATGAAAAGTCACCTTCAGACAGCTGCTACCCGTGACTTGTAAATAGACTAAGCCCCCATGCCCCCCCCCCCCTTTTATTCTTCTTTTTTCTGTCTTTGTATTTGATGTCATGCTTTTGAAACTGATATTATCCTAGATAAAGTACTATGTTCTATCCGTCTGTCTTTCAATGTTATATGAGATACTTAAAGTGTGGTTCCTGTGGAAATAAGCCTCGGCTTTCTAGGATCTCCTTTTAGTTGACCTTGTACCAGTGATTTGTACTGTCATGAAACTGTACTTTTTTCTATTGCAAACTTCTAATAAATTCTTCAATCAATCAATCAAACGGAGACAGACAGACAGACCCACACACACGGCCACGTATAGGGAGCTTGTGTTCCACACAGCTCCAAAAAGTGAAATTAGGGAAATTGGGAGGTGGACATTCATTGGAAAGTAGCCTATAGCCAAATACAGTGGTTCTCAAACTTTTCCATGTCGAGGACCCCCAAATTGACACTTATTAGCCCGCGGACCCCCATTTGAAAAGATATGCCAGGGACCCTCATATAAGAGAAGATTTTTACGGCTCTAGCAGTGATTCTTAACCATTTTAATTTCAAGGACCCCCAGTTTGACATGCATTAGGCTACACTACGGACCCCATTTAATGGCATTTATATCTCTGAGACCCCAATTTAGGCTATATCGAAAACCAATGTTCATTTAACTCTGAAAGTGTAGGCTACAATTGGAACCAATTATTGGACCCGTTTAGTCCATTTGGTTCCATTTGTAGGCTACACTGAGTTACAGTCAGAACCAATAAGCCAGAAGGGTCCATTTGGTTCCTATAACCATCATTTAGCTGGGGACCCCCTGTGAGTCCCTCGAGGACCCCTGGGGGTCACCGGACCCCACTTTGAGAACCAATGGTAAAGTGGATTCCAGGGACTCTGTGGGTTCATTTAGGGGGGTCTAAATTGACCCATAAAAGTCTGTAACTGACAGTGTAAAATGGAACCAAATGGAGATTGGTTCCATTTGTAGGCTACACTGTCAGAGTTATGGGGAGACCTTGACATTTTTAATGTTTGTTGCAAATAAATGGGTGCGACAACAGCCTGTGCTTCGTAACTTCATCAGAGTGGTCCCTCCATGCACCCATCCATGCATCATCCACGCACCCACCTGGTTGGTGGTGTCCTGAGGCAGGTTCTTGATGAGGATCTTCCTCCTGTTGCTCAGCTCCAGGCGGGTCCTCTCCAGCCTCCTCTCCACCTCCTCCGCCTCCAGCTCGGGCAGGTCGCGGAAGCTGGTCCAGGAGTCGCTGCTGGTGTCCTCCTCCTGCCTCTGATGGCTCTCTGGGCTCTGGTCCTGGTCCATCTCCGGGAAATTAACTTGTGCGTTATTGTTGTTTCCCCGGACTAAAGAAGAGTGAACATTCGTCGGCGGCTGGATTGATGAGGCTGCCGCCATCTTGAGTTTAGTATAGTATTATAGCCTGTGTGTGTGCGAAGAAAAAAGTGCGAGAGAGCGTTTGCTGTGGTGAGAGATACAGATAGGTGGGCGTCCGTGTTTTGTCGCTCCCTTCTGAGAGAGAGAGAGAGAGAGAGAGAGAGAGAGAGAGAGAGAGAGCTAGTAGAGTAGAGAGAGAGAGAGAGAGTCGAGAGGGAGGGGAGGTGTAAAGGTACGGTAAGTCAGTGGTGGAAAAAGTACTGACATTTTTACTTCATTAAAAGTGGATCATTATACAATGTAGGAATACTCTTTTACAAGTAAAATTCCGGAATGAATGGCCAAAATGTGCTGAAGTGTTTAATGTATGTTTTGTAATAATAATCACGAAGTAACTAGTAACTAAAGTTCTCAAGTAAATGTAGTGGAGTAAAAGTACAATATTTGGATCCAATCCAAGATGTAGTGGAGTAGAAGTAAATTGGAAATACTCAAGTCAAGTAGGCTACAAACACATCAAAATTGTACTCAAGAACAGTAGAGTAG
This sequence comes from Nannobrachium achirus, assembly GCF_963921795.1. Taxonomy (NCBI): domain Eukaryota; kingdom Metazoa; phylum Chordata; class Actinopteri; order Myctophiformes; family Myctophidae; genus Nannobrachium; species Nannobrachium achirus. Next base: position 27,846,268 of record NC_137810.1, on the reverse strand, counting down.
CCTAAGGTACATGTAGCCTACTTAGTTACTTAACACCACTGCTCTACTGTGGGTTTGCGCTGCAGTGCACACTCCTTTGCTTGCTGGCTCCAGTGCTTTGGACGCTTGGCGACCCCAACTGTTGAGAAAACGAATGAACTGTTAGTAGGCTACTGGCAATTATGCCTCATCGATATTGGCATCAGGTGGCAGCTTGCGAGTCAATCACAACAAATAGCACCATGCCATCATCGCCAATCAATCCTCAATTAGTGTCTGTCTGTCTGTCTGTCTGTCTGTCTGTCTGTCTGTCTGTCTGTCTGTCTGTCTGTGTGTGTGTGTGTGTGTGTGTGTGTGTGTGTGTGTGTGTGTGTGTGTGTGTGTGTGTGTGTGTGTGTGTGTGTCTCTCTCTCTCTCTCTCTCTCATTCAGGCTACAGACAAGCACATAATGTGGGTCATAGAGATTTCAATGTCACACATATACTGTATATAGCCATATGACCTAAAAGCTGTTGTGGGATAATCTGTTATTCTACCTAAAACTTGTCAACATTAGGCTAGTTATTATAAGTCGTTTAACAAGGAAATAAATTAGGGGGTAAATGAAAGTGGCACAATGTATAATGAATAAAATGCAATTTTGTCCAATCTGTATTGTTTGGTAGATTATACGCTAATACTAATTTATATTGGGGTCCGTCTCCCTGCTCTTCTATTGATACATAGATTGTGTCAAAGGTCATGTTGTTTTACTGCATTCCTAAACCAAAAACAAAAGTGCAACATTCATGACCTAATAAACTATATTCTACGTAGAAAAAAAAGAAAAAACTATATAAATAATTTTGGGCAATTAACACATTCCTATCAATAAGAAGAAGGCAGTCTGCACAGTAGTATATTTGCAAACCACCAGAGCTTTTCCTGTCTCCAGTGCGCAGAATGTGGCCATGAATGGCTTTGTGCCTACTCTCCTTTCTACCCTAGTCATCCAGTCAATGCCAACCAAGCAGCCAACCAAGTCTGCCTGCCGTGGGTGGAAAGCTGCTCCTGGCAAACACAAGGGGAACAGAGCTCCCTGCCGAATGCTCACAATACCCATGCAGCTACCGCAGGCTGTTATGTGTTTCTGATAGACACACATAGTGCTCACACGCACATGGAGGCGAATGGCGTACATTCACATACAATGGGTAGTGGTACACGTTAAGACATGTCAGGATGCATGCAAGCACACATGTGTGCCAGAGAACACACATACACACACACACACACACACACACACACACACACACACACACACACACACACACACACACACACACACACACAATTCACTTAGGAAATACAGTATTTAGAGCATAATTATTCTGGGGTTTGTACAAAGTAGTGAAATCGAGCTCCCTCTTCCAAACCCCATGTTCTCTCACTGACCATCTGTCTGTGTGAAGCATTTCTTGGCCAACCTGGATCTAGACTATCACAGTTGTCAGCGGGGGAAAATTATGTCACTTTTCCAAGACAAAGACACAGAGCCCATATAACCAAAATAAGGAGATATACGCCATGCAGGAATCAAGAGGTTTATCGTCACTTACTCATACAGGAACAAGCAGCAAAAAGATTATATGAGATTTGATAGTGGATTGAAATAATGAAATAAACAAGAAAAATGTAAGATAAGAAAAAAAAAAGATGTACATTCTTTATGACCTGATTTATTAGGCCTACTACTACACATATTAGTTCAAATAACTTAAACGTAGTACTTTTATTTGTTTACCACTTTGACCATGACCATGCAATGAATTCATCATTTTCAGCTTCACATTCAAACATAAATCTTATAAAATAATTAAAATATTGGCAAAAACAAAATATTATTTGATATAGGTTCGATATGGATATTGCATTTTAAAGACCGATAATGGCGATACCGATATGATGGCTGATTAATCATGCATGCCTGATGTTTAGATGTTTTTTAAATCAACGTAATGCCCTGCATCGCTCAAATAATATGGGTGGGTGACATGGTGTGTCAAAGTTCTGATGAAACCAGAAAATGTCCTAAACACCAATTTTCTAAAATAAAGAAATAATAACAAATAAACTACTAAGCTGTTTATAAGATGATTTGTCTTGATTCTTGAAAAGCTGAATTTTAGCAAGATGCATCATTGATGGTACAGTGGTGAAATGACAAGGACTACTTGTCACTCACACACACAGACGTTCTTGGAGACGCATGAATCACCGCAAGTGCCAAACAGGATTCCACTAGAGAACAATTAAATGGTCTTCTCCATCTCCCTTCCATGAGACACACAAGCAGCGTGACGTTCAGAAGTAGGCACGTGCACACATAGACATCAAAGGGGGCTTGAGTGCCTGCCCTTTTATCTGTCTGTAAAAAAGTGCCCTCTCCAGACCATGAATGCAGTTTTTACTATGGTGAAAGAAATGCAAACACCCCCTTTCCATGCCATACCTG
>NC_137810.1:27666294-27838794 GCF_963921795.1 Nannobrachium achirus | reverse complement strand
ATCTCCATTTGATAACTTTGCATGATACATGAGATGGCAGGGTTGGTGGGGGAGTGGATGTACATGTCATAGTTCCTTAAGTACATTAATGAGATTCAGAGTGTTCTGTATACAAACACACACACAAACATACAGTATACTTGTTTACAACAGCTGGTAAATACTGTTAAAAATACTCTCCATATAAAAAAATCACACCCGTGTGAAGTGGAGCTGTGTGTGTGTGTGTGTGTGTGTGTGTGTGTGTGTGTGTGTGTGTGTGTGTGTGGATCATGTGTACCGATTTTTGTGACATTTGAAGAAAATATGTAGGAAAAGGAGCAAAAAGTGTGTTTTGGAGAAAATTCAAGATGGCGGAAAATCTATCATGGCGCAAATGGGCGTGGCCTATATGGGGAGATGCGTCATGACCCAAGGAATCCAGGGAAAAAATATTTTTAATTTTCCGACCTACGGTTCAAGAGTTACAGGCCAAAACGTAAAGTGGGGTGTTATGGCGCCACCATGCGGCCAAATGACACAATTATTTTTTATTTAATCCTTGAAATCATTATGAACCTCCTCTCCAAGTCTTGAAACTCTAGCCCCTATGGTTTGCGAGAGACAAATAATTGAATGTGAGTTTTTGCAATTCCCATTATAAGTCAATGGGGAACATTAATTCACTAATAAATTAATATCAATTAAACTATAGAACCTTTCTCTTAGAAAAGTAATAGCCCACGATTCCCGAGTAAGCCGGTCGATTTGACATATGGCGCGAGTGTGTGGTGGCAAAACTGTGGGACTAGTGGCGTGCCGAAGTTTAGGAAGTTCAGGCTACATACACACAGACACACACACAGACACACACACACACACACACACACAGACCCACACAGCCACGTATAGGGAGCCTGTGCTTCACACAGCTCCAAAAATACAACTAAATTACTCTTAAAAGCAAAACAAAAATCTGGAGTTCTTCACAAGACTGCTGCTATGATTGATTCGGTATTCCCTTTTTGGAGCTGTGTGCAGCTCCCTATACATGGCTGTGTGGGTCTGTGTGTGTGTGTGTGTGTGTGTGTGTGTGTGTGTGTGTGTGTGTCTGTCTGTCTGTCTGTGTGTCTGTGTGTATGTAGCCTGACTTCGGCGCGTAACTAGTGCCGCGCCATTTACGCCACTCGCGCAATATATACATCAAAATGTGCGGCTCGGCCGGGAATGGTGTTCTATTACCTTTCGTTCCGATCCGCCTTACCATGCCGACGTAATCGGCAAAAAACGACGCTTAATTGTCCCCATTGACTTATAATGGGACAATGCAAGAAATCACTTTCAAGTATTTTTCTCTCGTAAACCATAGGAGCTACAGTTTCAAACCTCGGAGAGGAGATTCATAATGATTTTAAGAATGAATCGAAAAATAATTACATCACTCGGCCTCATGGTGGCGCTATAACGGCCCACTTTACGTTTTGCCCCGTAACTCTTGAACCGTAGATCGGAAAATTAAAATTATTTTTTCCCTGGATTCCTTGGGTCAAGACGCATCTCCCCATATAGGCCACGCCCATTTGCGCCAGGATAGATTTTCCGCCATCTTGAATTTTCTCCAAAACACACTTTTTGCTCCTTTTCCTACATTTTTCTTCAAATGTCACAAAAATCGGTACACATGATCTACACACACACACACACACACACACACACACACACACACACACACACACACACACACACACAGCTCCACTTCACACGGGTGTGATTTTTAAAGATGAACTGGAAATACAACAGGATTGCTTTGTTGAACTGGTCAAAACTGCAATGTTGTTTATAACCATCTAGTCTCACATGGCCAGACTGTTGCATCCCACCATTTCCAAATGCTTCTGTCATTCAGTCTGGAGAATGGAAGCTCTGGTGATGATGAGCAAGCGATAACGCGGACGTGAAGCCTGTTCCCCACTTCCGTTTTGTCTTTACAGTCGTGCAAATTCATCTGAATATCATGGAAATGCCAGCTTCCTCTCTCGAATTTCGGGAGGTGTACGTAGTTCCAGGCTCTATATAGCATTCGGAGATTGACTAGTTGTCTGGCTACGTGAGACTAATAACCATCAGTAGTGTCACTTTAGTGGAAATGTATTATGAGTACACACTTGGCACTTCAAGTGAACCAAACTAATATGAAAACATTTGAGCTTGTATGAATAAAGATAAAACAATTCCATTATCAATAGTCAGAGATCACAGAACTAGAACTGTGAAATTGTTAAAATCAGCTTGATAGAATATTTTCACGTTGTGCTGGACATGCCCTCTTATCGAGTTCACAAACATCCAGGTGTTAATTAAATGATGTGAAATCACTCATTCGCAAATTTTGAAAACATGAACCTCACCTGAATCCAAAAATGCAATTGTGACATGAGGGCCGTGTTGGTTAAATTGACAGATTTATTTGAACTGATTAATCATTAATCATAAGGTTTTTAAGTTCAAGACATTAACCTGGGATGGACACATCTTTAAAAATGTAAATCTTCTACCAAAATGAAATATAACTGACCAATGTCCTATTCTACAATAATGGATGCATATGGCCTATGGTGAGAACTGGTGACACAACCAGAGTGACCTAAAGCCTGAGTTACACTTGGTTGTGCATTGTGTTGCACAAGTAAGTATAAATCAGGCTCTAGCTCTGGTCCATAGCATTAGAAGGAGTTCTCCTTAACGCTATGTCACAGATGAGCCCTTGCACTCACAGCCGCGGTAGCCCAGGCTGCTCAGCCTCTCGTCTGTAGTAAAAAATAAAGAAATACACTTTCGCCACTCACTCACAAAACAAAGATTGCTCTAAGCTGTTGAAAGCCTATATGTTACAGTCAGTTTGGATAACTCAGTGAGATTGGGGTAAGAGCGCTCGTTTTGTCGTTCACCACACACCCCTAACACCACCTGGATCAATTCATAGTCTCTTATCAGCGAACCTGTGTAATTCTGCGTATTCACCATGAGATGGCGACAACAGCCATTCACTTGTGTAGTCGCTGACGTCACTCGTTTGCGACACCTCTTTCGTTGTTTCAATTTCACTGAAACTCAAAAAAACTGTGACAGATATATTTCACAGATGTTTTATCTACTCCACACCGCCCTCTACAGATCTTGTCAATAGAAAATACCATATTGACCAGATTTTGCCTTCTGGTGAAATATTGTATTTTCTGGCTAAAAAGTGTATTTTAGATGTGAGCTCACAGCTCAGTGTTCCCACTAAGGAAAGTAGGCTTTCAACTCCCTAAAGCCGTCTTTTTTTGGTCAGAGGCAAAACGGAATTTTAAATTTTTACAACAGAGTGGGTCTGCAGCGTTTCCTGAGGCACAAGGGATCGTCTGTGACATACTAACGCTATGGACCAGAGCTAGCGTAACCCCCTTAAGCACTATACACGGCTGTTAATATTGGTCTCCACTCAGTGAAAAACCATCATTTGCTATCTAACCCCCCCCCCCCCCCTTGCCCCCCGCCTTGAACGTGAACAGTATACAGGAGTCTCTTAAAGACACCTGAACTTAAAATGTTGTATTCATTTTGCAAGTACTGACTTCCATCCAATATGGACCTAAAGAAAGATAAAACTGAATAAAAAAAACATCCAAGGCATCGAAAATATAGTCAGATACCATGAACCGACAATTCATTATATCAACACAAATGTCGGAGCATCAGATTCAGAAGTACATGTACATGTATTTCCAACATTTAAAAAAAAAAGTGTGTACGAACACATTAATAGCTATTTGTGGTTTTGTATTTACACTTCATAATGAGTCTTTGAGAATGATATCCATTTTGCACCCGCTAAGAAATGCATACTATATTTACTTAATCTGTGCAGTCGGACGAAAAACTAGTAAGAACAGACAGACAGGGTCAAATGACTCTTCATCAGAAAAAGAGGATTGCTCAGACATTAAGTTTCATCTCTAACCTCTAATACCATTTTGAAAATAAAGGTCATAATGCATTCAATGGTGATGCTTTGAAGGAATATTCTCATTCCCTCACTCACTCTTTCTCTCTGACTGACACACACACACACACACACACACACACACACACACACACACACACACACACACACACACACACACACACACACACACACACACACACACACACACACACACACACACACACACAACGCAACACAAAGAGTGTAGAAAAGATGTTCTGAGTTGTTAACCACAGAGGTGGTCTGAGGTTCAGATAACCTCTGTACGACAGTGAACAGCAGCATCTCTATAGCGCACAAGCGCACTTGGACATCAATTTCAATTTAACCACATGAACCCTAGCATCCCTATTCTGGGAAGGACCTTCTGTGTAAATAGCAGATCGACAAATTCACAACGCATCGCAACGTGACATGTGTTGAGCTTGTAGATCGTCTACTTCCGGCAAAGAGATTTGGTGGACAAAAAGGAGCGGATCTAGTATAGAGCCCTGGGGGACCCCAGTCAACTAAATATATAGGGTTTAAGTGGTTAAATGGTTCTGCGTGACATCTAGTTTCACAAAGAGCACAGTCGCAGTATTTCCTTGTCCTCAGGTGGTGCGATAGGATGAGAGGTACTCATCCTGTATAGGTCCTGCTGTCGTGTTCGGGCAGATAACAGAGGACAGCACATGTAGCCTATGGACATTCAGGATGTCTCTCATCTCCACACAAGGGTGTCCCCATCCCCATAAACCCCCAGCAGTCACTTCAATGCCACGTGCTGGAATTCTGTCTTCTCTTAAGAGTCTGAACATTTTTTGTTTGTTTGTTTTTTTGTCTACATAAGTCCAGCATCACAAGAGAACATTAAACCTCTCTTGGATTCACAACTCAAAAATAGAAAAATAATAATAATGAAGAAACAATTCAGAAGAAATGTGCTATCATCCATCACTCCCCCTTAATAGTTGGGTTACAGGATATGATGTGCTGGTTACGAGGAGGGGAAGGAGCACGTGTGGGCAAGCGTCTTTTTCTTGGCTAACGGAGTCACAAAGTGTGGTCAGCCATGGCTGCTCGTTCATATATCCCACAATCCACCTCAATAAATAGTAGAAAAATAATATATATATTTTTTTAATATCCTTTTTATTTGTCTTCTTATAAAATTGAGAAGCTTGTGTTTGCCAACAAGTTTATGGGACATTTATTGGCAGCCCCCCCCCCCCCCTTTTTCGTGAAAGACCCAACAGCTCCTTGCAACCATTAGGATTTGATGCCATTTTCAGAGAACAGCCCAATGTTTTCTGCTGAACCAACTAAGGAGCCCCAGCTGCATCAAAAGTGGAAAACGAAACAGAACAGGGTTCTCCAGCAGTGACTTGTTTATAGAGGGAATGCGGTGTCCCTCAAGCCAACTATCCCTCACTACAGGAGGGATTAGTGGAAGAAACCCCTTTGGAGGCGGGGATGGAGGACTAGAGCCAAGGAGGAGGCATCATATGTAGTATTCCAAGGTGGGTGGTGGTGGTGGTGTGCCAGTGGTACGGTAGGACTGTTTCCTTGCGTAAGCCAGTTCCAGTGGTGACTGGTGACCTTACTTTGCTCAGTGCTGACAAATTCCTTCAAAGAGCCCTATGTTTGTTCCTACTGATTGTAGTCCATCTAGGAGAGCGGATGCAGAGATTCCTTTTCACTCCCGACGACATGTTACCACCTTCCAAGAGTGACCTGGAAATGTGCACTAGCCCAAGGTTATTAATTTACAACTAGTGCCAAACTGTCCAGATTTAAAATGGGGTCTACTGGAAAAGGAATGATTTGGCAGCAAACCGAAACTGCAGGCTAATACTTAATCCTCAAGTTCCATTCCTGGATGTCCAGTTGCTCTGTGGCTCAAGTCTTGTAAGTCGGGACAGTGTGGGTTCAAGTCGGGCTTTATCTCATGTCGTGCCCTCTCCATCCTTACATGGTTCCCGTCTGCTGTCCACTCAAGCAGAAAAGTCTTTCAAAAAGTAGTCTTTTAGATAAAAATAGCTCCGTCTCGGGGGAGAAGGGCCCAGCACTGGATCAGCATTCTGCGTCCACGCTGTGCACGGTGACCGCCGCCTGTAGGTGGTGTGTGTGTGTGTGCAGCGGGTGGTGGTGTGTGTGCGTGTGGCGGTAGGGGTGGAACTTGTGACTGAGCAGCGCCGCCGTCTGCGGGGGCGTGTCCAGGTCCAGGTCGTCGTCATGGTTACCCACGTCCACGCCGGCCGAGAGCGGGTCGTTGTTGCCGGGCGGATTCTCGCTGTCCTCCTGCGGGCTCATGGTGCTGTAACCTGCGGATACACATGAGCTGGTGTTACTATATTTGTGAGGGAGTAAAATATACACTAAGTGTAAATGTGAGTCACAGACACATTGTTGCACATTGCACAATGACACATTCCTACAATCTATATTGTGTGTGTTTGTGTGTGACCACAATACATGTTCCACTCAGCCATTGAAGAGTATGGCCTCACACTTGTAGCTGCCAATGCAAATGTATTTATTTATTGTGGACACAGAGACAAAGATAACCAATGTTTTCAGCCAGACAAGCTGCCTTCTTCTGGGTCAGCCTAAAGCTTGTCTGTCCGAAACGTTGGTCATCTTTGTCTCGGAGTCCACAATGAATAAATACATTTGCATTGGCAGCTACAAGTGTACGGCTATTCTCTTTTATTATTTAGTGGCTGGCACCTCACAAGGACTGATGTGCTGTGCACCTTTTGTTACCCTATTCAGACATAGGATGCAGGTGCAGGGGACATACAGTACATACAACCCCAGCGTCCCTATTCTGGGGCAAAGAGATTTGGTGTAGAGAGAAAAAAGGAGGGGTCTACAGTAGTATACTGTAGACCCCTGGGGGGCTATGGTCAACAAAGTACAGGTATATCTTCGTTGTCGGGTGGAAACCTTGTATGTCCAAAACTCTTCGTTTTGCATTTATCATTTTAAAAATGATTTAAACTAGTGAAAACAGCCGATCTACAAGCACACAACGCCTCGCACGCGAGACGTTGTGTGCTTGTAGATCTGCTGTTTTCACTACCTTTGTGCGACAGCCTTGTATGGTGAAGCAGGGCTTTACTTTGCGAAAAAAAACGTACACATTTGAAGAGATACAAGGTTTCTACCCGACAGTGACGATATAGGGTTCAACTGCTTGACAGCAGCAGTGGCTGGTGAGGTAGAGCGGGCACTTGGGAAACGGACGGTTCCCAGTTTGATCCCGGGCTCCCCTAGAGTTTGTGTCGAGGTGTCCTTGAGCAAGACACTGAACCCCTAATTGCTCTCGATGATGAGTAGGTTGGTGCCATTGCACGGTTTCCTCCCCTGTTGGTGTGTGAATGTGTGCGTGAATGGGTGAATTAATGCACATTGTAAAGTGCTTTGGATAAAGGGTGCATGCTATAAATGCAGCATACAAGCTACAGTAAACACCTTCAATGCTCACAAACAAATTAGTATACTGTTACTCATATGTCACTTGTTAAAAAAACAACGTATATTCATTTGATTGCTGAGGACTGACTCACACTTGCCCTTTGGGAGAGTTTTTTTTTTGTGGTTTTGTTCTAAAGCTTTCTTATACATTATACATGGTTTAAAGAAAGAAATAATAAATAGAAATAAGACATCAATATTCATATTGAGATTAGCCGCATTTATATATAGGATATACGTGTACTTCGCCTGGAGGAAACAGAAGGAGCTGGAACCGAGGAATAACCTTTAAACCAAAGAGCAGTACAGTTATTTTTTCCCAAGGTTGCTTGTGTACTGACTGGATTTCTACATGAATGCCATTTTCCTCTCTTCCTGAGGCAGCCTCTTATGAAACCATGAGGTTCTCACCTTGACACCAGTGCACAGGAGAAGAGGATCCATCTATCTCCGTCTCTTATTAGTCTGTAGGATACAACAGGATTCTCATCCGGAGTACCTCATTCATTATGGAAATCTCTACCTGTTGATTAAACATGAAATATCCTGAGATCTCCAGAGACGAAAGAAATATGTCTGGCTAAATGTGTGCGTTTGTGTGTGTGCATGTGTGCGCGCGCTCGCATTATGTGTTTGGCAGTATTGAAGCCTGGTACACAGCGGTAAACCAGTGACAAGAGCATTTCGAAACTTGTTTCTTTATGTGACTGCATAGATGTGCGTGGGATGGCCTTGGCTTGTTCCAACTCCTCTACCTTCCAACACCATCTCCTCCGTTCTCAGAACACTTCCCAGTGAAACATATAACCTTTTGTACAAAACGCCTCCGATCACAGGGAGGCTGAACATTCGGTGCCTCTGGCATTTGCAATCCATCAATATTCTGTAAAAAATCTTGTGTCTCTATTTGGCCTTCATCCTCTTCCTGGAACAGTGACAGGTGACATCAATCTCCTAAAAGATGTGTGTTTACCTTGGGACCAAGAATAACCTTTACTACAATGGAGTTGATGAAAAACAAAATCACCCAGCTTTCTCCTCAACTATTGAATAGTTGACTTTTTCTAGATACAAATCCAATAAGGTAAACCCGGGAAGGTACTGACCATTATGTTCAATGAATATCATTTATTTGACACCCGTTGTAATACACTGCAGTTACAAGTATCTTCACCAACAATAAATGTTTGTATCATATTGTATTAAATATGATACTTAAACTATTTAAAAAAATTGCAGATCTACAAGCTCACAGCACGGCACCGAGTGCCGAGTTTTTGAAAAATCGTGAACATTTGAATTTGGTCCCCCCCCCAGAAGCAAATATTTGAGTTACAAATGTTCACTTTAAAAATGAGATATTCAAAGATTTGCACACATTTTCATGATTTTTAAAAAACACAGATTTTGCTTGTATATCAGGCAAATATTTCTAGGCCTAAATGGCTTAAGACACTCAAGGTGTTGCCATGTCACTGTAATGTAACTGCAGGTCATTTATTAACAGTCAAGAGTATGAGAGCTGCTTCTTTTATAAATCTCCCCACCGGCCTCCCAGGGGATTAGCTGGGCTTTGAAAAGGAGAAGAGGTAAGACACAGTGAGGGGCAGAAAAGTGAAAATGATGACAGATGGAAACAGCAATGAGGTGATAGGGTGACCACCCGTCCCACAAGACTGGACCATCTGTCCCGCACAAAGGGAACAATGTAATTTGTATTCTATTTTATGTTTATTCTTTTTATGTTTCTGCACTGTCAAATAGTCCTACATCTAATCTATAGCCCCAAAGCCATCGAGTTTTTTTTTACCAGCAACCGTCTCTTTTTCAAGTTACATTTGGTTGGGTAACGTCCAGATGACAAGAATATGACTATGATTTAAGTGGAATTTGTATTTATATTATATTTGTCCTCTGAAACCAAGGGGTTTATTGCGACCATAGGTCACAGTTCACTATGCAACCCGGCAGATACTGTCCGTCAGTGAGTCGGTAAGTAACGCCTCAATATCTATAGCTGACCTGTTGTGACATCACATTGCTGACTCAATGACCAAGACAGCCGTTCTGACAATCATATATGGAGATCCCTGATGTCATATTAAGCCCATATTTGGCAATGCCCATTTATGGACGCTCCATATGGCCAAGACAGAATTCATTTGCAAATCAAGACTGCTGACTATCATCACCTGGATCTCCATATATGAAGATCACGACACTGACCTCATCAAACCCTGGATATCCATACATGGAGACGGCAGGATCATCACCTAGATCTCCACTGTATGGAGCTGGTCAATACCTCTACATCTGACCTCACAGACTCTATATATGGATATACAGTAGCTGACCTGTTATGACATCACTGTGATGACTCAACCAGCTCAGCAGAAGGGTATACATGCCAAAGCACCCATGTGCACGTATCCATTTGCTACTCGCCCTTAGGGTGTCTTACTGGATAATTTACCTAAGTCCTATATTTTTATTTTTTATTTTTTTGTAAAACACTTTAGGAGATGATGATAAAAAAAGCCAATATCAATCATCCTGATGACACTTCTGATTAATCAGAGACGGGAGCTTTTGCATTGGATGTGCCTTGCAACGATTCTTTTGCATGCTAAGCCATAAGGTTCAAAAACCTGTTATTAGTACAAAGTAACGCACACATACAGTACATCTCATGCCTTCAGTGGTAGGAGAACACCTTTGACTGAGAAGAGAGAAGCAGTGACTTTCAAGCAGTTGCTTTGTACTGAATCCCCGCTATGTGCAAAACCCCCTGTCCATTAGTTCAACTCATCTTGCGTTCTGTGTGCTTTAATCTCACTCTTATGTTCCCTCTTATTATAAATCAGTTAGATTCTCTCACTGGAAATGGAGCATAAGTGGCAGAGTGGATTTTCACATGTTCAACATGTGACACATCCTTTGAAGTGCCTTCTCTTTCTGGTTTTTATCTTGTTCTTGACTGTAAAACTTAAAGGAATTATGACATGCTGTTTTTACCAATCATAAAAGTCTTTGTCCTGGTCCTTAAAACGTGTATTAAAATGTTAAAACTAAAAACTCCACTCCAGGGAGCCATGACGGGTTCTTTTCTCTCTGTGTTCTGTGGCCTTTTGAGTAGCAAAGATAATATACCTAGTCACCAGAGATGGCATAGTTCAGAGACTTTCATGGTCTGTCTCATGTCAATCATCGCCTCTGCTCTGCCCCCCCAAAGACCTGGCCCTCCCACCTTCTCCAAACACCCCGCACGTATGGTGCAGTGATGTGATGTTGAGATACTCTAAACTAAAGTTTAGTTTATGCTTCAGCGATTTACTTATTCATTTGCAAGTTAGCGATATGTGTGGCAACTTACCCACATTTGATGAGTGTCTTCATTGAAATCAGTACATATTTTATAAACTCACCAACTCAGGAGCATCTTTTTGAGTCAATGTCACCAAGTTGGTGTTTAGAGTCAACGGCACAAAGTTAAAACACACAGTTCTCTAAAAGAATTTTTTTTTTTCTAAGAATCCTATAATTTACGTTCAGTAATTGGTGTATTTTTGTCTCATCGTTTGACACATGGTTAGGAACCAATTCCTCTTTCCAATAATGCTGATATATTGGATTTGAAAGAAAAGAGAATAAAATATACGTTTGAATATGCAGTGTGTGCATCTTACCATGATCACTCTCTGTCCCTGATCGTCCCCAGTACCTCCGTCTGCGTTCAGGGCTGTGGGTGTGTCTCTCAATAACAGCGGCAATAAAGCGTGTGTTGCTTACTGGAACACAAGACAGGAGAGAACACGTGTCAACTCAGAACATCCACTATGAAACCTGCAGAGCGCTGAGTTCTGGACAGTGGTGGAAGAAGTACTTACTTAAGTCAAATGATCAATACCACAATGTAGAAATACTCTGTTACAAGTCCTGTATTAAGAAGTTACTAAAAACTGATTTTTTTTCTTTCTTTTTTTTTAAATTTATACTGTATATGAATTTATATATGTATATACAATACATACATACATACTGTAGTACACACAGAGTCAGGGGTGTTGCACCAAATTCTGGGCCCTGGGTACTTTAACTATTGAAAAATAGCAGATATACAAGCTCACAGAACGGCACAGAGTGCCACGCTGCGAGCTTGTAGATCTGCTGTTTTTGAAATATTGTGAAGATTTATTGAAAAACCTGTTTCTATGTCAGTGGTGCTCAAACTTTTTCACTTGAAGGACCCCCAAAATTATATGTATTTTGTATTATAAATATTTAGTTCCAGGGACCCCCAGAAGCAACATTTTAGTTACAAATGTTCGCTTAAAAAAATACACAAGTATATTCAAAGATTTGCGCACATTTTCACGACTTTTCAAAAATAGCAGATCTACAAGCTCACAGCGTGGCACCGAGTATAAAATAATTATAGCCCCTCCACCTTGGGCCCCTTGTGAGACACACACACACACACACACACACACACACACACACACACACACACCCCTACCTTACTTATTCCTCTGTCCTCGTGGCTGTCTTCGTCTCGCTCGTCCCTCTCGTTGTCCAGGTTGGACATTCTCACTGACATCTCTGGACAAACAAAGTGGAAGACCACAGAATTACTTTATGTGCAAATAAATAACCTTAAAATATGAAGACTACAGAAAACGTGGACTGTGACATCACAACCTAATATAACTGGTATAACTTGGTGTTTAACTCATAACTAACTTATGAATGAAGGATTTTACTTCTTAACCGTTTCCCTGTAGCCATATGTAGGAGTAAATGCTGCATATGGAATATATATTACCTAGTATGTATGGAGGTATACAGGTAACACTGGGTGTAATTTAGAAATATATTTACATTATATATAAACACTGTACTGTATATAACAAAAGGTGAGCTGCAATGTGTGTATTTGTTTATTATCATAAAAGCAATACTTTTGACAGCTTCAGATGATAACTAGAAAATATTGTTCCTTCGAAACAATTGTGGGCTCGCTTCAAGCCAGAAAACAATGGCTATAAAAGTACACAATGTCAAGATCGCAGGCAGTGCTCTCTTTGACGTTACTGACGTCAAAGATTGGTCCATTTTGTTCCAAAAATGTGTTGTGCAAAAGTTGACCTGCTGGTGGCGCTATAACAGGCCAATGTGAGAAGGGTGGTATCTGTTCCTTGACCTATTGGGAATGTGCTTGCAAGATGATTTAGAGGCAGAAGAATAATTTGCATAAAACTGCAATATTCATTGAATTATTAAAAAAGCATGTTTACATTTTAAAGAAATCCGATCTGACAGATCTTTAGATATCGGTCCAAAGTTCACGTAAAAAAAGTTTTGTGCACGTGGAGCGAAAATTCCAGAATAAAAGCGGGTTTACGCGTTTTACAAACTGCTCAAAATGGCGGAAAATCGAAGGGCGGCGCTTACTTAACAATGACACAGATGTCTTCCGCTCGAGTCAAAGCACGCGTGTAAGCAAGTTGCATGACTTCAAACGAAACGAGTCATGACTTATGCCCGTTTGAAGTTTGAAATTTCAAACGCTTCGTATAGCGCCCCCCTTTGGCCGATTGGAATAAAATTGGTTTCAGTGATACTTTGACTAACCCTCTACATCTTTGCCAAATGCCATGAACGTGTAACTTTGCATGTATGATTTAGAGGCCGAAGAATAATTTGCATAAAACCGCAATATACATTGAATTATTAAAAAATTATATTTCACTTTAAAAGAAATCCGCCGAGATAAATCTGACCGTATTGGTCCAAAGTTCATGTAAAAAAAAGTTTCGTGCGCGTAACGAAAAAAACCCAGGAGGAGATAGATTTTTACTGTTTTTCATATAATTCCGAATTGTGGGAGACCTAAAGGTCAGAGGTCAAAAGTTAGAGGGTAAAAGTTGTTCGGCATGAGGAGACGCATAAGTGTATACAGGTTTCATGGCTGTATGTATAACACAGCATGAGCTATACCTGTTCAAAGATCGCACTTTCGAAGGCTTCCTACAGCGCCACCATTTGGCCGATTGCTATAGAAAATAATAGCACACTTCGCCACTGTAAACTGAACACATTGATGTTTTTATTTTCATTTTCTCACTAAGTATGTAGGAGTAGAACGGAACCGAAGTTCCCGTCTACAGTATGCATGATAGATAAATAATGACAAGAACTAAAGTGTGCTCGCCTATAGGCGAGCCCACAATTACTGACCTGTTCTCAGCGTAGCTGAGGTTGCCAGTACACTCATTGACCTCCAGGGGGCACTCACATGGACACTCACACTGCTCCATTCTGCACAACAGAAAATATACAGGTAAGTCTCTGAACATGAAGTCCCAACCCTACCCTCCCCTGCCCCTTCTTTGTATATACTTACTGTTTGTTTAGACTTACCGTTTTCTTTTTTTGTTCTCTCATTTTTTTTTTTTTTACATATCTACAGCATAGTACTGTGTTCTATTCGTCTGTCATTCAATGTTATATGAGATACTTAAATGGTTTCCTGTGGAAATAAGCTTAGTCTTTTCATGGATCTCCTTTTAGTAGACCTTGTACCAGTGAACTGTACCGTCATGAAACTGTACCTTTTCCTATGCAAACTTCTAATAAAGTCTTCAATCAATCAATCAAGTAAACCCATGACATATTATGCAACATCACAGACATGCTTGGTAGACCTGTGGCAGTTGAGACAGAGTCTGTCCACGGTGCTGCAGGCACAGAAAGCCAGGGAGTCACACGTCTCGTTGACGATACCAGCGAAGGCGTTGGTGCCAGGAATGCGAGTCAGTCGGTACTTTGAACAGTGACTGCCATGGACCAGGTTAGTAAGGTCACCCTGTGAGAGAGAAACAAAGGGACAGAGACAGAGACAGAAAGAAAGAAGGAAAGAAAGAAAGAAAGAAATGTAAAACTTGAGTATCCATTCAGCAAATTATTGGATTTAGCGATTTTAGCAAGCCAAAGTGTCCGTCTCTGTGTGTGTGTGTGTGTGTGTGTGTGTGTGTGTGTGTGTGTGTGTGTGTGTGTGTGTGTGAGAGAGAGAGAGAGAGAGAGAGAGAGAGAATGTGCTCCACCTGAAGGAGATGGCATAGGAGTTGAGCTTGGTGCGCTTTCGCACCAAGAAGGCTCCATCTCTGGGCACTCGCATCAGCATGTGTTCAGCCTGGACGTGGGACAGACTGGAATGGAACCATCAGGATTCTAGAATACAGGCAGAACTAGTTACAGTACATAAAACCCCCATTTTGTCTCATGTAATCTCATGTATCTCATTCATTCATTCATTGGCTCAATTCCCACCCACTTTCACACAAAGACAACTCATACTAGAACCCTCATACAAGAGTGTTTTTGGGGGAAGATTTGAATTCTTTCAGACTTTCCTAAACCACCAATTACTGATGTTTATATTATATTACAGGTCAAAAAATACAAAATCTTGTAAGAAAATAAGTAGATAATCACAGATAACTCTTTGGCAGACAATTTCTTTGAACAAATTCTGCTCTATTAGAACATTTGGGAAATTTTACCCAAAATACGGAATCTAGGTTGAAAGTTTTCTGCATACTTGCCGATACCGATGTCGCCAAAAAGTAAAATGTCCGATATATCAGTCAGACGATATATATCGGCCAGGCTCTAAAGGGCAGTCCATACTGTCTCCGACCACCAAACCTTTTGTTGGAAAGATCAGACTTTCCAACGTGCAGCTTTCCAAACTCAAATTCGGGGTAATTCTTTTCAGAAGTTGCGAGTGCCACCATTTTGTAGTTGAACCGGACCTTACCGACAAAGAATTTGGTGGTCGGAGACAGTATATGGACTGCCCTTAACTCATACACACATGGCAATATAACGTCACTGTCGGGCAGAAACTTTGTATCTCCAAGTTTCAAAATGTGTATGTTTTCAAGCCCTACTTAATCATACAAAAGCTTTGTGTGCACTAGTTTTAAAATGATAAAATACAAAACAAACAGTTTTGGACATACAAGGTTTCCACTCGACAACGACGATAAGCAACTACACACACATTGCTTTCCCATGCTATCGCTCTCCCAACAACACACACTCTTCGTCACGTCTCACTCTCTGCTCTCATGCGCGTTGGGCTGCGGCACGGGGCTGCCCAGCCTCACCTCGAACTCGTTGCAGCGGAGCGGCGTGTCCCTGTAGTGGCAGATAAGGCGGTACAGGCTGTCGAACACCAGGTTGTCCGTCAGGTAGAAGTGTGTGAGGCCCGACTCCTGGCGGGAATGGATCCGGCAGTGCTGGACACGTCCGGAACGCCTGGAAAGATTAGTTGTTGTTGTTTTCGTTGTTTACAGGAGGTTGGCCTAGAATTGGCCTAGAATTATTGAATGCTTTAACCAGTGAAAAATAGCAGATATACAAGCTCACATTTTTTTTTAAAGTTGTGATAATGTGTGCAAATCTTTGAATATATGTATTTTCAAAGCGAACGTTTGTATATCACATTTTGCTTCTGGGTGGTCCCTGGAACTAAATATTTTGAGATGCGGGTCTGTGGACAAATACATATCATTTTGGGGGTCCTTCACATGAAAATGTTTGAGAACCACTGACATAGTAGTCTCTCAAGAACAGACTAACTGAGCTCCAGTTAAGTGAAAAGGACCTTTTCTTTGACGATGGCTATAGCCAGATTGCTGACATAGAAACATAGAGCGAGGTCAGATGTTCTTGTGGTCCCGTAGACCCACACTGCTGCTGCTGTGTTCACAGTGGGGGCCACCAGGGGGTGCAACTGGTCCAATAGGAAAGGAGAGGAAAATTCATATAGTGTTTATTTCAATTCAAATTCAATTCATAAGATTATTGTGCCAGTTTCAACCAGAACATTATTATAAAAGATGTCACCCACATTCTCACAACTTTGCTTTATATGCCTTTTGCAATGCAGTCCAGGCAGCTCCCTGTAGGATCAGGGAGAGACAAATTCAACAAACAGAGCTCCACCCACCAGAATGATAAAGTGTAGTCTCCCACAAAGGTGCTGCTCGTTGTTGTTACACTCCTGGGGTTCAGAGAGAAGTTCAAGTTTTAATTTGGGCTGCAGGTTTGAAGTCCACTTGCTTAAAAAAGAAAACACAAAGAAAATGTATATAGAGGTACAAGAGATACAAAGACACAGGTATTTTCCCTTGTATTCTACAGGTAAAATTCCCAGTTTTCCCCTCACATGCAGTCCGCTATTTTTGGCAAAGAGGTTTGGTGTAGTTGGAAAAAAGAGCAGACCAAGTACTGACCCAAAGGTCAAGTTTACAAAATATTGGGGGTTTTAGGTCGTTAAATGTCTGAAAATACACATTAACATGAATCCAATATGTAGCGGGGGTCCCTGCTTCATCTTTCTCTCAGCTGAGGGCTTTCAGTCCATGGCCTGAAAAACTTTGAAGACCCCCCAACTCACTTTCTATCCATAATCATCCAATTATATCAGTTGGACCGCCTGGAAACAATATGTGGTGCATGTGGAGACTTTATCCCCTTTTCCACTATAGGGCCAAACCAGAACTAGAACAGAACCTTCCAGAACCAAGAACTTTAAGAACCCGTGAAGTTCCGGGACCAAGTTCTGCTTACGTTTCAATATACAGTAACCAGACCTAACCGGGAAGGTCCCAAAAAAGAGCAGCAGTGCAGCTGGCCCCGCCCATAGGTTCCCAGAACTCAAGTTTAGTACTACATCAAGAGAAGGACCTAAAAAAGGTTCCCAGAACCTTGTCTGAAACCGGGCTGCGTGCTATGGAAACAAAACCAGAACCAAAAAATAGGTTCAGGTTCTGGAAAGTTCAGGTTCTGCCTCGTAGTGGAAAAGGGGCTTTTCATAATAGTTTTATAAAAGTCCTCTCATCATTATCATTGGCATTCTTACCATCATTATCATCAATACCATCTTCAACATCAGTATCAGCATCATCATTACCGCCTTCATCATCATCATTGTCATCATCATCATCATCATCATCATCATCATCATCTCTAGCTCTTTTCCTTCATCCTCCTCCTCTTCCTCAGCTGTCTGGTAGTGAGACGTCTCCTCTGAGTAGTAAATCTTATTACGGGTCAACACAAAGTAGTGCGGAGTCCATGTCTGAAACACAAATGTTAATGTCACCTACAACCCT
Source organism: Nannobrachium achirus (assembly GCF_963921795.1). Taxonomy (NCBI): domain Eukaryota; kingdom Metazoa; phylum Chordata; class Actinopteri; order Myctophiformes; family Myctophidae; genus Nannobrachium; species Nannobrachium achirus. The sequence continues at coordinate 27,821,142 of NC_137810.1, read as the reverse complement.
AGTCAAAAAATCCTTTAGGATTCCGATAGAAAAAATCCTTTAGAAAATCCTATAGGATATTGTCTTATAGGATTATAAAATCCTTTAGAAAATCCCATTAAGAATCCTATAAGAATCCTTTACAGTTTTGGAACAGATCCTATAGGATATTGTCTTATAGGATTATAAAATCCTTTAGAAAATCCCATTAAGAATCCTATTAGAATCCTTTACAGTTTTGGAACAGATCCTATTGGATATTTTCTTATAGGATAATCCTATAAGAAAATATCCAATAGGATCTGTTCCAAAACTGTAAAGGATTCTTATAGGATTCTCTATCAGAATCCTAAAGGATATTTTGGCGAGGCATTGTACATCTTTATGGTACTGTAATGCCTCAGGTGCCTTGCCTGGCTGCCACCCACCAACAGGGGGTGGTGTTGTGCGCACTGATTTATCAGGCTATCAGTGTTAAGACATACAGTATTATATTTGACATTATCATTGACATCTTGAGTGAGAACTTACGACCTCCGGTGCTTGAATCCTGCCCTGATCCTCTGCGCCAAGGCCATCGCGTGTTTGTCGAGGTCGCGGCAACAGAAAATGATACGCTCCGCCAATCATAGTAAACCACACACACCCGACATCAAGATCAAGTCCAGACGGAACCTTTATACCATAACGTAACCATAACACATTAACATGAACGTGACATGAAGCAACAAGTAATACTGCCCTGTCCCTGTGATTTTTATATGCAAACTGCTATTAAAGTATTCAATCAAAAGAACTAGAGATGTATCTGGGTGACTTACAGTGCGTGCGCTACAGTGGGTACATGCACGTTTCTTTCTGACAACCACCTAAATATTGTCCGGTTACCGTGCAGACGCAATTTATATCCGACATCATTGATTAGACGTTTTCCTGGCTGGGACCCAAACTAGTGAAAACAGCAGATCTACAAGCTCACAACGCGTCTTGACTTGATGTGAGCTTGTAGATTGGCTATTTTCAGTAGGCCTAGCCTACTTCTTCTTATTCTTTTTATATGTAATTTCTTAGATGTGTTTGCTTGTTTGAAAAACATATGAATAGGCACATAATCACGTAGGCTAGTGTAAAAAAACATCACAAGGATGCAGCTGGGACGTGTCATCAGTGATGTAGCCTGGGGTCGACGGGTGTTTCGGGTCTCGCAACATCATACACCCTCGCCCAGGTGACCCAGCCGGGGTTGATCAAGTCCCGACTTACGTCCCAGTAGCTATCCACGATCAGTCCTATTAGGGAAAGACAGAGTCACTCAATGTGCAGCACCGGAACTACTCTGCCAGGATTGGGGAGCCATTCTGGCGCGTGGAAGAACTAGGCTCTATGGGTTGACTCCTGGCCGGGCTCCTCCTACGTCTTACCAGGTCCTCTCCTGCTCTCACCAGGTTCAGAACCTGTGCGTTGCACCAGACCCCAATCCAAACATTCCATTCAGCTGCTGCAATTGAATGGCCCTCCTAAAGGCCTCACCGTGGATTTGTTGGGCTTCTTCCTCACGGAAGACACAGGCTGGGGCGCTAACCCAACCTGCTCCCGGGTGCCGTCTAAATTCCGGCCGTCAACCGAGTCTCCGGTGGTCACCAAACTATTCCTGGTTGTCACATAGTCTATTCCTATGAGCCACTATAAATAGAACTAATAGTGTAAAAAACATCACAAGGATGCAGCTGGGACGTATCATCAGTGATGTAGCCTGGGGTCGACGGGTGTTTCGGGTCTCGCAACATCATACACCCTCGCCCAGGTGACCCAGCCGGGGTTGATCAAGTCCCGACTTACGTCCCAGTAGCTATCCACGATCAGTCCTATTAGGGAAAGACAGAGTCACTCAATGTGCAGCACCGGAACTACTCTGCCAGGATTGGGGAGCCATTCTGGCGCGTGGAAGAACTAGGCTCTATGGGTTGACTCCTGGCCGGGCTCCTCCTACGTCTTACCAGGTCCTCTCCTGCTCTCACCAGGTTCAGAACCTGTGCGTTGCACCAGACCCCAATCCAAACATTCCATTCAGCTGCTGCAATTGAATGGCCCTCCTAAAGGCCTCACCGTGGATTTGTTGGGCTTCTTCCTCACGGAAGACACAGGCTGGGGCGCTAACCCAACCTGCTCCCGGGTGCCGTCTAAATTCCGGCCGTCAACCGAGTCTCCGGTGGTCACCAAACTATTCCTGGTTGTCACATAGTCTATTCCTATGAGCCACTATAAATAGAACTAATAGTGTAAAAAACATCACAAGGATGCAGCTGGGACGTATCATCAGTGATGTAGCCTGGGGTCGACGGGTGTTTCGGGTCTCGCAACATCATACACCCTCGCCCAGGTGACCCAGCCGGGGTTGATCAAGTCCCGACTTACGTCCCAGTAGCTATCCACGATCAGTCCTATTAGGGAAAGACAGAGTCACTCAATGTGCAGCACCGGAACTACTCTGCCAGGATTGGGGAGCCATTCTGGCGCGTGGAAGAACTAGGCTCTATGGGTTGACTCCTGGCCGGGCTCCTCCTACGTCTTACCAGGTCCTCTCCTGCTCTCACCAGGTTCAGAACCTGTGCGTTGCACCAGACCCCAATCCAAACATTCCATTCAGCTGCTGCAATTGAATGGCCCTCCTAAAGGCCTCACCGTGGATTTGTTGGGCTTCTTCCTCACGGAAGACACAGGCTGGGGCGCTAACCCAACCTGCTCCCGGGTGCCGTCTAAATTCCGGCCGTCAACCGAGTCTCCGGTGGTCACCAAACTATTCCTGGTTGTCACATAGTCTATTCCTATGAGCCACTATAAATAGAACTAATAGTGTAAAAAACATCACAAGGATGCAGCTGGGACGTATCATCAGTGATGTAGCCTGGGGTCGACGGGTGTTTCGGGTCTCGCAACATCATACACCCTCGCCCAGGTGACCCAGCCGGGGTTGATCAAGTCCCGACTTACGTCCCAGTAGCTATCCACGATCAGTCCTATTAGGGAAAGACAGAGTCACTCAATGTGCAGCACCGGAACTACTCTGCCAGGATTGGGGAGCCATTCTGGCGCGTGGAAGAACTAGGCTCTATGGGTTGACTCCTGGCCGGGCTCCTCCTACGTCTTACCAGGTCCTCTCCTGCTCTCACCAGGTTCAGAACCTGTGCGTTGCACCAGACCCCAATCCAAACATTCCATTCAGCTGCTGCAATTGAATGGCCCTCCTAAAGGCCTCACCGTGGATTTGTTGGGCTTCTTCCTCACGGAAGACACAGGCTGGGGCGCTAACCCAACCTGCTCCCGGGTGCCGTCTAAATTCCGGCCGTCAACCGAGTCTCCGGTGGTCACCAAACTATTCCTGGTTGTCACATAGTCTATTCCTATGAGCCACTATAAATAGAACTAATAGTGTAAAAAACATCACAAGGATGCAGCTGGGACGTATCATCAGTGATGTAGCCTGGGGTCGACGGGTGTTTCGGGTCTCGCAACATCATACACCCTCGCCCAGGTGACCCAGCCGGGGTTGATCAAGTCCCGACTTACGTCCCAGTAGCTATCCACGATCAGTCCTATTAGGGAAAGACAGAGTCACTCAATGTGCAGCACCGGAACTACTCTGCCAGGATTGGGGAGCCATTCTGGCGCGTGGAAGAACTAGGCTCTATGGGTTGACTCCTGGCCGGGCTCCTCCTACGTCTTACCAGGTCCTCTCCTGCTCTCACCAGGTTCAGAACCTGTGCGTTGCACCAGACCCCAATCCAAACATTCCATTCAGCTGCTGCAATTGAATGGCCCTCCTAAAGGCCTCACCGTGGATTTGTTGGGCTTCTTCCTCACGGAAGACACAGGCTGGGGCGCTAACCCAACCTGCTCCCGGGTGCCGTCTAAATTCCGGCCGTCAACCGAGTCTCCGGTGGTCACCAAACTATTCCTGGTTGTCACATAGTCTATTCCTATGAGCCACTATAAATAGAACTAATAGTGTAAAAAACATCACAAGGATGCAGCTGGGACGTATCATCAGTGATGTAGCCTGGGGTCGACGGGTGTTTCGGGTCTCGCAACATCATACACCCTCGCCCAGGTGACCCAGCCGGGGTTGATCAAGTCCCGACTTACGTCCCAGTAGCTATCCACGATCAGTCCTATTAGGGAAAGACAGAGTCACTCAATGTGCAGCACCGGAACTACTCTGCCAGGATTGGGGAGCCATTCTGGCGCGTGGAAGAACTAGGCTCTATGGGTTGACTCCTGGCCGGGCTCCTCCTACGTCTTACCAGGTCCTCTCCTGCTCTCACCAGGTTCAGAACCTGTGCGTTGCACCAGACCCCAATCCAAACATTCCATTCAGCTGCTGCAATTGAATGGCCCTCCTAAAGGCCTCACCGTGGATTTGTTGGGCTTCTTCCTCACGGAAGACACAGGCTGGGGCGCTAACCCAACCTGCTCCCGGGTGCCGTCTAAATTCCGGCCGTCAACCGAGTCTCCGGTGGTCACCAAACTATTCCTGGTTGTCACATAGTCTATTCCTATGAGCCACTATAAATAGAACTAATAGTGTAAAAAACATCACAAGGATGCAGCTGGGACGTATCATCAGTGATGTAGCCTGGGGTCGACGGGTGTTTCGGGTCTCGCAACATCATACACCCTCGCCCAGGTGACCCAGCCGGGGTTGATCAAGTCCCGACTTACGTCCCAGTAGCTATCCACGATCAGTCCTATTAGGGAAAGACAGAGTCACTCAATGTGCAGCACCGGAACTACTCTGCCAGGATTGGGGAGCCATTCTGGCGCGTGGAAGAACTAGGCTCTATGGGTTGACTCCTGGCCGGGCTCCTCCTACGTCTTACCAGGTCCTCTCCTGCTCTCACCAGGTTCAGAACCTGTGCGTTGCACCAGACCCCAATCCAAACATTCCATTCAGCTGCTGCAATTGAATGGCCCTCCTAAAGGCCTCACCGTGGATTTGTTGGGCTTCTTCCTCACGGAAGACACAGGCTGGGGCGCTAACCCAACCTGCTCCCGGGTGCCGTCTAAATTCCGGCCGTCAACCGAGTCTCCGGTGGTCACCAAACTATTCCTGGTTGTCACATAGTCTATTCCTATGAGCCACTATAAATAGAACTAATAGTGTAAAAAACATCACAAGGATGCAGCTGGGACGTATCATCAGTGATGTAGCCTGGGGTCGACGGGTGTTTCGGGTCTCGCAACATCATACACCCTCGCCCAGGTGACCCAGCCGGGGTTGATCAAGTCCCGACTTACGTCCCAGTAGCTATCCACGATCAGTCCTATTAGGGAAAGACAGAGTCACTCAATGTGCAGCACCGGAACTACTCTGCCAGGATTGGGGAGCCATTCTGGCGCGTGGAAGAACTAGGCTCTATGGGTTGACTCCTGGCCGGGCTCCTCCTACGTCTTACCAGGTCCTCTCCTGCTCTCACCAGGTTCAGAACCTGTGCGTTGCACCAGACCCCAATCCAAACATTCCATTCAGCTGCTGCAATTGAATGGCCCTCCTAAAGGCCTCACCGTGGATTTGTTGGGCTTCTTCCTCACGGAAGACACAGGCTGGGGCGCTAACCCAACCTGCTCCCGGGTGCCGTCTAAATTCCGGCCGTCAACCGAGTCTCCGGTGGTCACCAAACTATTCCTGGTTGTCACATAGTCTATTCCTATGAGCCACTATAAATAGAACTAATAGTGTAAAAAACATCACAAGGATGCAGCTGGGACGTATCATCAGTGATGTAGCCTGGGGTCGACGGGTGTTTCGGGTCTCGCAACATCATACACCCTCGCCCAGGTGACCCAGCCGGGGTTGATCAAGTCCCGACTTACGTCCCAGTAGCTATCCACGATCAGTCCTATTAGGGAAAGACAGAGTCACTCAATGTGCAGCACCGGAACTACTCTGCCAGGATTGGGGAGCCATTCTGGCGCGTGGAAGAACTAGGCTCTATGGGTTGACTCCTGGCCGGGCTCCTCCTACGTCTTACCAGGTCCTCTCCTGCTCTCACCAGGTTCAGAACCTGTGCGTTGCACCAGACCCCAATCCAAACATTCCATTCAGCTGCTGCAATTGAATGGCCCTCCTAAAGGCCTCACCGTGGCTATAGGATATGCGGTGACCATATAGCCTAAGCTTTTTATAGTCTTGAAATAAAATATATTTTGACAGACAACACTATAGCCTGTTGCCATGTAGGACTACTGACCACTGTTATTGCAATCGGGGTTATATAAATGTCCATGACGCGCCATGAGCGCCACAGCCACACAGGCGTGATGTTTAATTGATAGCATAAATAGAAAGGGAGATAGGTCCCGTCCTATCCTAACACATGTCATACAATAAAATAAATAGAGAGTTCACAGAATAAATACAAATTTGACTAAGAGTAGCCTAATTGTTTGAGAAATGACCATATAGGGTCTGGGAATTAAAGCAGCTCGGGCGATCAACATTAACCTTCAACCCACCTTTACTCTATAGTTTTTTATTGACTTTTTATAGGCTGTCAGCCTATATTTTTCTTTATAGACTATAGGCTATTTATAGGATATGGTTAAACCATGCTTGATCATTTGCATTTGTTGCGTTGCCTAATAGCCTAATAAAAACACTATTTCTGTTAGAAGCCGTTGTCATTGATTGTTCTTTAGATTCAGGAAACATCTATGAAGTGTTTTACTAGCTCAGAAATAAATCAAATAGTCTATGAAGTGTTTTGTAGCCTTATTCTATAGATTATTAACCGCAATCTACTTGCGTTCTGCAGTCACCAAAATGTCGGGTTGATGCGCTGCCGTCTCCAAATCTCTCCATGACCATGTGTCCAAAATAACAGATGTATAAGCCGTCGACACGCCATGACACAATGCGTTGATATCTTGTAACTCTGTTTTTTTGTGTGTGGCGCGCCGCGCATTACGCAGCTAGGGAGCAACACCGCCTATTCAATCATGCCTTGGTCAAGTAAGTTGGTCATTATGAAGCGATTTAAACAAAACAAAAAATGTCTCCTCATTCCTTAGAAGCAGAGCATGACCAATGACTGTATTGTGTCCCTATTAAATCTGTATATATTGAAACGTTGGCATTTGAAAATAGCCATCTACCAGCTCTCCAGTGTTGCGCTCCAAATGGATATTCCCCGACATTGATTCTCAAAGCTCTGAGCTTTGCTTGCCTTTATATAAAACCATAATTGATATGATATAAATTATAACTATCATCTACAATTACTTGTTATAGAAAACGTTTGTAATCGGGTCTTTATTTGCTGTGCAATGAATTAATCAAAGAGTGAATGTCAACAATGCTTCGCTAATCATTTCTTTGAATAGAATTGACACAAGGAGGAACTGACACTATCACTTCTGATAATTGTGGGCTCGCCTGGAAGGCGAGCACACGTATGTTATCTTCATTATTTATTTCTATATATACTAGTCAGTATCTCCTCAAAACTTTGGCGCGCTTCATCTCTTAAACGCTTAGGTCTACACCTTTCAACACCATTCAAATTTTTATGTGTTCAGCTTACTGAGGACACGTGTGCTTGTATTTTTGGTTTTGAAATGTTTTGTAGTATAAATATAAAAAAATAAAAATGTTTAACTTTAAGCACCCAATGCATTTCCAATGGGTTTAGTGAGTGGGGACAGAGTGGAGAGAAGGATAATAGACCCATGTTTATGTTAAGGCGCTGTGGCTGCAGTGTTCACACTTCAGATATGCTATCTATATCATTGCGTTCACACAGGTCTGCTCTCTGATTTGATCCAAATATCTAAGCTTTGTGATGTATATATTCTGAGTTAAAACTACAAATATCTATAAATGTCCCTCTCCACTCTACTGATTGAGACAGCTGTGATTAAAGGCCTGTCTGTCATTGGCTGTTCTGTGGTGCTGCAAAGTAACCAAGTACATTTACTCAAGTATATACAAGTACTTGTACCTACAGTACAATTTTGAGGTACTTTTACTCTACTTTCCATTTTTGTTACATATACTCTACTATAAATACAGCATTTGACAGCCTCAGTTACTTGTTACTTTGCAGATTTTATTATTAATAAAAAACATAGATGGACCACTTAATACTGCTATGAAGTTGTGGCTAATGAAGTTGATCTACAATGTGCACACGCACGCACGCACGCACGCACGCACGCACGCACGCACGCACGCACGCACGCACGCACGCACGCACGCACGCACACACACACACACACACACACACACACACACACACACACACACACACACACACACACACACAAACAACTGTTACTGTGGAGACGTTTGCTTGTATTTGTCTTTGAGACATGTTTTGTAGTGTTTTAGAAATTGTACTTAAAAAGAATAAGGTTTTAGGATCCCGGGCAATGGGATTTACAGTATATATCCTAGAACCCGCAGGGACAATCAGCCGTATTAGTGGTTGTTGTTGGTTTTCAGGGAGATATCACAACCAATGCATTTTCAAATCAGATCCACAAACACAATAAAAGTCATGCTCCACTCCTCAGTCTGGAGTGGCCACATAGAAGAACGCCTTGGTTATAGACATAGTGGAGGACAGATGTGATCTGGGATTGTTAACCTACAGTATATGCACTCAATATACACCTCTAGAACACATAGAATATGTACAGTAAGGTTCAGTAGAGTACAGTAAAAGTACAGTAAGGTTCAGTAGAGTACAGTAAAGTACAGTAAGGTACAGTAAAGTACAATAAAGTACAATAAAGTACAGTAAGGTACAGTGGAGTACAGTAAAGTACAGTAGAGTAAAGTACAGTAGAGTACAGTAAAGTACAGTATAGTAAGGTACAGTACGGTACAGTAGAGTACAGTATAGTATAGTACAGTAAGGTACAGTACAGTAAGGTACAGTAGAGTACAGTAAAGTACAGTACAGTAAGGTACAGTACAGTACAGTAAGGTACAGTAGAGTACAGTAAAGTACAGTAAGGTACAGTACAGTAGAGTACAGTAAAGTACAGTAAGTTACAGTAGAGTACAGTAAAGTACAGTAAGGTACAGTAAAGTACAAAACAATACAGTAAGGTACAGTAGAGTACAGTAAAGTACAGTAGAGTACAGTAAAGTACAATAAAGTACAGTAAAGTAGAATAAAGTACAGTAAGGTACAGTGGAGTAAAGTACAGTAGAGTACAGTAAAGTACAGTAAAGTACAGTATAGTAAGGTACAGTAGAGTACAGTACAGTAAGGTACAGTACGGTACAGTAGAGTACAGTATAGTATAGTACAGTAAGGTACAGTACAGTACAGTAAGGTACAGTAGAGTACAGTAAAGTACAGTACAGTAAGGTACAGTAGAGTACAGTAAAGTACAGTAAGTTACAGTACAGTACAGTACAGTACAGTAAGGTGCAGTACAGTATAGTAAGGTACAGTACAATACTGTAGGGTACTGTACCTTACAGTACCTTAAAGTATCCTATTTGTTGGGTTGGAATCGAGCCCACACTGTTTCGAAGGAACAGTATTTCTAGTTACAGTATAGGTATTCTAGGTAGGCTACTATTATTAACTGAATGAGTGGTTGGTTTGATTTATTTGTAATGAAATTGAAGGCAAAAACAAGCATTAATTAATGAATTAATAATTTAATCGTGCACCAGCCCAAATCGCGCAATAAAGGAAACCCAGCATGCGGAGTTATTCATCTATAAATAAAGTGTTTGTGCTTCTTCTCAAACAGACTACACATAGACATAGTACACAAATAAAATAACTGGAGCATTTAGGCCTGCAGCAGGAATAATAATTCCAGGGGTGATGTTTCAACCAGACAGTGTTTCAGTTTCAGATGCAATACGCGACAAGCAGCAGCAGCAGCAGTCCATAATCAAAGCGATCGGCTGTAAGCCTGTAACATTAATGATCAGTCAATCAAATTGAATATTAAAATGATTCCCACGCAGTCTGTGTAGTTTGGCAGGTCCTGTGCAATACTGTATCTTTTATTTATTCCTTGGCTGGCTTCTGCGTGCAGGAACGCGGAAGAATGGCTGTCGAGTGAGTGTCTGTTGATTCTGGAGGTGGAGGGGCTTGCTTGATTGCTGGTAATCCCGCAGCTGGTCCGTTTTCCAGCAAAATTCAGGGAAACAACGATCGCCCCGCCGAGATTGGCCGTTTTGTCAGAGGCGCGAGAGATTTGTTTGGTCCTTTTTCTAAGACATTTCAGGGAAACGGGGACAGCGATTGGCGGCCCAACCTCGACAGAGAAGTCACAGCAGGCGCCACAGCTCCTGCTAGTAAGGATGGGTTTTTGGTCCTATTTGACATTTTATAGGATCCAATAGGATTTCCCCTACACAAATCCTATTGGATTTTTTCTTATAGGATTATTATCCTATAAGAAAATATCCAATAGGATCTGTTCCAAAACTGTAAGGGAGTGTGCGATTTTAACGCGCGGTTGGTATGGTCCATAACGGGGGGGGATCATCAAATATTTTTTTTAGATCTTGGGGGGATCATGATTTTTTTCATTTTGGCTTTAGGGGGGCCATGCAACTTTAATTTGTCGAATTTTGTAATAAAAAATGCTTAGTTTGTTCTTTATCTAAATAACATCATCAAGTTAGTATACCCAGTTTCAACTATACATTGTCCCCTACATAGTTGATGGACTTGGTACATTCCAGTTGTTCTAATACATCCCTCGGCCCCTCCCCCTGGCTGCTCTCAGTGCGTCTCTGTGTTGTCGAAGTTCGCTGCACAGTGTGCAGTGCACACACAGGAGTTTCTCGTAGCAGCTGGACTGGATAGGCTAACAACCACCATATTTGTTACCAAGAGAGGAATATAGCATTAGAAAGAAAGGTGTAGTCTCTCTCTCTCTCTCTCTCTCTCTCTCTCTCTCTCTCTCTCTCTCTCTCTCTCTCTCTCTCTCTCTTTCTTTCTCTTTCTCTCTCTCTCTCTCTCTCTCTCTCTCTCTCTCTCTCTCTGCTGCGAAGTGGGAATTGGAGTCAGAAGGAGAGAGAAAAGACTCATGCACACTTTGTTGACTTGGTTGCTTGATGAATATCATGGAAAATAGATCAGTTACTCAATCTTAGTTTGGAGTGTTTTTGTAACCCCACTACAAGTCTAGAATAAAAAATGTACTTGAGTAAAAGTACCTAAGTATTGTCAAATGAAAGTCCCAAAAGTAAAAGTACTCATTATGCAGAATGTCCTGTTCTTTAATGATATTTTAAAAATAGCAGATCTACAAGCTCACAATGGAAGGCACGCAGGACAACTAACAACAACCCATATAAAACAAACATTATACACTTGATTGAAGTTCTTTATGGGGAGATGTTATGGAAACTGTACAAGATCACCACCAAAGCCCTTTCAACCTTCTCAAAGTTGCATAACAGAGATATATGCAGCATCGTGACCACTCGACCATACCAGTGAGTAGCCTATATATTTGATTAATTGCTGGCCAAATAAATCTATCAATTTATGAAACATTTGCGCAGACCCGACTTTCAGACTATTTCTCATTATTCTGTACATGTGTTGTTGGCCTGAAACATGATGCAGCAGAAACACCTTGTTGTGAAAACATGCAGTATGCGTGCAAACACAGCCTGTGCGATTATAGTCCAATATAATTAATTTCCTTATGCAAGATGAAGCTGTAGTATGTTTGTTGTACAGCCTACTACTCCTTTACATTCGTTTTTGCACCTGCTTGTCATCCATGCATTCAAATTATTATGTCCGGTATTTTTTATCAGATGTCCGATAAATTAAAAATACTAGCACGATAGCTTAATATATATATATATATATGTATATGTTTATTGGGAAGGGGGGTCATGCATTTTTCTCAAGTCACACAGGGGGGACCACAAAACAATATTTTAAGGTTGTGGGGGGACCATGAAAAAAAAAAAAAAGATATCACCTGTCAACCAGCACCCCCTAGTGGGTAAATAACGTACACTCCCTAAAGGATTCTTATAGGATTCTTAATGGGATTTTTTAAAGGATTTTTCTATCCTATTGGATTTTTTTCTTATAGGATTATTATCCTATAAGAAAATATCCAATAGGATCTGTTCCAAAACTGTAAAGGATTCTTATAGGATTCTTAATGGGATTTTCTAAAGGATTTTTCTATCAGAAATCCTACAGCCTCCACTTCAACTCATAGCTAGATCAGATGTAGGGAGAACGTAGGGAATAATACCGCCCATAACTCTATCATTGGCCCCCCGTTGCCATGGTGACCGGTGATTGGCTCGTATTCCCAGCTATGGGACCGGCGGATCCAATTTCAACCGAGGGGGGCGTAGCCAGAACACACACACACACACACACACACACACACACACACACACACACACACACACAGCCCCTAGAGAGCGCAGCCCCTCCGAGAAGTGCGTCCGGCGGTCACATATGTCCGACCGGAAACGTGCTGCGGCACAATAGTTCCGCCACAATAGTTCCCCCCCCCCCCCCCCCCCCCCCCAATTTTTTTTTTTTTTTTTTAAACTTTTTTTTTTACCTTTTTTTTTTTTTTTTAACTAGATGTGAGCGGCCCGAAGGGCCGCGACCCTCTAGTTGGAACTTTACAAAATCCAATTGGATTTTGCAAAACTCCAATAGGATCCTATTGGACTTTCCAAAGTTAGATATAACCCAACTTTGGAAAGTCCAATAGGATCCTATTGGAACTTTACAAAATCCAATTGGATGTTGCAAAGTTCCAATAGGATCCTATTGGACTTTCCAAAGTTAGATATAACCCAATAGGATCCTATTGGAACTTTGCAAAATCCTTTTGCAAAGTTCCAATAGGATCCTATTGGACTTTCCAAAGTTAGATATAACCCAATAGGATCCTATTGGAACTTTACACAATCCAATTGGATTTTGCAAAGTTCCAATAGGATCCTATTGGACTTTCCAAAGTTAGATATAACCCAATAGGATCCTATTGGAACTTTACAAAATCCAATTGGATTTTGCAAAGTTCCAATACGATCCTATTGGACTTTCCAAAGTTAGATATAACCCAATAGGATCCTATGGAACTTTACAAAATCCAATTGGATTTTGCAAAGTTCCAATAGGATCCTATTGGACTTTACAGAGTTAGATATAACCCAATAGGATCCTATTGGAACTTTACAACATCCAATAGGATTTTGCAAAGTTCCAATAGGATCCTATTGGACTTTCCAAAGTTAGATATAACCCAATAGGATCCTATTGGAAATTTGCAAAATCCTATTGGATTTTCTAAAGTACCGATAGAATCCTATAGGACTGTATTGGAAATTTGTGAAAAACCAATATGATCCTATAGGATTTTCAAAATCCTATAGGATTATATTGGAAATTTCGAAGATCCTATAGGATTTTTTGACTAGGGTATGCAGGTGTTTTTTGATTTTGACAACAAGGTGGCGCTCTAGAGCCATATTTTCAGAGACGAGTTTATTTTTTATTTTTTTAGAGTTTTTTTAACAACTTCTACCCCCCCTAAATCCTAAATGCCGATCACGAATATGCAGGTTTCGTTTGATTTCGACAAAAGGTGGCGCTATAAATCCTTGTCCAAAAATGCATTTTTTAAAATTTTGAATATTTTCATTGATTTTTTATATTAAATCCCCTATTTCGACCACGCCAAGTCGAATGGTGCAGGTCCCAACTCTCTACAACCCCTAAAAAGACCATTTTCATGTCTAAAACGGCCTTTACAAAGGGTTAAAAAAAAAAAAAAAATTATCAAATTTTTTATGGATTCTGCGCCCTCAAAAACATATAGATACATTGTCATTAAAACAAAATCTATTTTCCTATTTTTACAGTTGATTTTAAGGCGTTTTTTTCGGTCAACAAACACGTTTTAGGGGTTAATTCTGCAACCGTTCGAAATTTTATAAAAGTTTCACCTCAGAGGTGCTTAAGGGGTCCCCTCCAAGACTCGATTTGTATTACTTCCGGTTTATTGCTTCTCCTTTGCTAAAATCACTATTTTGGAGCTAAAAAGGCCTTTTTTCGGGTTTTCTGAGTCTCCTAGAGTCACGGGATATTTTTCTTTGGAAGGAGCGCACAAAAAAACATATAGAATTGGTGTTGATGAAACAAAAGGTGTTTTCATAATTTATTTATTGATTTTTGAATGCGTTAGCATTGAAAAAACAGTTCTTAAGACTTTTTAAGACAATGGCTTGACCTTCGCTCGAACTAACAAGTCACACGTGTTCTGGGGAGGTATAGCGACATAACGCTACAGTTAGTCCCGTTCCGTTTGTTCCTAATCGCTCAGACTAGCTTAGATGAACGTTAGCATAACAAAACACGCTAATCTACATATTTCTCCGCAACGGCTTGACTTTTGCTCGAACTAACAACTCAGGCGGTGTCCGGGGGGGCGTACCGACGTATTCAATGGGTTATCCGGGTTCTGATTCGCCCTTTCGGTACCAAGCCACGATGTAAACAAACCAAGCTTAGCTAACACCCGAATCAAGGTTTACAGCCAAAATTAAGTGCTTTATCACTAATTATATTAAAAATCGTTACTCTCATCAGATGCCCCATGAATCAAAGTGTGTGTGGTAAATATCAGCTAAAAGCGAATAACTTTTTTTTTCAGTCGTTTTTTGGAAAATAGAAATAAATACTTTATCGATAATTATATTAAAAATCGTTACTCTCATCAGATTCCCAATGTTTCAGATAGCCTTTCTGGTAAATATCAGCTAAAACGGAATTATTTTATTTTTCGACAATTTTCAGGATTTTCAGAGGCTATTTTAGCGAGTGCAAACGACCACTCAAATAGCTAGAGGGGGTCCCCCTGAACACGTGGAAAAAAGAACTTTTCAAAACGGATGCACCGTTCCGGAGTTATGGTCAAAAACATGTTTCGTTTGCAGCAAAGGATTCTGGGAAATAGAAAATCAACTTTAAAACGTTAATTTCACCCACTGCCACACATCGTACAGAGAAAAGAGTTATATATCTGTGTAGGGTATTCAACCCTCTATCTGCTCAGCACAAAATCGACCCCCCCAAAAACAAAAGAAATAACCGTGATAGACAGTGACGGTTCCGTACTATAAGTCCAGGAGAGTAATTTTTGGTTTCGACAGCATTTTTTCACCACTGCTGCCGGAGGCTCTGCCCAATTTTTCAACAAACCAACTTTTGAGACTAACTTCGCTCTTTAACAGCTTTTTGGGATTTATTTTTGCTCCAAAACAAAAAAAACCCTAATACGGGGAACCCCTGCCCAATTTTTTTTTAGGTTTTCGTTTTTCTTTGTCAAAACCAAAAAAACCCTAATATGGGGAACCCCTGCCCAATTTTTTTTAGGTTTTCGTTTTTCTTTGTTTCAAAAAAAAAACAAAAAAAACCTTAATACGAGGACCCCCTGCCCCTTTTTTATTTTCCTTTTTTCATCCATTATGGACTATGGAGATGGATATAGAGGATCTAATAAGGGAGGAGGCTGCCGTGGAGGTCACGGGCATTAGACGAATGCAAGTTCGCTTAGGCCCAATTCGAGGCGGGGCTCACCAGCCTTTACTCGACCCCAACCCCGTCCCCAACCCTAGCCCTTGGAGGTGGTGGAGGGAGTTGCTGGAGGGAGACAGCCCCCTCCCTCCCAGAGGAGGAAGGTTAGCGAGGAGCCCACCCTCACTACAGCACAGAAGTCAGACGAGGACCACCCCCTGACTCCAGGCCAACGTGAGCCAAACACTCATGAACCGGCCCGCCCACACCCGCCCACAGCCCAGCAGCATCACCTGGCTCCGTTGAAGGGCCAGGTGATGATGCCCCAGGGAACTTTATCCCGGGGCCGCTTGCACCCAATGACATTGAATTAGTAGACTCACAAGACTCAGACACCTGGCCTGTGAGGGAGATCCAAGTGCGCTCCCGCCAGCGGGAACTGGGTGAAATGGCATCCTTCATTGCTCCGCCCTCAGGCAGTACTCCAGCTACGCCAATACCAAATGTCTGGCCGGCGTCCCCCAACGCCAATGGGTCCCCCACACCACCAGAGGTGGACTCTGACACCTGGCCCTTAACTGAGTACGGGATGCGCTCACGCCGTCGTGAGCTGGCAGCCTCCCGTGCTGAGCCATCAGGCAGTCCTGAGGGCCATGCTCACGAGCCCCTGCCACCCTCGCCAACCCAACCCATGTCCACTGGGTCCCCTGCGACACCTGGCCCTGTGGAAGGGCCAGACAGTCCAGGGGACCCATCCCCTGCTGCTGAGCCACTGCCACCCTCGCTTGGTAGTCAGGCAGGGGAGAACTATAGTGAAGTCTCCATTATAAATGGAGAAAATGTGGGTGAAATGTGGAGGCCGTTCCAGGACGATGCTGAGGCATTTTTGAGGAGGGACGGGCAGCCTCCGGCCATCCACCCTGTCTATGTCCAAACCCAGGATTTTTCCAAATACCTGGACATCCAGTTGGACATAGACGGGGTGGTGGTGGAGCTGCCCAAAGTCTCCTCAATTAAGACCCGCATGCACTACCTGATGCTTCCTGAGGTTCCCGTCCAGGGATATCGCCTTAAGTGGCATGAACTCAGGAAGCACGTGCCGCTGCAGGATCTGAGCTCGGCTGTGTACAAGGAGTGGACCCATGTGCACGGGGGGATACTTGGATACCCAGATGGGGGCTGGCAGCTTCACTGGGCCCTGGTCCCCAGCTCCCGAACTCATCCCAGTGGCAATCTGAAAGACCACGCCATGGCCAAGCTGCGCACCGCAAATGCCCAGGTGGCAATGGCCCAGGCGTTCAAGGACATTTTGGGGGGTCTTCCGTTGAGTGAGAAGGCAAGTCCTTCTCTACTCAAAAATGCGCTCTATGACACGAAGCAGTTCCGGGTTCTCTCTGCGGACCAGTCGTTTGTCCTGGACCTCCTGGACCAGGCCATTGCCAGGACGCAAACGCCAGAGGGAGACCGGATCATGCTTTTTGTCCTCCGCATGGGAGACAAGTCACCGGCCCCTGTGAACCTCGAGGACCTGGTGCACAGCACCGACCTCGTTGAGGCGGTGTCTGTGCACCCCGCCGCGTCCTTGAGGGACAAGCAGGGGTCGGTGGACGTACTGTGGTCCAGGTACGGCATCCACCGGGTAGTTGGCAGCAAGGGCAAGGTGTGGACAGCCTACACCTTGCACGAGGCTGCCAACTACCACGGGCCCTTGGACCGGTCCCAGCCCGACCACCATCCAAGCCTGACAAGGGTGTTTAGGGCGTCTGATGTTGGGGGCGCACGGCTGAACTTTGTTCAGCTGTACTGTGACGGCCCCCACCAACATCAGACGCCCTTCTACATACTCCCAGTCACGGCGGTGATATTGGGCATGGGGCTGGTCCAAGTGGACAGGGCTAGGGCAATGCTGCGCAGAGCCCAGTCGTACCTGGACCACTTTGAAGACTTGTCCAGGAAGATGGGGGTCCAACCGTCCTATAGGCTACTGTATGTTCCATGTTCTCCCTTATAGACTGTTTTTATTTATTTATTTTTTTCACTTGCTTTGGCAATGTAAACGTATGTTTTCTCACAAAATGTCATGATTACCGAAAAGTATTGAAAAACAGTGTGTGTGTGGTAAATAATAGTTTGACATTTTAATAGCAGCAACTTCAATGTATGAAAACTGCTGATTTATCACCCACAGTTTATTTTTAAGCTGGGCCACCAGCTTCGGTAATCAGCTCATTTTCTTAGACGACCATTGATTACCTCTTCTGGATAGGCTATTCATGTCACATGGTAGAGCTAAGGGCCAATCGCAGGACAGTACCCCAGGAGTGCCCTTCCAGACAATGGGGGCAGGAGAGTTTACCGCTCCTCCAGGCTATGGGGGAAATTAGCAGTGTTGGAAAAAGTACTCAAATGTTTTACTTAAGTAAAAGTATCGTAAGAGTATCAATACTGCACTGTAGATGTACTCAGTTATAAGTAAAAGTCCAGAATTCTAAATGTACTTGAGTAAAAGTATGAAAGTATTGTCATCAAAATGTACTTAAAGTAGCAAAAGTACAGATGCGACACGTTGTGAGCTTGTAGATCGGCTATTTTCAAAAAGCCTAGGTATGAATTAGGACGGCCGAGTGAGACACACGATCTAATTAGCTGCTACAGCTCTCAGCTGCGAGTGCGCCACCCACCAGCAGGGGGTGGTGATGTGCGGACTGAAGTGTCAGGCTAAGTGCGCACTGCCTGTGCAAGTGTGTATGCTTCTACTTGTCGGGTGTCACGCAGCCAATATCAAAGGATGCGCGCTGCCCCGGTGCCTGGCTGTCTGACCTGAGAATGAACTGGGATGATGGGTCAGTCCACTTAATGAGCTTGAGTGTTTGACACGGGGGGAGACTGGTGATACCCCCGCTACCTTGGAATAGTCCAAAATGTAGCTGAAATCTGATTGGCTCGAGGGGTTCCACCCAATCATATTACAGGTTTTGCAGCTGATCTACAAGCTCATAACGTGTCAAATCAGTGATCCGATATGGGCTTGTAGATCAGCTTTTTCGGCACAGACACACGTTGAGCTGACAAGGAGAGAGAGAAAAACAACAAAACATACACAGCGCTACATTTGAGATAGTAACGTTACCCTCAAGGAAGAAAGTGATGTATGATAACTTGGGGATCAGGTGCACCATGTGGGTGAGCAAGCAACAGAACATCTTCTTCCTGGCTTTCTTCTTTCTTATCCAACATCATTATTAAAGCATAGGTAACTTTTCAAGCACAAACTAGTGACACATGATAGCACTTTATGAATGTCATGTGTGGGCTCCCAAATCAATATGAAGAATGGTTTGGTGTGTTGCAACAATGTGTCTAGTTATCTAAAGTATGGAAATTAGTCATATGATTATGTCATGCAAAAATAATCTAAAAGCTAGCAAGTCAAAAAGTCTAGATTTACTTCCATTATAGCAATGATGCTCCCCTCAAATCCCCCAAACCAGGACACCAGAGTTAAAGTGGTTAAGTGTTATGCATCTTGCCTGGTGCTCATTGGGGCTTAAAGGACATGTATAACAATATGTAGGCATCACAATATTATTGTTTCAGAAATTCAGTCCTATAGTTCTCAAAATGTTCACAGGATCATAGATGTTATTAAAAACTCTGAATTGCTGTTGAAACAAGAATTTCCTGTAATGCCAATCTCATATAGCCTATAGATCTAGCCTGTTTGTACAGTAGATGTATTATCAGACAGAACGCTTAATTGTTTTCAATACTTTAGCTAACTAGACAAAGTTCTGATAGCATGCACTCATTTTTGTATGTAATCATGTTCATTCTTCACCCATTCATAATAGCCCTACTGCTTCTTTTTTCCTTTCTATTTCCTATTCCATTTCTATGTACACATGCTTGACTCTTATTGCACATTTGCTTGAGCACTGCTGCTATTGATTAGTGATTGTATATTCTGCACAACATCTCCACATATTTAAGCTGCTATTTTTAAGGTAGTGTTTGATTGTTACTGTTTTGGCTCAAGTCAGAGTAGACTATGTTGTCTCATTCACTTGCTGGCGATGATGGTGGTCTGCATGTTTTATTTGCTCATTTATCCATGGGACTGTTGTGGATTATACTGTACTAGCCCTTACCCGTTCAAAGATATGAGCTCCGAAATGATGTGCAGTGTGTGGGTTATGGGATGTGTGCACATGAGGGATGGAAAGTAACTTTAACTGGTGCTGGCATGATAATATGTAGGAGCATCAATGTAAGAAATACCCGTTTAATGGCTACAGAGATACTGTGTACCGACCTGCATGATATTTGGACGACATCTGTAAACCCCCCCCCGCCTACACACACACACACACACACACACACACACACACACACACACACACACACACACACACACACACACACACACACACACACACACAGAGAGAGCTGGTTAAACATGTTGCCTCAAGCTAGATGCAGAATAGATATGCTCATGCTAGATGCAGAATAGATAGATACACCATAAAAATGCTAATATACAGCATATGATTTGTGAAAGTGACAAATGGGCTTCACAGTTATGTCAGGTGTGTTCATATGCTAATGGTGATGCGATTTCAGATCAATTGCTCCAGCCATTGAGGAGAAACGCTGTGACAGACACTCACTCAGACATTCGGAAAATTATAGTATAGACTAGTCCTTACCCGTTCAAAGATATGAGCTCCGAAATGATGTGCAGTGTGTGGGTTATGGGGTGTGCACTGTGCACACAGTATATGAGGGATGGAAAGTAACTTTCTGGTGCTTGCATGATAATATGTAGGAGCATCAATGTAAGAAATACCCGTTTCGTTTAAAGGCTACAGAGATACTGTGTACCGATCTACATGACAACATCTGAAAGAGGGCCAGCCAACACCCCCCCCCCCCCCCCCACCCCCCCCACACACACACACACGCACGCACGCACGCACACACGCACACACACACAGAGCTGGTTAAACATGTTGGCCCATGCTAGATGCAGAATAGATATGCCTCATGCTAGATGCAGAATAGATAGTAGTTACACCATAAAAATGCTAATATACAGCATATGATTTGTGAAAGTGACAAACGGGCTTCACAGTTATGTCAGGTGTGTTCATATGCTAATGGTGATGCGATTTCAGATCATTTGCTCCAGCCACTGAGGAGAAACGCTGTGACAGACAGACAGACAGACAGACAGACAGACAGACAGACAGACAGACAGACAGACAGACAGACAGATTGAAAGTGCATATCTGTGCATGTATGTGATTATGTAGTGATCTTGGTTAGATCAAGCTAGAATTCATGGACTGTTCCTGAGTTGTTGTTGTAAAACAATGCAGCACTGTTATGTGGTACAGAAGTTAGCAGTAGTTAGTTGGCAATACAGTGTGAATCATCTATGCTGGTCTTATTTTGCTTATACAAAGTTATGAGGCATGTGTCAACATGACATCCTTTGCCTTGATGGTCTACATACAACATCATTAGAGATTCTTTATACCACAAAAATGATGAGTAACCGCTCATCGGTTAGTATTTGGTGCCTCGATTTGCGCCCCGAAGGCAAAAAATCTGGCACGCGGCTAATGGCCGCGCGCAATGAAGGCCTCTCCAAATCTTTTTCCCGGGCTGACTCAGGGGCCCAGCTCGTCCCTGCTAGAGTTATAATGTTGTGACATTAAAGTCACAGCTCACTCTTCATGGAAATCCCCAAAACTGACAACATAGAAAAACACACTTTACTGTTTAATGTCACAGGTCATGCTAGCAACTGTTGCTAAATCATTAGCTTTGTGTGTTGCAAAATGAAGTCACACTTCCATAGATTGTTTATACGAATATATAGGCTACTTAATGTCTACCATTTCACACAATGTACACAAAAGAATAATTGTAACAATGGGAATCCATATGTTAATATATTCAATTCGTTAATTTTGTGTGTGAATGGATGTGTCAGACTACCTTGGAATGTATCAAAGAGATGCCACTTACAGCAATTCACAGCAGTCTACTGCAGATTTCATCCCACAATATAGTCAGTCAGTCAGTTATATGTTCACTTTGTCACGCTCATTCAAAGCATTGAGCAGTCATCATCGTCATCTCAATATACTTTTACAAATACAAATGTGTTTAAAAGCATTACGTTAGTAAAAGTACAATATTTGGATCTGAGATGTAGTGGATTAGAAGTAAAAGTAGCCTACTGAAAACTGGAAATACTCAAGTAAAGTACAAATACCTCAAAACTGTAATTAAGTACAGTACTTAAGTAAATGTACTAAGTTACTTTGTGCGCAATTTCATGATAATTGCACTTTGCGGATATGGTAACCAGTGAAATGGAACGAAAAGTTACCTTTTCAGTAATGTCTTCAGTTAAAGATATTACATAGTGCACTCTGAGCTAACGCGGACAGTTTCTGTTGGCAGATGGGCGGATCCGGAGAATCTCTCCAGGAGATAGACTGTTCAACGTCCCCGCCTTTTTAATAGGGCTGCGAATCTTTGGGTATCCCACGATTCGATTCAGAATCGATTCTTGGGCTCACGATTCACAATTTTTTTCGATTCTTTCAAATCCAAACGATTCAAATTCAGAAACGATTATTTTCCGATTTAAAAACGATTCTCGATTCAAAACGATTCTCTATTCAATTAATAGGATATCAGGATCTACTCCAGTCTGCTGGCCTGAAAGCAGAGTACATTTACGTGGCTTTTATTGTAAAAGTAACTTATTGCAATAATGTAAACACACAAAGGTAAATCCAAGACAACATGTCTGATTTATTCATGCTTGCACACATTCTTTTAACTTGTACAAAATATCTAATGAAAAATTTAAGAAATTTAAGAAGAATTTTAGAAACCCAATTCGAATTCAAATCGATTTTTTCCTGCACCCCTACTTTTTAACCCAGTGACCAGCTTATATATTGACTGTGTCAATTCTTGTTTAAACTGAGATGTCTACTGTTAATCTGTTAATGCTGTAGGCTACTCCTACAACTGTATACATTTTACCTCTTCTCAACTGCATGTTTTTATTTTATTTTGGATTCTTGCTTTAGCAATGTAATTTAGGTTAGGCTATCTGAGAATACGTATCCAATCCAGAGCAAATGTCACAATACCTTAGATGTTCATCCTGCTGTAGCACTGAATGCAATCTGTCGCCTTATGAAGGTTCCGTTTCCATACAATCTGTAGTAGCCTGTATAATGTTCAGTTCCCATACAGTCGTCCCACTGCCGGCAGAGTCCCGTCGGCTCCTTGTCTTCCTGCAGACTGGCTCAGACTGACAATGTGCTTTTGTTTATGTGGGGCGCCACGTGCCGGAGCCCGTTACGCACAGTCTGTCCATACGCACACAAGCATGATGTTCTACCAATTGTCTAGCACATGGGCGTGTTATGTATTCATGAGATGAAAGCTTATAAATAACCTAGAAAGATGCAAGTAGAAAAAAAGTGTGGTTGCTGTCACACAAGTAACACTTGCAAATTAACCTGACTTTCGCCAGATAGTTGCAGCAGTGCGTAACGCTCTGCCTTACATCTGGGATCTCTCGGCCAGACTCTATCTAAGGGGCGGGCCATTTTTTGAATTTCTGTAGCAGGTGATTGGATGTGGCCGTTTCTATCACAGTCTGGGAGTGCCAACTCCAACCACTCATATTGGCCTGTCTGCATGACGTTGCAGACAGGCAACGTCATGCACTCAGGCAACGTCACTCTATTGGCTCAGAGCCGCTCAGAGCCCGCCCATAGCTGCCGCTGATTGGTCCGGCCCGGGACTTTACGAGTGTTATCAACGCTGGCGGACCGAGCCCAGATGGTAAAGCAATGCAACGCAATGCTGCCACCATCTGGCGAAAGTCAGGTAACTTGCAAATGAATTCCGTCTTAACATTAGAATTTTCCTCATTCAAGTCGGAATCTGACGGTCCACTGACGGTCACCCATCCGGGGTCCTCAGAATCCGTACCAGGATCTTCACCTTGAGGTTCCTTGATCACATAACAATAACAAAACAAAAATATGTTTTATAAGTCAGCCTCCTGGTGGAGCTATAAAAGGAAGATGTGAACAATGGCAAACATTTTTCCATAGCCTTATAGACTGAGAGTAGACTATACATAAAACAATGTACACAGATCACTGCAGTTATAGGTAAAACAAGAAACAACCAGTTATAAACCATGGGGTTAATTTGAAGATTTTCATTTCTTCTTCTGCCTAGTGGAAATGTGTGTAAAATATATCACTGCAATCGCACGCTGTTTTCATGATTTACGGCATTATGTTCAAAACGGAGCACTCCTGCAAACTTTGGCAGCCAATCTTAGCCAATCATCATTAAGATTGACCAATCCTGCAAACTTTGGAAGCCAATGTAAACCAATTAGGATGGAATATGAAATATCGGACAGATCATTATTGATCCCATGACTATAGAGATACTGTTTACTGATTTGTGTGATTTTTTGAACAAATCTGAATAATAATAATATCAAACGATTTGTTAACTTAATATTTTCACAAATATAGCTGATGATCTACAAGCTCACAACCCGTGGAAGCACGACACCTTGTTAACCCTGAAACATGACAGTCGACCGTCATGTTCCAAGGATAGACACCTTGTGAGCTTGTACTGTATGTATTTTCCCCAGATGTTCATCATTTATGGCATATACCGTTCCCACATTACCTAGATATTAGTGACGCTAGAGTTCATGTGGTTAATGTGATTAAGATATACTCTGGGTGTTTTTTCTGGTGAATCTTACCATAATTGGCAAGATCATCCATTGGGGATTGAACTCTTTGACGTCGTCCCAATTTCTTGATGCATTTGTCTTACCTGCTAGTATTCACCTCTGTTTTAAATGCTCTTATTTTTCAAATAAATGAAATGGCTTGATAGGCTTTAAATAGGTCTTACTATAGTACAGGTAAACATGGCAGTCATATCACCACTTAGTGGCCTAGCTGTGAAGGAAAACACTTGAGGAAAAAATTGATCCTGGACTCAAATTTATTCAATCAACAAATGGTGGATGGAAAAAGTGGACAGTTAACAATAGCAACGTGCTTGACATGTGCATGAACATTTGCACATTTCTGAACATTTGCAGATTAGGGATACTAGGGTTAATGTGATTAACATTAATCAACTTAAATAAACAACTCTGGTGTTTTCTAGTGAACAATCGTTGGAGGTCATCCTTTGGTTTGGACCACTGACTTCTTGTCCAATTTCTCCATTTACTTGTCTCTCCTGCTTCACATCTATTGTTTTATTACCAAAGTATTCAAAAACAGATTCTCAGTCACATTTACCACTTAATGGCCTAGCTGTGGGGAAAATAAAGGCAAAAGTGATCTTTTGGAGGACTGCATTAAGATGGTTGGCAAAAAAAAAGACATTTAGCATGTGCTGGTTTGTACAATCTACAATGTACATCAGAAAGTTAAACAATCAAAAAGTAAATGTTCACAATATGCACAGAACTTTGCATATTACAGATCAATGTCTGTCATCTATACTATAATTTTGCGAATGTCTGAGTGAGTGAGTGAGTGAGTGAGTGTCTGTCTGTCTGTCTGTCTGTCTGTCTGAAACAGCGTTTCTCCTCAGTGGCTGGAGCAATTGATCTGAAATCGCATCACCATTAGCATATGAACACACCTAACATAACTGTGAAGCCCGTTTGTCACTTTCACAAATCATATACTGTATATTAGCATTTTTATGGTGTATCTACTATCTATTCTGCATCTAGCATGAGGCACATCTATTCTGCATCTAGCATGAGGCAACATGTTTAACCAGCTCTCTCTCTGTGTGTGTGTGTGTGTGTGTGTGTGTGTGTGTGTGTGTGTGTGTGTGTGTGTGTGTGTGTGTGTGTGTGTGTGTGTGTGCAGGCAGGCGGGTGTGTGCGCAGGCGGGTGGGCGGGCGTGCTGGGGGGGTAGCCATTAAACGAAACGGGTATTTCTTACATTGATGCTCCTACATAATATCATGCAAGCACCAGTTAAAGTTACTTTCCATCCCTCATATACTGTATGCACAGTGCACATCCCATAACCCACACACTGCACATCATTTTGGAGCTCATATCTTTGAACGGGTAAGGGCTAGTTACAATAAAAAGTTAAATTCTCTTAACAGAAATCTATGCACAAAGTACTTTGCATAGCCTATTCAAAAAACCCTGTCCTCACACAGTCCATTGCATCAACTCGGTTTTGAACATCCATCCACACGAATCTTTCTCCGAACTTCTTGTTGATGTCATTGAGGGTCTTGTGGTCCAGGCTATAAAAAACAAAATAAAAGCATGTTAGTACTAGTGGGTAAACTGAATCCATTTTTATTTTTTTTCTTCATATAGCCTAATTATAACGTGCACAACACACACACACACACCTTAGCTGTCCATCGTAGACGATGATGACGCTTGCTTCACGATGGGGAAGGGGGGGTTCAGCGTTGTTGCCGCTGATGCCATTTGGTGTGGCTGTCGAGGCCGATGCGCGAGCCGCACATCCGTCCACAGGTAGGGCAGGGGAGCCCCGTCGTTGGGAGAATGCCGGCTTCCCTCTGGTGTCGCTGGGCACGTCTCTCGGACCTTCGTTGTTGGTTGCTGTTGTTTATTTGTGTGATTGCTATGGTACAGGTGACCTGCCATGCTGATCGATCAAGTGCCAGGGTTTCAAGCTGTGTGGGGTTGATGGCAGTGCGCTTCAGAAGGTCCTTGGTGTAGTCCTTGTAGCGCCTCTTTTGTCCGCCGGCGGCACGCTTTGAGTTTTGTAGTTGGCCGTAGAGGACTTGGCGGGGCAGACGATGGTCAGGCATGCGGATGGTGTGTCCTATCCATCGTAGGTGTTTCTTGGCCACGGCTGCTTCCATACAGCTGGAGTTGGTGCTCTTCAGGATCTCAGTGTGGGGCACCCTGTCTTCCCAGGACAGACCGAGGATCTTCTGAAGACAGCGTATGTGGAAAGCCTCCAGGTTCATGATATGCCGCTTGTATGGCGTCCATGTTTCTGCCCCGTAGAGCAAAGTGGACACACACACACTGAGTTGTATACGGCAACCTTGGTGCTGATCTTTAGGTTGCGATTTTCAAACACCCTGCTGCGCAGGCGTCCAAAGGCTGATGAAGCTTTATTGATTCGGGAGTGTATGTCGGTGTCAAGAGAGCAGTGGGAGGACAGTGTGGAGCCAAGGTAAGTGAATTGGTCAACTGTTTTGAGTGGCACACCATTTATATGGAAGCTGTGGGTTGAGGAGGGTTGGGTAATGAGTTGGGACATGACTTCTGTTTTTTGAATGTTGACCTGAAGACCAAAGGACTGGTAGAGAGTGGAAATCGTGTTGAGGGCATGCTGCATAGACTCTGGGCTGTGTGCTAAGACTGCACAATCATCTGCGTATTGCAGTTCGCAGATTTGACAGACCTTCGTCTTGGTGTGAGCCTGAAGACGACGAATGTTGAAGAGATTACCATCAAGGCGGTATTCTAAGTGAACACCATCGTTGTGACCAACCTCACGATGGAAGAGGTAGGTGATGGCAGAAAGGAGGAGATTAAAGAGCACCGGTGCCAAGACACAGCCTTGCTTCACCCCAACGTTTACTTCGAAGAACTCTGATTGGAATTCTCCGGTGACGACTCTGGCTTGCATCCCGACATGCAGTTGCTTCAGGATGGAGAGAAACTTGGGTGGGAGCCCAAGTTTGGCTAGTTGTTTCCAGAGCATCTCACGATTTATTGTGTCAAAAGCTTTGCTGAGGTCGATGAAGGCTATGTATAGGTCTTTACACTGCTCTCTGCTCTTCTCTAGAAGCTGCCTTAAGACGAAGACCATGTCGGTTGTGGATCTAGTCTTCCGGAAACCACATTGTGTCTCCGGGAGAACAGCTTCCGAGATGTGCTCAGTCAGTCTCTTCAGCATGATCTTTGCCAACACTTTCCCTGCGATAGAGAGGAGAGAAATTCCACGGCTATTCCCACAGACCGCTTTGTCACCTTTGTTCTTGTAGATGACCACAAAATGTTTGCATCCTTCCAGTCCTGTGGGAGGGTCTCGTTTTCCCATACATGTGAAATAAACCGGTGCAGGCGGCGTGTGAGAAGGTACCCGCCATGTTTGAAAACCTCTGCCGGGATACCATCAGGTCCTGCGCTTTTGTTGTTCTTCAAGCCCTTAACGGCTTGGCGGGTTTCACAGTACTGTGGTGGAATGTCAAGGTGCACAATTGGTGGCAGGTCTGGGAGTTTCTCCAGAATGTGGAGGTCAACAGGGTTGTTGTGATTGAGGAGAGTCTGAAAATGATTTGCCCAGCGGCCAAGGATCTCGTGACGGTCCTTAAAAAGGGTGAATCCGTCAGCTGAACGGACAGGGGCAATTGCCCGCTTCCTAGGGCCATATAGGGCTTTGATGGCATCGTAAAAGCCCTGGGTGTTATTGCAGTCCGCCAAGTTCTGGATCTCGTGTGCCTTCTGCACCCACCAGGTATCCTCCATGCTCCGGAGGGCACGCTGGGTTGCTGATCTTGCTTCAGCGAAGGCGGCTTTCAAGGTGGGAGATCCGGGGCAGGACAGGAGGGCTTTGTGTGCTTGATGTTTGGTTTGAAGGAGTAACTGTATCTCGGCAGAGTTGCAATCAAACCAGTCCTGGTGACGCTTCCTTGAAACGCTATGGGTGGCTTGCCGCAGAGATGGCCAGTCAGTGGATTCCTCAGGGATCTGATCAAGGTTTCTTGCAAGAAGCCGTCGAAGGTTGTCTTTGGTGGTGGGGCTGTTTAGTGCTGTGCAATTGAGTTTTTCGTTGGGGGCTGTCCTTGGACGACGGGGTTGGATGTTCATGAGGAGTTTGGACCTGACCATGAGATGATCGGTCCAGCACTCTGCTCCGCGCACAACTCTGGTGGTAAGAACATCCTGTCTGTCCTTTTGACGGACAATAACATAATCAAGGAGGTGCCAGTGCTTTGAACGGGGATGTTGCCAGGTTGTTTTAAGCCTGTTCTTCATCTGGAAGGTGGTGTTGGTAATGACCAGGTGGTGTTCTGCACAGAGGGAGAGGAGCCGTAGCCCGTTGTTATTCATTTTCCCCACTCCATGTTGGCCAATAACATTCTTCCAAACGAGGTGTTCTGTACCCACTCTAGCATTGAAGTCTCCCATGAGAATTAGTTTATCTGTAGCTGGAGTTTTCTGAATGATGGAGTCGAGTGCCCGGTAGAAGTCCTCTTTGATGTTGTGTTCAGCATCTAGAATTGGTGCATATGCACTGACGAGGGTGGCGAAGCGTCCCTTGATGAGGGGAATGCGCCAGGTCATCAGTCTTTCATTGATGCCGATGGGGGATTCTGGGATGCGTTGCAACAGCTGGGACTTCACAGCGAAACCTACTCCATGGATGCGGCAAGTGCCTTCAGGGACCCCTTTCCAAAAGAAGGTGTAACCTGCACCAACCTCTGTCAGGGAGTCCTCCCCATGTAGTCTTGTCTCACTGAGTGCTGCAATATCGATGTTATACTTAGCGAGCTCCAGGGCCACAAGTGCTGTCCTACGGTGGGGCCTCTCAGGTGTTTCAGCCAAGTCCAACAATGTGCGAACATTCCACGACGCTATGCATAAATTACTTTTTTGTTTCTTTGTTTTTCGACCGCAAGAGGGGATGCTCCGACGGATGCGGTAACCCGTCCGGAGTAGGAGAAGCAGACAATTTTTGGACCACCTTTTCTAGGTCCTTCCCCTGTTCAGGGGAGAGCAGTGTGGGGCTGCTCTGACACAATGGCAGCTGCCGAGGCGATGCGCTGCTCCATCCCGCAAACACAACGACCATCTTTCCATTGCCGCCTGTGTGCATGGTTTGACTAGGCACTCCCAGCCACATCCTTAGCCTGTACCTGCCGCCATTCCATGTCGCCACAGGGCTTCTTAATAGGGGGGTGGGGGTGGGGGGGGTGGGGGCGGGTGAGCAAGAAGCTTACGCAAAGGTAAGGATTAGGGTGGGGGTGTGGTTGCGCAGTCCTCACTCCCACCGTCTTCACTCCATCAGGTGGATTCCAGTGGCATGAGAGACCCATGACGACCTTCAGCCTGGCTGGAGTTGCAGGGGACTGCCGGTGGTCCGGTATTTTGGACTCCGCCTATGCCTATCCCCAGGTGCAGATTTGGATTCAGGGTTTACTCCCCTAGCCAAAGCACCCTCCCGGGTTTACCCACATGGCAGTGGGGCAGTGGTATGATGGTGGGGCCCACTGCTACCCGGCGATCCCCTTCCTTTTAGCCTGGAGTCGCAAGACTCCAGTTACCGTGTGCTGCCACGAGGAGGCAAGGGAGGAGTCTTGGTGAAGGAGAGGCTATGTACTGACCTCGGAAGACTTACGCACTCGGCTTCCTTTACCCAAGAAGGGTCAGCCAGCGGCAGGAACTAAGGGAGGGGGGTCACATGCATCCCTACATGCAACGTCTCTCTAGCATGCTGCACTAGACGCATCACTATGCACCCTGCGGACAGAGCCGCTAACAAATTCTCTTAACAGAAAACTATGCACAAAGTACTTTGCATAGCCTATTCAAAAAACCCTGTCCTCACACAGTCCATTGCATCAACTCGGTTTTGAACATCCATCCACATCCACATTCCATCCAGGATCAGGGAGAGAGAGGAACGAATCTTTCTCCGAACTTCTTGTTGATGTCATTGAGGGTCTTGTGGTCCAGGCTATAAAAAACTAAATAAAAGCATGTTAGTACTAGTGGGTAAACTGAATCCATTTTGATTTTTTTTCTTCATATAGCCTAATGATAACGTGCACAACACACACACACACACACACACACACACACACACACACACACACACACACACACACACACACACACACACACACACACACACACACACACACACACACACACACACACACAGGTTAAACATGTTGCCTCATGCTAGATGCAGAATAGATATGCCTCAAGCTAGATGCAGAATAGATATAGATACACCATAAAAATGCTAATATACAGCATATGATTTGTGAAAGTGACAAACGGGCTTCACAGTTATGTCAGGTGTGTTCATATGCTAATGGTGATGCGATTTCAGATCAATTGCTCCAGCCACTGAGGAGAAACGCTGTGACAGACACTCAGACAGACAGACACTCAGACAGACAGACATTTGGAAAATGATATGTTTGACTAGCCCTTACCCGTTCAAAGATATGAGCTCCGAAATGATGTGCAGTGTGTGGGTTATGGGATGTGCACTGTGCACACAGTATGAGGGATGGAAAGTAACTTTAACTGGTGCTTGCATGCTAATATGTAGGAGCATCAATGTAAGAAAAACCCGTTCCATTTAACGGCTACAGAGATACTGTGTACCGATCTGCCTGATTTTTGGACAACATCTGTAACAGGGCCAGAACCCCCCCCACCCCCCACCGCCCGCCCGCCCGCCCGCCCGCCTGCACACACACCCCCCCCCCCCCCCCCCCCCCCCCCGTGTGTGTGTGTGTGGGTTTGTGTGTGATTGTGCATGGCCTGAACAACAGCGCCCCTCCCTTAACATGTGTGGTCACAAAAGGTACTGTAGGCTAAATAGATATAGATACACCATAAAAATGCTAATATACAGCATATGATTTGTGAAAGTGACAAACGGGCTTCACAGTTATGTCAGGTGTGTTCATATGCTATTGGTGATGCGATTTCAGATCAATTGCTCCAGCCACTGAGGAGAAACGCTGTGACAGACACTCAGACACTCACTCAGACACTCAGACAGACAGACATTCGCAAAATTATATGTTTGATAATAGGATGATCCCTTTTGTGAGCTTGTAGATCGGCAATATTCACCTTATGACCACTAGTCGACGGGGTCCTCAGGGTCCTTATCAGGATCCTGGCGGGGCTATAAAAGGCAGATGTGAACAATGGCAAACATTTTTCCATAGCCTTATAGAGAGTATACATAAAACAATGTACACAGATCACTGCAGTTATATGTAAAAACAAGAAACAACCAGTTATAAACCATGGGGTTAATTTGAAGATTTTCATTTCTTCTTCTGCCTAGTGGAAATGTGTGTAAAATATCACTGCAATCGCACGCTGTTTTCATGATTCACGGCATTTTGTTCAAAACGGAGCACTCCTGCAAACTTTGGCAGCCAATCTTAGCCAATCATGGAATATAAGATTGACCAATCCTGCAAACTTTGGAAGCCAATGTCAGCCAATTAGGATGGAATATGAAATATCGGACAGATCATTATAGATCCCATGACTATAGAGATACTGTTTACTGATTTGTGTGATTTTTTGGAACAAATCTGAATAATAATAATATCCAACGATGTGTTTTAAATAAGTCAGCCTCCTGGTGGCGCTATAAAAAGCAGATGGGAAAAATGCAGGGCAAAGGTTTTTCTTTGGTCTCTAGGGAGTGTGCATAAAAGGTTTTACACTGATCAGTGGAGTTATTGGTAAAAACACGAATCGGCCTGTTACAGCACTACCACAAGGCTCAATTGAAAATTTTGAAGTGGCATTTCTTCCTTGGCCTAGTGGGAATTTGCATGCAGAACTTCACTGACATCGCACTCTGTGTTCATGATTTGAGGCATTTTAAGAGAGCACTCTTGCAAACTTTGGAAGTCAGTCTTAGCCAATCAGGATGGAATATGAAAAATCTGAAAAAACCCAACAGGGGGAAAATAGTGACACATTCTAGGCCATTAATGAGGCAGTGAATTAGTAGGGCATCATTTAGCAACTAAAGATACTGGTTTCCTTTTACACAACGTTGAGCATGACAGTTTTTCATCTTGCCCATTAAGAGCTGAGGCCGATTCTACGAATGCATTCAGATGAGATTGATGAGAAGATTGAGATTTTTCTCTTGGGTTCCTAACTACCAGTATATCCCAAGAAAGACTTCTCCAACACCAGTGTAATAGTACCTATTAAGTTCCCGGCCTTTCTCCATTTTTCTACACTATTTATAACTATAAAATAATTAATCACAGTTCTTACCTGATGGAATGACACATTGCATGGGCTTGTCTGTCTCTGTGTGTCTAGAACACGTGACAGGGCACTTTTGGAGTGAGGACTCTCCAAGCTACGCCGTGTTCAACGTCACTGATGACCAGGGTCAGGACCTCACCATCTCCCTGTTCGTTCGGACACGGAGGCAGACTGGACTGCTGCTGGCAATGGCCAACACTGACCAACACTACCTGGCCATTTGGCTGGAGGATGGCCGGGTCAGAGTTAAGGTAGGACTGCCTGCAACTAGAGAATACTTTTTTGATTTCGATTAATCAATCGAATAACCAAAACTAAAATGTTTTTCACTTGGAGCGCTTTTTATCAAAGTGCTTTACATGTGCATCACGTTCATCTATTCACACATACACCGATGGCAGAGGAATGCAAGGCACCAACCTGCGCATCGGGAGCAATTAGGGGTTCCGAGTCTTGCTCCTGGACACTAACTCTGGGGGAGCCCGGGATCGAACTGGTAACCTAGCGGTTCCCATCCGGCCACTCTACCCCTGAGCCACTGCCGCCCTTGCACCTTTGTTGAACAATGGTGACGTGCATAAACAGTTAATATTGGGAGGTCTAAAATCTCACAACTTGCCACATTGTGATGCATTATGAGCACCATTGTGAGCAATGTGGGCAATGAAAGGCACACTCAAAGCTGTGCAAAAAAATTATTTTATTGCTTTTTATAGCAAGATGTTTGGTCATAGACCTTCAGGTCTCATCACTTTATTGATCAATGTATCACACCTGTGCAAAACATGTCAGTGACAAACCCCAAGGGTTTGACACAAGTGTCCACTGACACAGGAAACACCAAAAAGAGGATTATTTACAAACAGAAAACTAGGGAAAATGCAACACAATGCAAACATCAGGCAGTAGCCATCATAAAGCAAAAAGCATGTAATCTATCGTGATCTATTTATGGCATCATGTCAAAATCCTCATTTAAACCAATCTAGGGTATATGGCTCCAGTATAGCTCTCTGTGGCATAACCTTCTGTCAACCTCACCCACTCTCCGAAGCATAGAGCTGGGCTGGAACCTAACGAGGAGATAGAATGAGAATAACAGGCAACAGGGTAGTTTACTTCTTTTCTTCTTATTTAAATGTTATGTTCACTTGGTTTGACGGATGGTTTTGCCAATAGCAATAACATTCCATCCAGGATCATTGAGGGTCTTGTGGTCCAGGCTATAAAAAACAAAATAAAAGCATGTTAGTACTAGTGGGTAAACTGAATCCATTTATTCCTTCTTCTTGATGGCAAGGTTGCTATGTAGGAACAGAATGTCATCCACGGTATCAGGGTTAAGGCTTGTTCTGCGCTCCTGAATAACGAATCCAGCCGTTGAGAAGTCTCTCTCGCTGGCTGCGCTGGATGCCGAGATGCACAGAATATTTCTAGCGATGAGTGACAGGTTGGGGAAGTCGGAGGTATGCTCCTTCCACCAGGACAAAAGATCAAAGTCATCCTTGCCCTTGAGTGCCTTCTTGTATTCTATGTATTCCGCGACTTCATCCTCAGGCTGGACGCTTTCATCGCTGCTATCCTCCACGTCTGATAAATCGTGACGGGGTCATTTAGCGGGTGGTGCTGTGGCAGCAGCGGCCTGAGCCAGCCGGCCCGGCCCCGGTCCCTGTGGGCTTGCTCTTTTCTCCTTCAGTTCTAGAGGATATTAAAGAAAATAATATTAAAATCAATACTATTTTAAGAAGCTAAAGGACAAAGAAAAGAAAACAAGGATCCATATCACATTACATTTAAGAGTTGCACTGAAAGCTGAATAGTTTAGTGGGCCAAGGTTAGGCCTCTAATGTCAGGAATTACTATTATTATTATTATTATTGTATATTAATTAGGCTTATAATAAAGTTACTTTTATTGTAGGCCTAATTATGTTTAGACTTGCCTTGAACAAAAGCTGAATAGTTTAGTGGCTCAAACTTTAGGCCTATAACGGTAGGAAATATCTAAATATATAATTAGGCCTATAATAAAGTTACTTTAAGTCACTTTATTATAGGCCTACATTAATAATAATTATTATTACAATAATAAGTCATTTTATTAAAGGCCCAATTATATATTAGACTTGCCTTGAACAAGACGTCGTGCCTCCCCATGAACAGCCATAATGTCAGCCTGGTTAGGCAGCAGCTTCAGGCTTTTCAGTTTGGGATGGAGGAACAGAGCCATCTTATGCAGGAGATGCAGATCCAGTTTCTCCTTCAGGATTGCAAGGCTTTTTTTCTTGAGTGAACCCAGTGCCATGCTGTCAGAGGTAGCTGGTTGCAGGTGACCAGTCAGGCGCTCCAGCCACACAGCGGTCAGGTGAAGTGTGGGGGTTTTGGAGGCCTCTAGGGCCTTGGTGGCGTCTCGAAATCGTTCCAGAAATGAAACCAAGTCACTCAGAATGTCAAAGCTGATGTCATTCAGACGGCGTTCTTCTCCTCGCTCAGCCAGAATAGCACGTACATCTTCATACTGACTGTGGATGGACTCCAGCATTGTGTGGAGGGAATTCCAGCGTGTTTCCACAGATGCTTTCAGTGTTACCTTTAGGCGATTCTGGAGGTTGGTTCACTTAGATCAGCCACCACAGGGATGCTGACAGAACCCTCGCTAAAAACTCCAGGGCAAAAATCCACTCGTCCGAGACAGTTTGCCCTCCTGGCCCCCAAGATGTGGAATAAACTCCCTGCCGCACTTAGAACAACGGACTCACTCGCTAGCTTTCGCCGTGGACTGAAGACTCACCTTTTCAGACTCCACCTAAACCCTTAGCACTACAGAAAAATCAGTGACCATACATGAAGCTAGTTAGCATTAGTTTTTTGTCTTTAGGTTTTTAGAACTTTGATTTTACTGTGTTTTTTCTAGATAGATAACCATTTGCATTTGTTATATTGTTGATGATGTTCTGACATATTATCTTGTTCATTATTGTGATGTTATTTGCTTATTGTAAGTCGCTTTGGATTAAAAGCGTCTGCTAAATGCCTAAACGGTAAACTGTAAACTAAACTGTTGGTCTGCTTAAAGTAAGTTACAAGGGACTTGGCAGAATCAATAACAGCAGACACTTCTTCATGAAAGAGGTCATCATCAGCTTTTTTCCCAAGGGTGGTGTGCAGCACAGTGCTCAAGATGTGTGCGGCGCAACTAAGCCTCGTAACATTGCGCAGTGCTGCCACTATGTTTGAGCCTCTGTCAGTCACGTAGACCAGCTTGTAGTAGAACTCATCCAGATTGTACTTGCGTAGTGCATCTTGAATAGCTGGCCTCAGATTCTCTCCCGTTTTGCGCAAAGCACTATCCCATTCAGCAGTGCAAAGCACACGTTCGACCAGCTCCCACTTCGCATTGATGTAATGGAAAGTGACACCGAGATATCCAATTTTTTTGTAGTCATCGGTCCACATGTCCAACGTAACGGCACCGTTGCTTACAGTCAGCTGCATCCTCATCTCCGGAATGAGTTTGTCTCGAAAGTTGTCTGCATATTTTGTGAGTCCCCGTGAGAAGTTTCACAGCATCCACCCTGCCAGCCCGGGCCCCGATGTCAATCAAGCCTTGGGCTAGAGCTCGGAATCCTTCCCCATGGAGGGTCTCAAAAGAGCGCACGTCTCGTGACACAAACTCAATCGATAACTTGGTTATAGCATCCTTGTCCTCTCGTTTTGGTGGTAGGAGACCGTCACCTTCGTTGCTTTTTTTCTTAAAGTATGCATCTAGCGAACCGCCTGCTTTCCCACCACAGCTGTCCAAGTGTTTCCGCAGTGAGGAAGTGCCCAGTTTACGGCTATCGTAGGCTAAAACTTTTTTGCACTGTTTGCAGACGGCATATCCATTAACTATGTTGTTTTCTTCGTCTTGAAGCAATCCAAATTTCTCCCACACGTCCGACTTGGCCCTTGTCGAATTGTTGTCCACAACTTCGTATTCACCGCTCACTAGTTTTGCTTTTATCTCATCCATGTTTGTTGTTCATTCACTCCCGCGTGGCGTGTGCGGTTCCGCTGCCAGTGGTTGACTGATTGTGATTGCGTGCTGCTGCTCACGTGGTGTGCGTGTGCGGCGCGCTGCTGACGTTTTTTTTTTTTTTTTGCTCAGTGTTTCAAATGAAACAGCCGTTTATTATAGGCAATAAAATGTGACCCGCCCGTGTTTAGTTCTGTTCCGCCAATCCGCCCGTGCCCGTACCCGCAAATTTAAAGTTGAATATATTCCGCCCGTACCCGCCCGTCAAACACGGGTACCCGTCGGGTACCCACGGATACCCCACCCGTTGCAGGGCTCTGCAATAGGCTGAACTGCACCTATCGTACATAAATACTGTATATATACTGTGGAGTTTTTTTTATTATACCGACCTTTTGCACATAGAACACTGTGAAGTTGTTTACAAATAGTTAAAGTACAGTAGCTACTAAGGGAAAATAATAAAATACACCAGGTCTAAACACAGACAGTCTTTACTTCTAAAAAAGCCCAAGCAGGCCCCCACTAGTTTCTCAACACCGTATACTCCAGCAGCAGGGCTAATAAAATATGTATTTCTTAAACACTGGCACATTTTCATATGTGCTGGTGTGTGTGTGTGTGTGTGTGTGTGTGTGTGTGTGTGTGTGTGTGTGTGTGTGTACCTTCTCCCTCTGCTCCTTCTCCCTCTGCTCCTTCTCCCTCTGCTCCCTCGCCTCCTTCGCTCTTTTCCTCTGCTCCCTCTCAATCCTCTCCCGCTGGCGATAATTTGGGTCCCACCACTCCATATTCTGCCAACAGACAGAGGAGACAAAGAATCCATTAAAGTGTTAATTTGACACAGTGACTCATCCATGCTGTACCCATTGTCAGAGTATCCATTATATCTGTGTCTGTCCCTTGTCTGCCCAGTATGGAGATCTCAGTATGTATCTGTCTGTCTGCCTGTGTCCCTTTTATGCTAATACTGTATGGAGTTGGAGATTACTAATGTCATCATTATAGCCCATACTGTATGTACATGGGCATGTTGATGCCAATACTTTTGTACTTTTACTCAAGTGAAATTTCGAATACAGGACTTTTAATTGTAACAGAGTGGAAGCTAACCTCTACAGCAGGGGTCTTCAATAGGGGTTCCAGGACCGAGTTACTATAGGGGGTCCTCCAAATCATAGAAACTTTTACTTTTTTATATTAACCAATTGAACCCCAAACTTTGCCAAAAATAGCAGATCTACAAGCTCACAATGCCTCGCAGCATGAGGCATTGTGAGCTTGTAGATCGGCTATTTTCAGCAAAGAGGTTTGGTGTAGAGGGGAAAAAGTGAAAGGTCAAGTGGTTAAATATCTGAAAACACAAATTGAAATGAATCCAAAATACACTGATGATTATGCTGTCAAACGATGAATCCATGCCTGTGTGGCAATGCCTAAGTGGTACGTGCCTGGACCAGTAGGCCAGTTTCCATACAAACAATTATTTGCACTGCAAAACAATTCGATACCGATTATCTGCATTGTAAAACAATACTGGTACGATACAATGTCAAAACAGTACAATATATGCTTTTGCATATTGATATAGTACATCATATAGTATGGCTAAGTACTCACTAGAATTTGCCCAAATAATCCGGGTTTCTTCTTCTCCTCTCCATCTTCAATGAAAGCCTGGAAGGTTTGGAACAAACCAGGCATGGAGAAGGGGTTAGCACACTTTCTATCGTAGCCCTATAAAAGTGATTCATGGCTGCTTGGCTGACCTTGAACTTTTTGAGCTACAGTCTGATCTTAATACTGGTATTGAAATCCCATGTTAATGAGTCATGGAAGGAGGAGACCCTCTCTACAACTCTGACAACTTGTTTTCTGTCACATAGAAAGTTATACATCCATTTACAAATGGATGCACCAGTTACAGTTAAAGGACAACTCTGCCCTAAATCACTTCTAGGCTCATTTTCCTACTTATATTGTTCCAAAATTACCGTCCATGGGGTCTATTAGGCAGAAATACCCCTGTTGTCCAGTTTCCCCAAAAGAATGCAGCAGCTGTCACAGCATAGAGTGGAGCCTATAAGCCTATCGCTTTTACACTATTTGTTGTGTTCAAAAGTGATTTTCTTTTTCATGAATGTGTTACTAGATGTCATTACAAACACATCCATGCCTTGGTTGTCTCACACAATCCACCACAATCTCATAAATAATGTTTTGGGATGAGCATTCGGCACAAGTGCCAATCAAAGTGACTGCACTGGCCAATCACAGGGCATCTTTTCCGGGACTTGGAAAGACACATAAAAGCCTAACATCTATTTAGTAGAGTGTGATGGCTTGTGCGAGACAGTGATGACATGGATGTGTTTGTAATGGCAACTAGTACCACATTCATGAAAAATAAAAACACTTTTGACCACAACAAATAGTGTAAAAGCGATAGGCTTATAGGCTCCACTCTATGCTATGAGAGCTGCTGGGTTCTGCTGGGGAAACTGGACAACGGGGGCATTTCTGCCTAATAGACCCCATGGACAGTCTTAATGGATCAATATAAGTAGGAAAATTAGCCTAGAAGTGATTTAGGGCGGAGTTGTCCTTTAATACACCCCCGATACATAGCCAATATTACATTTCATAGAGCGGACGCTAATGATTTTCCTCTCTCGCTGCACGCAACACTGTGAGCTTGTAGATCGTCTATTTTCGGCAAAGAGGTTTGGTGTAGAGGGAAGAAAGAGCAGAAAAGAGTGAAACGTAGAGTTTACTATAGACGGTTAATTGTTAATTGATAAGTGGTTAATGTCTGAAAACACATTAACATGAATACAATATATTGCTGTCAAACATGTTTATGAAACTATAGTGGGGTCCTTGCTTCATCTCTCTGTCAACTTAGGGGTCCTTGGCTGAGAAATGAGGACCCCCTGCCCTAGTAGGCCACCATTGTCTCAAACATGAACACTGTCATGTGATGCCAGTCTGAAGGACCAAAAACCTCTATCTTTTATATCTACACCAGACCTTGCAAACACATTACAAATGTTACAAGAACTTACAAAAAAATCAGAGCAAATAAGACTAAACAAAACCAGAATTAATTGATTAATTGTAAAAGCAATCGATAGAGTAATCACTAAGAAAATAAACCCATAGTTGCATCCCCTAAACAGACCCCGCACGCGTAACCACTTAAATCTCATATGGTTGCACGGAGTCCCTCAGGGCCAGGCTTTATGCTAGCGTCTTTTCTGTCATTGTGGGGCAGGCTTTCACTGAAATAGGCTAAATATCCTATCGACAAGCTCACAACGCTGCGCTCTGCGACGAGTTGTGAGCTTGTCGA
The DNA here is from genome assembly GCF_963921795.1 of Nannobrachium achirus. NCBI lineage: Eukaryota > Metazoa > Chordata > Actinopteri > Myctophiformes > Myctophidae > Nannobrachium > Nannobrachium achirus. The sequence goes on along the minus strand of NC_137810.1, from coordinate 27,781,141 downwards.
TCTTTCACCACGGACGCTGGGGTTTAAGTGTTTTAAAGACCAGTTACTTCCACCCGCAAGTGCCCAGACAGCCATTCAATCTTATTAGCATTGTAATCTCAAGGGATTAAGAGGAGTCATGCATGATTAGGCCCCAAAGGTGATTGTGTGAGAAAGACACCACTCCAGGAATTTCCAGTACGTTTATTGTTTTCTTACCATTCCATGTTTGGTTGGGATGTCGTATGGGGTGGGGTGGGGTGAGCGCCCACCAAACAGCAAAACATTAGGACAAAGTGCTATGTATTAGCAGTAATAATAGTGCTTCAATGGCCAGGATAAACAGCTGTGTCTATATATCATACCATTGCTGTCGGGAAGAAACCTCTCATCTCCATAAGTCCATATTTAAACTTTGTGTTTTTAATTTATTTATTTATTCGTAAATTAATGCCCTACTTAATAATACTACAGTGTCACAAACATGAAAAGTGGCAGCTCCACAAGCTTGAAACTGAATCATGAAAAGTGACAGTTTTGGAAATTATGAAGTTTCCACCCGACAGCAATGATACTGTAAATGTTTGAATCTTCAGCATAAGATGTTGCCATTTAGAAATGCACCAACGACTTAGGACACAGTAGGTTTAATTATTCACATCCAAACAGTATTGTGTTACTGGATAGGTCATAATCAGGGTAAAAGATTAACGTCAGTATGAAAAAGGGGGTACTTTTTCATTGTGGATGATGAGCTAAGACAAGGGTCTTCAACAGGGGGTCTGAGACCCCTAGGGGGTCCTCAAAGTTACTATAGGGGGTTCCTCCACATCTTTGTGTGATATATTATAAACCCTTTTCCCTCCTTTTTTATATTAACCACTTGAACCTTATTCTGATAACTTTAGCCAAGTTGTGGGGGTCCCCGCGTCATCTCTCTCAACTAAGGGGTCCGTGGCCTGAAAACGTTGAAGTCCCCTGAGCTAAGACATCCATTCAACTACAATGACTGATACTTTAAGTCAGGTGGCTGGTAAGATTGCAAGCTAAGCTGAACTGTTAGCAATAGGCAAATGTTATATGTGGTGCTTATCAATGTACAACCTTTGATGTATTAGCGTGTCACATTTAGATGCCAAGACAAAATGAATACTCATTGATTATTTTTCCTTGGGCTGGGAAATCAAAATCAGTTCATATTTTTGACCACATATCTTTATGTTGATACAGCTAGAAAGGTCAGGTAAGTTCAGAGGGTTAATACAGTTAAAGCCTTTAAAGCAAGGGCTGTCACGATTATGACATTACATGACGATTAATTGTCACCCAAATAATTGCAATTAACAATTTAATTGTGTTTTTGTTGTTGACAATTACATTTCGGTTTGGCTTGTAGGCTTTGAAGTTGCACATGGCAGATATGACACAACCTAAATATACAAAGAAATGAAGGACATATTTGACAACTTTACACTTTAAAAAGAACATTAATAGTTGAAATTGCCGATCTACAAGCTCACAACGTGTCGCATTGCAACGCGTTGTGAGCTTGTAGATCTGCTATTTCCAAAAATGTTTAAATGTTTGAACATACACTTATGCCTGATATCACATTACAATCAGAATCTCACAATCTCATATAACAACATATTGCCCAGACCTTCCTGGTCATTCCAATGCATTCCTGTCATGACTGTGCCAACTTATTTAGTTTGATAATCAAACAGGAAGACAAGCGAACCACACAAATCAAACAGGAAGACAAACAAACCACACAAGTCAAACAAGAGAAGGAGCCAACCTCTCAGGACGAGCTCTCGTCTCTCTTGTTTAATTATACTTACGTGAGGTGAATTGATAATGATGGCTGTTTGTCATGGGAGACAACTACACAGCAGTTTGATTTAGTTTTAGTCATACTGTAGTCTTTTGAATACAATTTAATTTAGTTTATAGTCATATTTTAGTCATCTGAACCATTTTAGTTTTAGCAGACTAAACGTTAAATTGACAGTTGATTTTGTCGACAAAAAAGGATTTTGGCAGGCCTTGATGGCATCGTAATGGCAGATTTGACACTTGGTTGGATGCTGAAAATAGCCCATCTATAAGCACACAACGAAGGCCATATTTTGTCTCAGATCTTGCCCTAAAATCCCACAAAGCGGTACACAGTATCTCTAAAGTCATGTCATCAACATGGATCTGTCCTATTTCCCATATTCCCTCCTGATTGGCTACGACTGCCTTCTAAAGTCTGTGTATGCGACCTGACGGGCGCTTATCACCGATTAGGGAGTCTTAATGGTTTTCATAAATGAACGCCCCACTTGATCATGCTGCAGCGTCAAACAAAAGCATCGAAAGTAGCAGATCCGGGAGCTCAAAGCGCTGTGCGAATATATCAAAAGAGAAAAGTCACAGTTTTGGACATATGAGGTTTCCACCCGACAAATGATATATGGACGTCTCACATGAATCCTGAATATGTACAAAATCAGCATCCATAAATAAGGCTTAATTTATTCTCAGGAGTCAGGAGGACTAGGGTTGGGATCCGTTTGGTTTGAACCGAGTCCGATTCTTTTTCGGTTCCCCCATATCGAGTGAGTGAGTGAGTGAGTGAGTGAGTGGATAGATGGATAGATAGATAGATATTTTTATTTCATTATTATAATAAAGTGATTCCCTGATTACTACAGCAACTTGTAGGCTATAACTACTATTTCAACGTAACCACAATAACAATGGAATACATGGTTAAGGGTGGACGTTCAAGCAGTGGAGAATAAATACATGGTTATTTAACGGCACGATGAATAGCCGATCTACTACAAGCTCAACGCGTCGCACGCGACATGCTGAGCTTGTAGATCGGCTAGTCTTTCGTTGTCATTATCCCAGCTGCGCCTGCTACCAGCGTGAAAGCTGAAAGGAGTGAGTTGCTGACTGTTGCTATAGTTCTAGATATTCTTCATAAAACCTCAAACAAACGTCGCGTCCGTCATATGGAACGCCATGAATGAACTGCAGTAAGCCTAGTGAAAAGGACATTGCGCCGTGGTTTACTCCGTTACGTCGCGTCCGTCATATGGAACACCATGAATGAACTGCAGTACAAGCCGAGTGAAATGGACATTGCGCCGTGGTTTACTCCGTTAGCAGCTACTGCTAGCTAGGCTACTGAATAAAGTGAAGCAGCAGCTGCAGTCACTGCCTCACTGGTACAGATTTTAGGAGACTGCACATTTGCACGAAAGGATTGCACTGCATTTCGTGCACTTTGCAAGCTTTTTCCCCTCTCTTGACCACACTCGTGAGTAGTTTTACTGCTGCGCTAACGTTGGCTCTGTCTGTCTCTCGAAGGATACTAGCATTCTGATCCTGGATCAGCTGTCGTAGACTCTGCTTTGAGTGGGCGTATCCACCTCGCTCACACATGTAGCGAGACGTCACCACAGTCGCTTGCAATGTAAGAACCGAAGAACCGGTTCCGGATCCCAACCCTACGCAGGACTGTGTCGCTTGCTTTGGGTACCCGGTTCCGAAATTGAGGAACCGGAGCCGGTTCCATCATATTTTTATGACCGGTTCCTATAACGGTTCCTGGAATTTCTTATGAGCGTTCATTTGGCCCAGCTGTGTACATTGCAAGCGACTGTGGTGACATCTCGCTACATGTGTGAGCGAGGTGGATACGCCCACTCAAAGCAGACTCTACGACAGCTGATCCAGGATCAGAATGCTAGTATCCTTCGAGAGACAGACAGAGCCAACGTTAGCGCAGCAGTAAAACTACTCACGAGTGTGGTCGCACTTTACAAGAGAGGGGAAAAAGCTTGCAAAGTGCACGAAATGCAGTGCAATCCTTTCGTGCAAATGTGCAGTCTCCTAAAATCTGTACCAGTGAGGCAGTGACTGCAGCTGCTGCTTCACTTTCTTCAGTAGCCTAGCTAGCAGTAGCTGCTAACGGAGTAAACCACGGCGCAATGTCCATTTCACTCGGCTTGTACTGCAGTTCATGGTGTTCCATATGACGGACGCAACGGAGTAAACCACGGCGCAATGTCCTTTTCACTAGGCTTACTGCAGTTCATTCATGGCGTTCCATATGACGGACGCGACGTTTGTTTGAGGTTTTATGAAGAATATCTAGAAGTTAGAATTATAGCAACAGTCAGCAACTCACTCCTTTCAGCTTTCACGCTGGTAGCAGGTGCAGCTGGGATAATGACAACGAAAGACTAGCCGATCTACAAGCTCAGCATGTCGCGTGCGACGCGTTGAGCTTGTAGTAGATCGGCTATTCATCGTGCCGTTAAATAACCATGTATTTATTCTCCACTGCTTGAACGTCCACCCTTAACCATGTATTCCATTGTTATTGTGGTTAAGTTGAAATAGTAGTTATAGCCTACAAGTTGCTGTAGTAATCAGGGAATCACTTTATCTATCTATAAATGCGACAAATCTCTGCGTGTATGTATCTCTGCGTGTATGTAACCCGCGTATCTCGAGAACCGTTCGTCCCACCGGCTTCAGATTCGGCACGCGCGTTCCCCGACGCGGCGCGGAGTGCAGTGCCGAGCCTCGACCCGACCCGACGCACGGTTTTCCGAAACCGGCGCAAAATGTTCGGAATCTCCTTATGCAGAGCTGATTGTTGACATCAGGCTGTTCCGGAGGAAATCGGCGCAAGCGCTGACTCATTGTGACATCACTTCATAAAAGGCTCTGACATCACGTACGCCGGCGCGAAACGTTCGGAATCACCATATGCGGAGCTGATTGTTGACATCAGGTGTTTCGGAGGAAACCGGCACAAGCGCTGACTCATTGTGACATCACTTCATAAAAGGCTCTGACATCACGTACTCCACATGAGTCAACAAAAAATCTCTGTGAATGTGTATGTATGTATGTAATCCGCGTATCTCGAGAACCCTTCTTCCCACCGGCACGCGCGTTCTCCAGATATGGGCATAAAATGAATGCCCGTATGCGGAGCTGATGTCTGACATCAGAGTTTTCCGCAACCGGTACTGTGTGTGCAGAGATCTCCATATATGGGCATAAGGGGACAAAGGCAAACAGATGGTCAAAACGGGTCCTATGACAACAGGTATATTGGGGTTTGCATTAAAGGGTGGGGACAAAGGCAAACAGATAGATGGTCAAAACGTGTCCTATGACAACAGGTATATTGGGGTTTGCATTAATGGGGTCCGCTCCAAAAAAAGATAAAGAAAATAAAAGAGACAAGACAAACATAAGACAAGCAACAAAGCGTGGGACTGGGAGGATGACTTGAATGATGCAGATTTAAGCAGGCTGCGTATTCTGCTTAAAGAAGAAACAAACAAAAAGCGACAGAGATCTCATATATGGGCATAAAATGGATTGGACGCATATAAACAGATATCTCCATATGCTTAAAGAAGAAACAAACAAAAAGCGACAGAGATCTCATATATGGGCATAAAATGGACGCAGATAAAAAGATATCTCCATATATGGCATATATGGGCATAAAATGGACGCAGAATCACAAAGATCTCCATATACGGGCATAAGGGACACAGACAGACAGATAAAGAGATCTCCATATATGGGCATAAAATGGATGCAAATAGACAGATATCTCCATATATGGCCATATATGGGCATAAAATGGACCCAGGATTATATCTGCAGTGATCTCCATATATGGACATAAAATGGACGCCGACAGACAGACAGATAGAGATATCTCCATATATGGGCATAAATGGACACAGGCAAACAGATGGTCAAGACGGGTCCTATGACAACAGGTATAATGGGGTTTGCATTAAAGGGCGGGGCATTCATTCCCTATTTACATCGTTCCCGAGTTGGCCAGGTCGCCGACTAGACGCTGGGCCGCCCGAAGGTTGTTGACATCAGGTGTTTCAGAGGAAACCGGCACAAGCGCTGACTCATTGTGACATCACTTCATAAAAGGCTCTGACATCACGTACTCCACATGAGTCAACAAAAAATCTCTGTGAATGTGTATGTATGTATGTAATCCGCGTATCTCGAGAACCCTTCTTCCCACCGGCACGCGCGTTCTCCAGATATGGGCATAAAATGAATGCCCGTATGCGGAGCTGATGTCTGACATCAGAGTTTTCCGCAACCGGTACTGTGTGTGCAGAGATCTCCATATATGGGCATAAGGGGACAAAGGCAAACAGATGGTCAAAACGGGTCCTATGACAACAGGTATATTGGGGTTTGCATTAAAGGGTGGGGACAAAGGCAAACAGATAGATGGTCAAAACGTGTCCTATGACAACAGGTATATTGGGGTTTGCATTAATGGGGTCCGCTCCAAAAAAGATAAAGAAAATAAAAGAGACAAGACAAACATAAGACAAGCAACAAAGCGTGGGACTGGGAGGATGACTTGAATGATGCAGATTTAAGCAGGCTGCGTATTCTGCTTAAAGAAGAAACAAACAAAAAGCGACAGAGATCTCATATATGGGCATAAAATGGATTGGACGCATATAAACAGATATCTCCATATGCTTAAAGAAGAAACAAACAAAAAGCGACAGAGATCTCATATATGGGCATAAAATGGACGCAGATAAAAAGATATCTCCATATATGGCATATATGGGCATAAAATGGACGCAGAATCACAAAGATCTCCATATACGGGCATAAAGGGACACAGACAGACAGATACAGAGATCTCCATATATGGGCATAAAATGGATGCAAATAGACAGATATCTCCATATATGGCCATATATGGGCATAAAATGGACCCAGGATTATATCTGCAGTGATCTCCATATATGGACATAAAATGGACGCCGACAGACAGACAGATACAGATATCTCCATATATGGGCATAAATGGACACAGGCAAACAGATGGTCAAGACGGGTCCTATGACAACAGGTATAATGGGGTTTGCATTAAAGGGCGGGGCATTCATTCCCTATTTACATCGTTCCCGAGTTGGCCAGGTCGCCGACTAGACGCTGGGCCGCCCGAAGGTTGTTGACATCAGGTGTTTCGGAGGAAACCGGCACAAGCGCTGACTCATTGTGACATCACTTCATAAAAGGCTCTGACATCACGTACTCCACATGAGTCAACAAAAAATCTCTGTGAATGTGTATGTATGTATGTAATCCGCGTATCTCGAGAACCCTTCTTCCCACCGGCACGCGCGTTCTCCAGATATGGGCATAAAATGAATGCCCGTATGCGGAGCTGATGTCTGACATCAGAGTTTTCCGCAACCGGTACTGTGTGTGCAGAGATCTCCATATATGGGCATAAGGGGACAAAGGCAAACAGATGGTCAAAACGGGTCCTATGACAACAGGTATATTGGGGTTTGCATTAAAGGGTGGGGACAAAGGCAAACAGATAGATGGTCAAAACGTGTCCTATGACAACAGGTATATTGGGGTTTGCATTAATGGGGTCCGCTCCAAAAAAGATAAAGAAAATAAAAGAGACAAGACAAACATAAGACAAGCAACAAAGCGTGGGACTGGGAGGATGACTTGAATGATGCAGATTTAAGCAGGCTGCGTATTCTGCTTAAAGAAGAAACAAACAAAAAGCGACAGAGATCTCATATATGGGCATAAAATGGATTGGACGCATATAAACAGATATCTCCATATGCTTAAAGAAGAAACAAACAAAAAGCGACAGAGATCTCATATATGGGCATAAAATGGACGCAGATAAAAAGATATCTCCATATATGGCATATATGGGCATAAAATGGACGCAGAATCACAAAGATCTCCATATACGGGCATAAAGGGACACAGACAGACAGATACAGAGATCTCCATATATGGGCATAAAATGGATGCAAATAGACAGATATCTCCATATATGGCCATATATGGGCATAAAATGGACCCAGGATTATATCTGCAGTGATCTCCATATATGGACATAAAATGGACGCCGACAGACAGACAGACAGATACAGATATCTCCATATATGGGCATAAATGGACACAGGCAAACAGATGGTCAAGACGGGTCCTATGACAACAGGTATAATGGGGTTTGCATTAAAGGGCGGGGCATTCATTCCCTATTTACATCGTTCCCGAGTTGGCCAGGTCGCCGACTAGACGCTGGGCCGCCCGAGCTTCTAGTTATAATAATGAAAGAAAAATATCTATCTATATCTATCTAGCTGTCTATCTATATATATATATATATATATATATATCTCTGTATCTATCTATATATATATGTGTATCTGTATCTGTATCTCTCTCTCTCTCTCTCTCTCTCTCTCATATATATAGGCCTATATATACAACTTCCGGAACCGTTATAGGAACCGGTTCTACCCGGAACCGATATGGGGGAACCGAAAAAGAATCGGACCAAACGGATCCCAACCCTGTGTAGCATGCACGTATTTTACTAGCCTGGGGGGCGTGTCTCTTCGCGGCCCCGGTTCTCTAGCGAGGTAGCCATAAATTATAACTTCCAGTAGAGGGTGCTAATATGCGGAGGTTACGTCTCTCCTGGAGTTATAACGCAGAGTAAAATAGCTCTCGCTGGTTGAGCCTCCATGTCCCTAATCGCCTCAAAACATGTTTAAATCATGAAGTTGCTCACCTCATCGTCGAAACAGCTTTATATCTACCGATGAGCCCACTCGTTGGCATGTGTTAGTCCATATGTTTCTAATAAATTAATGTTTACTAAAACTTATCTGAGACTCGCGTTTCCTCGTCGGAATGTTTCCGCATACAGAGCGCTTCAGAACTACAGAACGTTGGAATACTTCCGCATACAAAAACGTCATGTCCTAGTATGAGCAAATCGCAACGGCGATCAACGTCACGTGATATGTAGCCTCGCGTAGCCAGGCTTTTACTCATCTCGCGTGATATGTTCGGCCATTTTACCCAAGCAGTTCAAAAACAAGGAAAGCGATGAGACTCAAAGAAGTTTTAGTAAACATTAATTTATTAGAAACATATGGACTAACACATGCCAACGAGTGGGCTCATCGGTAGATATAAAGCTGTTTCGACGATGAGGTGAGCAACTTCATGATTTAAACATGTTTTGAGGCGATTAGGGACATGGAGGCTCAACCAGCGAGAGCTATTTTACTCTGTACCTCCGCATATTAGCATCCTCTACTGGAAGTTATAATTTATGGCTACTAGCGAGGCACTGAGAAACACCAAGCCGAGATGAGCGCTCGTTTCGGCCAAATGCTGGAGTTGCCTCGGTGCTTGACTGTGGATGTTTTTTTTGTTTTTTTCCTCTCTCTCTCCTCCTGTTTTTTCCCCTGCCTCTCCATTCATGTGTTCTCTACCTCTGGACCAAACAATGACACGAGATTGGATTAACTCACCCAAAAGAAGGTAGACAAATGTATTCCACTGGAATTAGTTATTAAAAGGTGCTTCACAAACGCGAGTGACGGGGCCGTGGGCTGTGCGAGCCACGTGACGAGCTCGACTGGAAAAGATACTCATATTTACTTAAGTAAAAGTACTCTCATATCATTTTCGCACGCATGGACAGTCACGCAGTGGCCAATCTACAGTACAAGCTCACAATTGTGAGCTTGCAGATCGGCTAGTTTCAAACAGCCAAGGTATAATAGGGCTAAAGTAGTTATCTGGTCCTTCACAAACGCGAGTGACAGGGCCGTGGGCCGTGCGAGATCGCAATGGTGGAAAAGATATTTTACTCAAGTAAAAGTAAAAGTACTCATATCATTCTCGCATGACAGTCGCCTAGGACGTGACGTGCAGCTTGCAGATCGGCTAGTTTAAAACAGCCAAGGTATAATTTTATATTATAATGTATTTCTGTTTTGATTGATTAAAGACTTTATTAGAAGTTTGCATAGGAAAAGGTACTGTAGTAGCTAAAGCTTTCAAATAATTTTAATGGTGTACAGTATTTGCCTCAGAGATAGATGTAGTGTAGTAGAAGTGAAAGTATTGGAAATTGGAAATATCCAAGTACAAATACCTCAACATTGTACTTGAGTACAGTAGGACTACTTGAGTAAATATACTTATAGTTACTTTACACATCGCGGTGATGTCCGGGCGTGCAGCGAGCCGCGAACACAAACAGTCACGCAATCAAACAGTCTGCAATGTGTCTCTGGCTCTCTGCTACTACTGAAGTAGGCTAAAGTACACACAATCAGAACATTAAACAATTATTTCACTAATCATTCACTCAGAGTCCTGCAGAAACAGGCAGAGGGGAGGGGGTGACTGTCTGTCTGTCTGTCTGTCTGTCTGTCTGTCTGTCTGTCTGTCTGTCTGTCTGTCTCCCTGCCTGTCTGTCTGTCTGTCTGTCTGCTTGTCTCACTGACTGAGGTGCACCTGCTTCTAATGATATCAACGCACTTAATGCGAAATATTCACGTGCTTTCAGACTCTTCAATGCAGAGGTATCCATAGATACAGCATACTAGTATCTCACCAATGCAGAGAAGTATCTCACCAAGGCAGAGATATTAGTAGTAAAATGACGACATCTAGTGGTCAACCTCAGAGGAGCGCAAAAATAAAACCTGAGGTGACTCCCAGCCTCGAACCAGATGCCAAGTGTGCTCTGTTCCCCAGTGTAACGCTCCACGCCACTGACCCCGACGGAGCGGCGCGGTATTGGGCGCCGATGAGCCCCGTGAGTCGCCACCGAGGCGAGCGCTAGCGAGCCGAGTTGCCGCGACGAACGGTGCGAACGGCGCCCAATCCCACTCAGCCGCGTTACCGAGTTATGTGCCGTTATGGACAGAATAGTAAATATTCAGTCCCTCACTATCAACATCTACCCCACTATCCACGTCATAGATAAATGCACAAAAAAGGAGTCATTTCATCCGTTCATTAGCTCAGTCAGTAGAGCACGGATGCAACAAACCCACGGTTTGGGTTCGATTCCCCTGAGGGGACTAATATTCAAGGCGAGAGATATCGGCGCATGCGTACTTCAAAGTAGATACTCCTCCGTGGATACACTGTGGATACTATCTGCGTTCAAACGTCTGAAAAAGGGTGATAAAGTCCGGTTGAATGCGAAGATACCAGTCGAAGCGGGTGCGAAACGAGCCTCCGCTGTGACGGAACAGAACGTCACGGAAGAGGCGTGGTCCCGAAGTCGAGGGAAGCAGAAGGAAGTAGAGGGTGTAGAGGGAGACACTGATTATAACTTCAAATGTGCCTATGTCTTTTGCGTTTTTATTTATTTTAAATTTATTTTGGCATCCTTAGGGGATCTTTGAGAGATATGCGTCATTATTTAGATAAAGAAAGATTCCTGCTCCCCCTCCTTTAAGAGCATGTTTATGAGTTTTGAGTTTATTCAAAAGCATTTTAAACAGGACATTCAAATTTCACCTGGAACTCTGAGATAAGGGGGTAAGACTGCAGGAAGGTTAATTGGCATTCAGATTGTGTGAAATGTCACTGAGTACATACCTTGACAGCAGTGGGAGACCATAACACTGTGCTTTGAGGTTTCTTCTTGGAAGTTGTAGCCCCACTGTCATGTTTAACCTTGCATTAAATGGGGGAGGGGGGGAGGAGCCATGTTAATAATAGGTCTAAATATATGTGGGCAGTCTGGGCACATAGACAACTCATCCTTTGTGTTTTGACTTTTATTTACAAGTCATTTGCAAACCATAACATTTGACATTTTATAAGGGTGAATTTACACATGCATGGCGAAAAAATGTAAAACTTATGGACTAGGGTTAGGGTTTATTGCTCCCTCCCGTATAGTACCGCGGTGTGTGCGAGGAGGAGTTAACTTCTGGGGACTCAGATTAGGCAATGGCTACAGACTACAGTATTATTATTTTAGGTAGAATGTAGCCTACTAGAAGGTCGGCCGGCTACGCCGGCCTCCCCTCTAGGTCGCCGCGTTGCATCTATAGGAGTAGATATTCGTCAAAAACAAACCCCTGAGGTACAAGGTGGCTTTGATCAGATTCCATTGCAATTGGGCAGTTTATGTTGCTGTTACAATTAAACAGCACAACATGCACCAACAACCAGTTGTGAGTCAGGCACCAAAAGGCCTTGGGTTAGGGTTAGGGTTTGATGCGTAGACTGTATGTGGACTGGAATCCTGCTTTATTTTCCCTTGCTGCTTTCTTTAGCTTTTTCCTGCTTGGCCACTGCTTGCAGCTATATTTGATTGTTGCACATTTGTCTGTGTTTGTTGGTGTGTAAAAGGCACACATACTAATGTCGACATTGTAGAAGCTAACAACACTGCCGTTGAGTTCTATATCTGTGTTTATCAATCTATGTATGTATCTATCTACTATATTATAATATATGCTATATACTACCAGTAAGACGGCCTAAGGGCAAGCTAAGGATTATTATCAAAAAAAGTTTTTTGAGGAAAAAAAAAAGTTTTTTGAGGAAAAAAAAAGTTTTTTGAGAAAAAAAAAGTTTTTTGAGAAAAAAAAGTTTTTGAGAAAAAAAAAGTTCTTTGAGAAAAAAAAAGTTTTTTGAGAAATAAAGTTTTTTGAGAAATAAAGTTTTTTGAGAAAAATAAAGTTTTTTGAGAAAAATAAAGTTTTTGAGAAAAAAAGTTTTTGGAGAAAAAAAAAGTTTTTGAGGGAAAAAAAGTTTTTTGAGAAAAAAAAGTTTTGAGAAAAAAATTTTTTTTGAGAAAAAAGATTTTGGAAAAAAAAAATTGAAAAAAATAAAACGTATTGGTGATGCGATGACGTGGTGTATACGGATGTTACTGCGATTGAGGTGAAAGAGAAAAGTGGAAAGTTGTGAGCTAACTATTAGCTATTTTTGTGTGTGTGTGTGTGTGTGTGTGTGTGTGTGTGTGTGTGTGTGTGTGTGTGTGTGTGTGTGTGTGTGAGTGAGAGAGAGAGAGAGAGAGCACAGTAGGCGGGAAAAACTGTAAACCTCAAGTGGCAGACAGGTGCTCTGTAAGTGGGAGTTGAGTACATGTGTATTTGTGGTGCTCCATGTTGGAATACATGGCTGTGGTGCCCGTCCCCACAACCACCTAAATGTTCCCATCCAGTGTTGCCAACCTAGAGGATTTGTCGCTAGATTTAGCTACTTTCCAGACCCCACTAGAGACTTAATTTGTGAAAAGCTTCTAGAGACAAATCTGGCTACTTTTTCTGCTGATTTGGAGACAGATATTGTTTACAGGAGCCATAGATAAAACCCTATTTTTCCTTCCTTTTCCCTCTCTCAGCCTCCATTTGCTGCTTGCCTTCTCCTCAGTGACACACAAACGTGCACGCCGCATCTCTTTCTCTCTCTACTGGTACTGCCGGCGTGCAAAAAAATACAAAAACTCGAATTATTACCCTAGAAACGTGCACGCGCATCTGTTCACGTGCACACGCTTTTGTGTGCACGTGCGCGCAGCGCGCGTGCACCCCACCCCTAGCGACTTCTAGCTACTTCTGGGAGAGCCACTAGCTACTTCCGTTACTGGGGAGTTGGCAACACTGTTCCCATCGAAAATGGTCCATTACAGTTGACATACTACGTAAAATGTAGTGGTCACCGCAATGTCCAAAAATAAAAATGTTAATAAGAATTACGTGATTACATCTAAATGACAAGAAGATGACAAGAAATCAAGTTGGAATATGATAACCTTGCTCGGTTCTCAGGAAAATATGTCAACATTTCAGCTTTTTGCACGCATCCTCTGTCAACCGGCCTCACTGAGTTTCAAACCTTTTCAACACATTGTACTTCACATAGTTACAAATGTGCTTTGGTGCCTTTAGATGGTCTTCTGTAGCTATTATGCTTTTAGGAAGCTGGGACCCTGGACTGTAAAGAATGTCCATGTCTGTTTTCTTACACTCTCCAGTTGGCAGAGAGAGGCTGGCAAGGCACAGAGAACACATTGAAATGGCCTGAGGATGTTTGGACACTGAGCTCACTGCTCTGATTCAGAGCACAAATCTCTAGCTTAGATTAGAAGGTAAAGCAATAAGACAGCAAGATGGTGAGTGGGACACATACTGTATACAGTGACACTGAGTCCAGTAGAAGAAAATACATACAGTAGTAACAACAAACACACACACGTACGCACGCACACACGCACTGGACGCACAGCACGCACAGCATGCACGTGCAAAGACTGGAGTTGCATACAAGGTAGGTCACACACACACACACACACACACACACACACACACACTAAAATCCAGCAAGAGCCGTTGGCCGCCGCGTCCACGTCCATGGACGCGGCCGTGGACGCGTCCATGGACGCGGACGCGAAAAAAACGTCCGTGGACGCGAGGTCGCGTCCACGGACGCAAACGGCCGGCCGTCCCGGCCGTGGACGAGGCCGTGGACGCAGACGGCCGGGGACGCGGCCGTGAACGAGGCCGTGGACGTGGACGCAAACGGCCGGCCGTGGACGAGTCCATGGACGAGGCCGCGAAAAAAAGGCAGCGAAAAAATTTATTATTTATTTATTTATTATTTTTTGATGGAGAATTCAAATATGACCTTCTTTTTTGCATAGGACAACTCTAACCTGCATCAATTGGTATTTTATAATTGCCAATTGTACCCTATCCATCTGAAAAACAAATTGGATGTCTATTGTATGTATTTTTTGATGGAGAATTCAAATATTACCTTCTTTTTGGGATAGGACAACTCTAACCTGCATCAATTGGTATTTTATAATTGCCAATTGTACCCTATCCATCTCAAAAACAAATTGGATGTCTATTGTATGTATTTTTTGATGGGGAATTCAAATGTTACCTTCTTTTTTAGATAGGACAACTCTAACCTGCATCAATTGGTGCATCAACCTACTATCTATCTATCTATCTATCTATCTATCTATCTATCTATCCATCTATCCATCTATCCATCTATCCATCTATCTATCCATCTATTTATTTATACTTCACCTTTAGTCCAGAAGAGAGTTCAGCATCAGGAACTTGCACACATGTAACTGTGTCATGACTGTGTCATGGAGCTAAAACAGGGCTATGTTAAATACTCAAAATGACTCTGATGGACCAATCAGGGTGGTGGTGGGGGGAGGGATCAACAATAGACAGAAACTGGATAATGCTTTGTTAACTGTCCCACCTAAGTCCCTGCTAGTCTGAACAAACATCACCTTCCCTCTCATAACACTACTACTACTACATTTATATAAAGCTGCTCTTGCATTTGAATTCAAGTCTGACACAAGTTAAGGTTAACTTAGGTAGTATTTCATTTTGCTGGCTTTTAGGGTCTGTGTGTGAGTGTGTAGGCTCACAAATTATTATAATTGTCATTAAGTGACTCTATCTGTCTATCTATCTATCTATCTATCTATCTATCTATCTATCTATCTATCTATCTATCTATCTATCTATCTATCTATCCATCTATCTATCTATCCATCTATCCATCTATTTATTTATACTTACTGTTTACATTTTCTATAAATATTTATTTCTATATAAAACTCAGTTGTGTGGAGTTATTGTGTGCCTTTTCTTGTAGCTAAAGAGTCCATTTGTTCACTAGACATTAAGTCAAGGTTACTATTTTGAGTTGAAGCTAAGTGTTTTATTGCTTTGTGGTTTAACATGATTTAAAATGCAAATTCATTGTTATGGTTACTTTAGAAGACTGCTTTTGCATTCATGAGTTAAAAAGAGAGCCAAGCTAATTCAAAGAGTTAAGTTAAAGGAACACAAAACATGACCTAACTCGCTGCCATTGGACAGACAGTTACAACATAGGCCTACTCTTATCTTTCACAGAACAGACAATTATCATTTGTTTTATCTATTTGAGACTATGTAGCTTATCAGCCTATTCAATTGATAATGACCAATGGGTGCCAGTTTCTAAGTAGTTAACCATATTAACATAACAATATATGTGGCCTAGACATGGATATTGCCCAATCAACTCGTAATCTACAGAAATGTCCACCACATCACACAGTATAAAACTTAGTAGGCTCAGTGGATTCACCTATGTTAAATCATGTCAGGTTAGTTTGGTTCAAGGTTCAAGTATAATAATTTATGAGACAAAAATGTAAACAGCACAAATGTACAATCACATCTCGGCTAGAATGATAACATAAAGTCCTGACTACTCCTTGTTATTGTGGTCCTAAATACTACAATGATTAGTTTGGATGCATTGCTTCTATCATGTCCAATTAAAAATAAATACATTACATACATACAGAAATCTGCCTTCTCCTGTATTGTATTAGTGACATTCATTATAAATAGTAAAATAACAGGACAGAGCAAAAAAGGCCTCTGTTGTGTCTTTATCTGATCACATGCAATCAGACACTCACACTGCACAGCAATATATAAACTTTATTACAGGCTCAAGGCCCACAGGGTAAGAAGACAATACATTACAAAGATAATAATTAAAAAAAACAACAACAGAGAGTACATTCACAAAGCCCCACCGGAGCTAAAGAGGCACTCATGCCAGTGTCCTCTAACGGTAGACGTGTACCTGACAGAGCTTTCCCCACATTGGTTACAGATATAAGGTTTCTCTCCGGTGTGAATTTGTTGGTGTATTTTGATATGTTCCAGTCTAGGAAAGCTCTTTCCACACTGGTCACAGCAATAAGGTTTCTTTCCAGTGTGATTTTTCTGGTGTGCTTTGAGATGATGCATATCACTGAACCTTTTCTCACACTGGACACAGCAGTATATGGCTTCTCACCAGTGTGGATTTTCAGGTGTCTTTTCAGAGCCGTCTTCAGAGTGAACCTTTTCCCACATTGGTGACAGCAGTAAGGTCTCTCTCAAGTGTGAATCTTCTTGTGTTGTACGAGGCTAGATTTTACAGTGAAACGTTTGCCACAGTGTTCACAGCAGTAAGGCTTTTCTTCGGTGTGAAATCTCTGGTGTACTTTCAGAGCAGCCATTAAACTGAACTTTTCCCCACATTGGACACAGCTGTATGGTTTCTCTCCTGTGTGAATTCGTTCATGTATTTTGAGATAAGACAATCGAGTAAAGCTTTTCCCACACTGGTTACAGCAATAGGGCTTCTCTCTAGTGTGAATTCTCTGGTGTTCTTTTAAAATCCCCTTTTGAACAAATCTTTTCCCACACTGGTCACAACAATAAGGTTTCTCTCCAGTATGTGAACGCTTATGATCTTTTAATTGTCCAGACCGAGCAAAATACTTCCCACATTGTTCACAGCTGAATGGCTTCACTCCGGTATGAATTCTCTGGTCTACTTTGAGATAATAAATTGAGCTGAAGGCTTTTTCCACATTGGTCACAACAGCACTGTCTTGGTTTAACTGAGGACAGCACAGGACAGGGAGAGAAAACACACACCTGATAAGAGCCAGATTCACACATTGATCAGCATTTAAGTAACATCATCATTATTATTGTTGAGTCTGAAAAGAACAATACAATGTGATAGATCTTTACACATCTGACCCATAACATTATTAGCAATTCACATGGTTACTATAATAGGTGAGTCTTCTAGCTTTTTAAAAATGTAATATTTCATTAATTCTTTCTCTTACTAAGTGTAACATCCCACTTCTTAATTGTATATTATTTGGAAAGGGTTAGCAAAATGTTTGCCATAAATTCAATGCTGAGTTGCATTTGTTTTCCTACATTTTCCCCTTCGATGTATTATTACAATGTATTTACTATTTCTTACTTAGGTCTACTTAACTTTGTATTTTTACATTATTATATTGATCAACATTAACACATAGTGTGTGTTAGGTTAGGTTAGTTGCAGAGTGTCCACAACTGTCCAGAATACACTGTACATAATAGACTCCAGACTTCAAGTGAAGATGAAATCTCTAGACGGCACCAGCGGCAATTCTGATGAACGGGTGGAACCCAAAGACCATCAAGATCTCTGTAAGTCACAGACTGAGTAAGTCTCCAGATAAACTCACACACATCAAAGTGTTTAAACATTACTTTTATCATTCATGACATAATATCATGTTACTGTTACCTACATGCCTTTATATGGGGAGAACCAAGCAACTTTGACCCAGTTATGATTTTGCTTTTAATAGAAAGGAATCCCTTACATTGTTGTATGTTAAATTAATTTCTGATCTGTTTGTGTTCATTATAACAGCCACAGGAAAGATACATTGTTTCAGATTGTTCCAGAGACTGATGACAGACCCTGGATGTAGCTCTGTCAGGTACACGTCTACCATTAGTGGACACTGGCATGAGTGGCATGAGTGCCTCTTTAGCTCCGGTGGGGCTTTGTGAATGTACTCTCTGTTGTTGTTTTTTTAAATTATTATCTTTGTAATGTATTGTCTTCTTACCCTGTGGGCCTTGAGCCTGTAATAAAGTTTATATATTGCTGTGCAGTGTGAGTGTCTGATTGCATGTGATCAGATAAAGACACAACAGAGGCCTTTTTTGCTCTGTCCTGTTATTTTACTATTTATAATGAATGTCACTAATACAATACAGGAGAAGGCAGATTTCTGTATGTATGTAATGTATTTATTTTTAATTGGACATGATAGAAGCAATGCATCCAAACTAATCATTGTAGTATTTAGGACCACAATAACAAGGAGTAGTCAGGACTTTATGTTATCATTCTAGCCGAGATGTGATTGTACATTTGTGCTGTTTACATTTTTGTCTCATAAATTATTATACTTGAACCTTGAACCAAACTAACCTGACATGATTTAACATAGGTGAATCCACTGAGCCTACTAAGTTTTATACTGTGTGATGTGGTGGACATTTCTGTAGATTACGAGTTGATTGGGCAATATCCATGTCTAGGCCACATATATTGTTATGTTAATATGGTTAACTACTTAGAAACTGGCACCCATTGGTCATTATCAATTGAATAGGCTGATATAATGCTCTATTTCCCATAGAGCAGCTACATAGTCTCAAATAGATAAAACAAATGATAATTGTCTGTTCTGTGAAAGATAAGAGTAGGCCTATGTTGTAACTGTCTGTCCAATGGCAGCGAGTTAGGTCATGTTTTGTGTTCCTTTAACTTAACTCTTTAAATTAGCTTGGCTCTCTTTTTAACTCATGAATGCAAAAGCAGTCTTCTAAAGTAACCATAACAATGCATTTGCCTTTTAAATCATGTTAAACCACAAAGCAATAAAACACTTAGCTTCAACTCAAAATAGTAACCTTGACTTAATGTCTAGTGAACAAATGGACTCTTTAGCTACAAGAAAAGGCACACAATAACTCCACACAACTGAGTTTTATATAGAAATAAATATTTATAGAAAATGTAAACAGTAAGTATAAATAAATAGATGGATAGATGGATAGATGGATAGATAGATAGATAGATAGATAGATAGATAGATAGATAGAGTCACTTAATGACAATTATAATAATTTGTGAGCCTACACACTCACACACAGACCCTAAAAGCCAGCAAAATGAAATACTACCTAAGTTAACCTTAACTTGTGTCAGACTTGAATTCAAATGCAAGAGCAGCTTTATATAAATGTAGTAGTAGTAGTGTTATGAGAGGGAAGGTGATGTTTGTTCAGACTAGCAGGGACTTAGGTGGGACAGTTAACAAAGCATTATCCAGTTTCTGTCTATTGTTGATCCCTCCCCCCACCACCACCCTGATTGGTCCATCAGAGTCATTTTGAGTATTTAACATAGCCCTGTTTTAGCTCCATGACACAGTCATGACACAGTTCCATGTGTGCAAGTTCCTGATGCTGAACTCTCTTCTGGACTAAAGGTGAAGTATAAATAAATAGATGGATAGATAGATGGATAGATGGATAGATAGATAGATAGATAGATAGATAGATAGATAGATAGATAGATAGATAGATAGATAGATAGTAGGTTGATGCACCAATTGATGCAGGTTAGAGTTGTCCTATCTAGAAAAGAAGGTAACGTTTGAATTCCCCATCAAAAAATACATACAATAGAGATCCAATTTGTTTTTGAGATGGATAGGGTACAATTGGCAATTATAAAATACCAATTGATGCAGGTTAGAGTTGTCCTATTCCAAAAAGAAGGTAATATTTGAATTCTCCATCAAAAAATACATACAATAGACATCCAATTTGTTTTTGAGATGGATAGGGTACAATTGGCAATTATAAAATACCAATTGATGCAGGTTAGAGTTGTCCTATTCCAAAAAGAAGGTAATATTTGAATTCTCCATCAAAAAATACATACAATAGACATCCAATTTGTTTTTCAGATGGATAGGGTACAATTGGCAATTATAAAATACCAATTGATGCAGGTTAGAGTTGTCCTATGCAAAAAAGAAGGTCATATTTGAATTCTCCATCAAAAAATACATACAATAGACACCTTTTTTTTCTTTTTTCGCTGCCTTTTTTTCGCGGCCTCGTCCATGGACTCGTCCACGGCCGGCCGTTTGCGTCCACGTCCGCGGCCTCGTCCACGGCCGCGTCCCCGGCCGTCTGCGTCCACGGCCGCGTCCACGGCCGCGTCCACGGCCGGGACGGCCGGCCGTTTGCGTCCGTGGACGCGGCCTCGCGTCCACGGACGTTTTTTTCGCGTCCGCGTCCATGGACGTGGACGCGGCGGCCAGCGGCTGTCTCTCCTAAAATCATCACATACATGCCATCCATTTGTAACACAAGTGTATAAATTATAGGTGGCTACATTTGTACACTTTTAGAGAGTTAAATTATATATATATATAATATATATATATTAGAGATGTTACCGATCAATCGGCAATGGATCGGATCGGGCCGATCAAAGCATGATCGGCGATAATCGGTGGTTTAGATCAAAAGGTAAATTCACCGATCCGATCCGATCGGTGCATCTGATCAACCAGCCGTTCAGTATGCCCACTTGAGGCCATTTTGGGGTATTGATTTCCACAGTGCTGAAGGAATAATTAGTTACTGCTATGATAATAAATGCATAGTAATGCTAGTAAATAACTATAAGGCAAATATATAAATGAATTCATGAGTGAATGAATGAAATAAAGTTAAAACATTAACATTTAGAATATATAAATAATAACTTGATCGGATCGGTGATTGATCGGGATCGGGTGATCAAACTTTTGTGATCGGTGCTCGGTTCCAAAAAACCTGATCGGACCATCCCTAATATATATATTTATTGCGACCGTAGGTCGCACTTACTACAGAAAGCTCCACCAGGTGTCCGTGCGTCCGTCAGTCAGTCCGTCACACGTCAGACGTCACACTTTTGCCCTGCTCATATCTCCGCAACCGTTGCCCCGATCCATGCCAGATTTTGCACACACACTCCTTACCTGCCAAACTACAACCTCCAAGGACCCCCGGAGTTCCAGGGACGCCCAGGTCCCTGGGGGACCCCCAGGTGTAAAAAAAATACCAAATGTGCAAAAATGACCAAATGACCACCCCCACGGGGCTGCTCACGGGGAATTCCCGGGGACCACCCACTCCTGCTACTCCAGAACGGATGCAAAAGTGGTGGCGCCCCCAGTGGAGGACCCCCTCCACTGCAGCTCACATAAAATGCCCTAACTCGGCCTAGGAGCGTCCGGGAGAGCCGGGGCCGGTACCTATTCGTCCGCCAAGGCAACGCGGAGACCCCACCCCTCATTTCTCACATGGCCCTCTTCTAGCGAGACCTACGGTCGCTTATCTCCCGATTAGGGAGTCTTACTGGTATATATACACACACACACAGAGAGAGGTAGGGAGCGAGGGGGGGAGAGAGAGAGAGACCTCCTCCTTCTCTCCCCAATGTCCTCAGCCTTCGGCAGTGCTGGACTACTTTCCTGCCAATGTTCATTAACCAACAAGTCGCAATGTGATGTGTTGTGAGCTTGTAGATCGGCTATTTTTGTAGATGGACAAAGGTGGTTCAAGTACAGATCCAACTCAGGGCAGGCCCAGTTTACTACTGTATGTCTGGACTCCAGACTTAGTAAACTGGACATGAGTGAGTTGTAGGTTAAGTGGTTAAACAGATACAGTATGTGCATCGTGTACAGTACCCCCCCCCCCCCCCCTCTCTCTCTCTCTCTCTCTCAAGGAGACACACATTATATACATAATACATACTGTAATCTGCAGCTCAACACCTGTTTGTAAACCAAGACCACAGCTCATTCATCACAACAGATGAAAAAGACAAATGTGAGACATTTACATCCTGAGTGCACAAATGTAACTAAATTGACCTGTAAGGGTCTATTAGGTTTCATTAGTACACTCTCAGTTACAAATGGACACAGACGTCACAGAGGATTTTTTCTGGGTATACATGTAGATTGGTTGCTTATTCTCCCACTCCCCTGGCAGGCGACAAGTACTGTACAGAAGACCTCATAAATAAGTATCAGGCTACAATATGCTGCTCGTTCTTCCCCCATAATGACCTATAGCTTGCAACATTATTGGCACATTTCCACTAATGATGATCTGGACGATCATGACTGTAGTACCGTTTGAAAGGGCCATGTTTATTATTGTTACTAAAGGTCCAGGTTCATATCACTGCCCTTTTCTTTTTTGCTTTGTTGTTAATTGTTTGAACTTTTTTAGAATGTTTTATTCTTGCTCTTTAAATGTCATGAAAGATGCTATAAAAATAAAGTTTAATATAATTATTATTACCAGAAAAGCTATCTCGCCCTTTGTGTGGTTGCCCTAACAGGGCATCATCTGGGAATCAGATGTAGAGGTCAGCTCTATATGGAGATCTAGGTGATGATCCAGTCGTCTCCATCTGGGAATCAGATATACAGGTCAGGGATCTCCATAATGGCCATAAAAGGGACAAGGACATAAATAATTTGCAAGTGTGACTCGTGTCATAAAGTGTGACTCGTGGCATAAAGGGATTCTATTAGTGTGGTTGCCCAAACAGAGCATCATCTGGGAATCAGATGTAGAGGTCAGCTCCACATCTGGAGATCTAGGTGATGATCCAGTCATCTCCATGTATGGATATCCAGGGTTTAATCTTCGATGAGGTGATGTCACAAGTCACAACAATGTGATGTCACAATGTCAACAATTTGATGTCACAACAATGTAATGTCACAACAGCTATAGACTATAGATAATGACATATTCCCAAAGTGGCAAAACAGTTGGAACTTTGGAACCTGAAGGATGCTCAAATTACACACAAGGAAAATATCAATTGCTCAAACCAAAGCGTACCAAACATGTCACATAATCAAGTATAAAGAAATTGCCGTCCCATTCCAAAGACACACACAATGTTCTTAATTTGGAATGAGAGCTTAGATCAATAACTCATTAAAATTGATGAATATTGTAATAGAATTTCTGAATTGCAACAGAAACGTCAAGGTACAGGTACGTACACGACTGAAAGATCACAGCTGAGTGCGACCGAGAAGGTTCATGGAAGGCCAGGCGTTGAACACAAACACACACACGCACACACACGCCCCTGCAGATAATCCTCCTGGCTTACTGTGTGCTGAATAAACAACAAATTACCTCCTGCAGTAGAGTCTAACGCCTATATTGTCAATAGAAAACTATAGTTAGAGGCCATTTAGGCTTAAATATCAAATCCAATTGATCACAAAAAGATTTACTAAACAATCAAAACGGTTAATTTTCTATATAATAATACATTATATAATATACTTCTATATCCTACGTATATAATACATAGGTTTAATGAGGTTAGACTGACGCACCAGTCAATCCTGAAATTAAAATGGAGTGCAGTCCTAGGCCAAATACAAGCAAGCCCCTTTTCGCCTGTAGCTTAATGAAGTTAGAAGAGAATCAATTTTGCTAAATTAACTTTAGGTTTTTTACAAATCACCACATAAAATGCAATGAAATGCACGTTGGAAATAAATGCCACCCAGACAATATTGTAGGTAAAGTGGATTTTGTTTTATCACATTCACATTGCAATAAATCTCCATTTGATAACTTTGCATGATACGAGATGGCGGGGTTGGTGGGGGAGTGGATGTACATGTCATAGTTCCTTCAGTACATTAATGAGATTCAGAGTGTTCTGTATACAAACACACACACAAACATACATTATACTTGTTTACAACAGCTGGTAAATACTGTTAAAATAATCTCCATATAAAAAAATACAACTAAATTACTCTTAAAAGCAAAACACAAATCTGGAGTTCTTCACAAGACTGCTGCTATGATTGATTCGGTATTCCCTTTTTTAAAGATGAACTGGAAATACAACAGGATTGCTTTGTTGAACTGGTCAAAACTGCAATGTTGTTAATAACCATCTAGTCTCACATGGCCAGACTGTTGCGTCCCACCATTTCCAAATGCTTCAGTCATCCAGTCTGGAGAATGGAAGCTCTGGTGACGATGAGCAAGCGATAACGCAGACGTGAAGCCTGTTCCCCACTTCCGTTTTGTCTTTACAGTCGTGTAAATTCATCTTAATATCATGGAAATGCCAGCTTCCTCTCTCGAATTTCGGGAGGTGTACGTAGTTCCAGGCTCTATATAGCATTCGGAGATTGACTAGTTGTCTGGCTACGTGAGACTAATAACCATCAGTAGTGTCACTTTAGTGGAAATGTATTATGAGTACACACTTGGTACTTCAAGTGAACCAAACTAATATGAAAACATTTGAGCTTGTATGAATAAAGATAAAACAATTCCATTATCAATAGTCAGAGATCACAGAACTAGAACTGTGAAATTGTTAAAATAACATTTTCAGCTTGATAGAATATTTTCACGTTGTGCTGGACATGCCCTCTTATCGAGTTCACAAACATCCAGGTGTTAATTAAATGTGAAATCACTCATTCGCCAATTTTGAAAACATGAACCTCACCTGAATCCAAAAATGCAATTGTGACATGAGGGCCGTGTTGGTTAAATTGACAGATTTATTTGAACTGATTAATCATAAGGTTTTTAAGTTCAAGACATTAACCTGGGATGGACACATCTTTAAAAATGTAAATCTTCTACCAAAATGAAATATAACTGACCAATGTCCTATTCTACAATAATGATTGCATATGGCCTATGGTGAGAACTGGTGACACAACCAGAGTGACCTAAAGCCTGAGTTACACTTGGTTGTGCATTGTGTTGCACAAGTAAGTATAAATCAGGCTCTAGCTCTGGTCCATAGCGTTAGGAGTTCTCCTTAACGCTATGTCACAGATGAGCCCTTGCACTCACAGCTGCGGTAGCCCAGGCTGCTCAGCCTCTCGTCTGTAGTAAAAAATAAAAGAATACACTTTCGCCACTCACTCACAAAACAAAGATTGTTCCAAGCTGTTGAAAGCCTACTTTCCTTAACACTTGAAACCCCCCACCTCACGGATATGTTAGTCAGTTTGGGTAACTCAGTGAGATTGGGGTAAGAGCGCTCGTTTTGTCGTTCACCACACACCCCTAACACCACCTGGATCAATTCACCTTGATAGTCTCTTATCAGCGCACCTGTGTAATTCTGCGTATTCACCATGAGATGGCGACAACAGCCATTCACTTGTGTTGTCGCTGACGTCACTCGTTTGCGACGGTACTACAGTACGGTACTAGTCACTCGTTTCAATTTCACTGAAACTCAAAAAAACTGTGACATATATTTCACGGATGTTTTATCTACTCCACAACGCCCTCTACAGATCTTGTCAATAGAAAATACCATATTGACCAGATTTTGCCTTCTGGTGAAATATTGTATTTTCTGTCTAAAAAGTGTATTTTAGATAGATGTGAGCTCAGTGTTCCCACTAAGGAAAGTAGGCTTTCAACTCCCTAAAGCCGTCTTTTTTTGGTGAGAGGCAAAACAGAATTTTTAATTTTTACAGCGTTTCCTGAGGCGCAAGGGATCGTCTGTGACATACTAACGCTATGGACCAGAGCTAGCGTAACCCCCTTAAGCACTATACACGGCTGTTAATATTGGTCTCCACTCAGTGAAAAATTACAGTACCATCATTTGCTATCTAACCCCCCCTTGCCCCCCCGCCTTGAACTTGAACATTATACAGGAGTCTCTTAAAGACACCTGAACTTAAAATGTTGTATTCATTTTGCAAGTACTGACTTCCATCCAATATGGACCTAAAGAAAGATAAAACTGAATAAAAAAAACATCCAAGGCATCAAAAATATAGTCAGATACCATGAATCGACAATTCATTATATCAACCCAAATGTCTGAGCATCATATTTTGAAGTACATGTACATGTATTTCCAACATTAAAAAAAGAAAAGTGTGTACGAACACATTAATAGCTATTTGTGGTTTTGTATTTACACTTCATAATGTGTCTTTGAGAATGATATCCATTTTGCACCCGCTAGGAAATGCATACTATATTTACTTAATCTGTGCAGTCGGACGAAAAACTAGTAAGAACAGACAGACAGGGTCAAATGACTCTTCATCAGAAAAAGAGGATTGCTCAGACATTAAAGTTTCATCTCTAACCTCTAATACCATTTTGAAAATAAAGGTCATAATGCATTCAATGGTGATGCTTTGAAGGGTCTTTCACGCACACACACACACACACACACACACACACACACACACACACACACACACACACACACACACACACACACACACACACACACACACACACACACACACACAAAGAGTGTAGAAAAGATGTTCTGAGTGGTTAACCACAGAGGTGGTCTGAGGTTCAGATAACCTCTGTACGACAGTGAACAGCAGCATCTCTATAGCTTGGACATCAATTTCAATTTAACCACATGAACCCTGGCATCCCTATTCTGGGAAGGACCTTCTGTGTAAATAGCAGATCGACAAGTTCACAACGCATCGCAACGTGACATGTGTTGAGCGTGTAGATCCGGCAAAGAGATTTGGTGTAGAGGGACAAAAAGGAGCGGATCTAGTATAGAGCCCTGGGGGACCCCAGTCAACTAAATATATAGGGTTTAAGTGGTTAAATGGTTCTGCGTGATATCTAGTTTCACAAAGAGCACAGTCGCAGTATTTCCTTGTCCTCAGGTGGTGCGATAGGATGAGAGGGACTCATCCTGTATAGGTCCTGCTGTCGTGTTCGGGCAGATAACAGGGGACAGCACATGTAGCCTATGGACATTCAGGATGTCTCATCTCCACACAAGGGTGTCCCCATCCCCATAAACCCCCAGCAGTCACTTCAATGTCACGTGCTGGAATTCTGTCTTCTCTTAAGAGTCTGAACATTTTTTGTTTATTTGTTTTTTTGTCTACATAAGTCCAGCATCACAAGAGAACATTAAACCTCTCTTGGATTCACAACTCAAAAATAGAAAAATAATAATAATGAAGAAACAATTCAGAAGAAATGTGCTATCATCCATCACTCCCCCTTAATAGTTCGGTTACAGGATATGATGTGCTGGTTACGAGGAGGGGAAGGAGCATGTCTTTTTCTTGGCTAACAAGAGTCACAAAGTGTGGTCAGCCATGGCTGCTTGTTCATATATCCCACAATCCACCTCAATAAATAGTAGAAAAATAATATTTTCTTTTTTTTAATATCCTTTTTATTTGTCTTCTTATAAAATTGAGAAGCTTGTGTTTGCCAACAAGTTTATGGGACATTTATGCCATTTTCAGAGAACAGCCCAATGTTTTCTGCTGAACCAAGGAGCCCGGCTGCATCAAAAGAGGAAAACAAAACAGAACAGGGTTCTCCAGCAGTGACTTGTTTATAGAGGAGGGAATGCCGTGTCCCTCACTACAGGAGGGATTAGTGGAAGAAACCCCTTTGGAGGCGGGGATGGAGGACTGGAGCCAAGGAGGAGGCATCACATGTAGTATTCCAAGGTGGGTGGTGATGGTGTGCCAGTGGTACGGTAGGACTGTTTTCCTTGCGTAAGCCAGTTCCAGTGGTGACTGGTGACCTTACTTTGCTCAGTGCTGACAAATTCCTTCAAAGAGCCCTATGTTTGTTCCTACTGATTGTAGTCCATCTAGGAGAGCGGATGCAGAGATTCCTTTTCACTCCCGACCGACATGTTACCACCTTCAACTCTCTAAGAGAGTGACCTGGAAATGTGCACTAGCCCAAGGTTATTAATTTACAACTAGTGCCAAACTGTCCAGATTTAAAATGGGGTTTACTGGAAAAGGAATGATTTGGCAGCAAACCGAAACTGCAGGCTAATACTTAATCCTCAAGTTCCATTCCTGAATGTCCAGTTGCTCTGTGGCTCAAGTCTTGTAAGTCGGGACAGTGTGGGTTCAAGTCGGGTTTTATCTCATGTCGTGCCCTCTCCATCCTTACATGGTTCCCGTCTGCTGTCCACTGAAGCAGAAATGTCTTTCAAAAAGTAGTCTTTTAGATAAAAATAGTTCCGTCTCGGGGGAGAAGGGCCCAGCGCTGGATCAGCATTCTGCATCCACGCTGTGCACGGTGACCGCCGCCTGTAGGTGGTGTGTGTGTGTGTGCAGCGGGTGGTGGTGTGTGTGCGTGTGGCGGTAGGGGTGGAACTTGTGACTGAGCAGCGCCGCCGTCTGCGGGGGCGTGTCCAGGTCCAGGTCATCGTCATGGTTACCCACGTCCACGCCGGCCGAGAGCGGGTCGTTGTTGCCGGGCGGATTCTCGCTGTCCTCCTGCGGGCTCATGGTGCTGTAACCTGCGGACACACATGAGTTGGTGTTACTATATTTGACTAAAATATACACTAAGTGTAAATGTGAGTCACAGACACATTGTTAGATAGATAGATACCTTTATTATCCCACGGGGGAAATTCAGTTGCACAGAGGCAGCACAGCAGTTTAAGGTTACAAGTTACAAAGAAGAAAGAAAAAGAGTACTGTAGTGTACTGTAGTGAATGTGTCATTGTTGCACAATGACGCATTCCTAAAATCTATATTGTGTGTGTTTGTGTGTGACCACAATACATAATCCACTCAGCCATTGAAGAGTATGGCCTCACACTTAGCTGCCAATGCAAATGTATTTATTTATTGTGGACACAGAGACAAAGATAACCAATGTTTTCGGACAGACAAGCTGCCTTCTTCTGGGTCAGCCTAAAGCTTGTCTGTCCGAAACGTTGGTCATCTTTGTCTCGGTGTCCACAATGAATAAATAAATTTGCATTGGCAGCTACGAGTGTACGGCTATTCTCTTTTATTATTTAGTGTTTATTCCGTTGGCCTCACAAGGACTGATGTGCTGTGCACCTTTTGTTACCCTATTCAGACATAGGATGCAGGTGCAGGGGACATACAGTACATACAACCCCAGCGTCCCTATTCTGGGGCAAAGAGATTTGGTGTAGAGAGAAAAAAGGTGGGGTCTACAGTAGTATACTGTAGACCCCTGGGGGGCTCTGGTTAACAAAGTACAGGTATATCGTCGTTGTCGGGTGGAAACCTTGTATGTTCAAAACTCTTCGTTTTGCATTTATCATTTTAAAAATGATTTAAACTAGTGAAAACAGCCGATCTACAAGCACACAACGCCTTGCACAGAGAGACGTTTTGTGCTTGTAGATCTGCTGTTTTCTCTACCTTTGTGCGACGGCCTTGTATGAAGCAGGGCTTTACTTTGCGAAAAGAAACGTACACATTTGAGGAGATACAAGGTTTCTACCCGACAGTGACGATATAGGGTTCAACTGCTTGAAAGCAGCAGTGGCTGTGGAGGTAGAGTGGCCACTTGGGAAACGGACGGTTCCCAGTTTGATCCTGGGCTCCCCTAGAGTTAGTGTCGAGGTGTCCTTGAGCAAGACACTGAACCCCTAATTGCTCTCGATGAGTAGGTTGGTGCCATTGCACGATTTCCTGTGTGAATGTGAATGGGTGAATTTAATGCACATTGTAAAGCGCTTTGGATAAAAGGTGCATGCAATAAATGCACCATTTACAGCATACAAGCTAAACACCTGCAATGCTCACAAACAAATGAGTATACTGATACTCATATGTCACATGTAAAAAAAAAATCACACCCGTGTGAACTGAGCGGTGGTTCCCCCCCCCCCCCTTCCCCCCTGTGTGTGTGTGTGCGTGTGTGTGTGTGTGTGTGCCTGGTCTGGCCTGGCCTGAACAACAGCGCCCCTCCCTTAACATGTGTGGTCATAAAAGGTACTGCAGGCATGCAGGCTACATACAGACACGCACACACACACACACGGACGGACGGACGCATACACACACGGCCACGTATAGGAGACGGTGTAACCACCGCTCAAAAACGCATATCTATACTATAATTTTGCGAATGTCTGAGTGTCTGAGTGTCACAGCGTTTCTCCTCAGTGGCTGGAGCAATTGATCTGAAATCGCATCACCATAAGCATATGAACACACCTGACATAACTGTGAAGCCCGTTTGTCACTTTCACAAATCATATGCTGTATATTAGCATTTTTATGGTGTATCTACTATCTATTCTGCATCTAGCTTGAGGCACAGCTATTCTGCATCTAGCATGAGGCAAAATGTTTAACCAGCTCTGTGTGTGTGTGTGTGTGTGTGTGTGTGTGTGTGTGTGTGTGTGTGTGTGTGTGTGTGTGCAGGCAGGCGGGTGTGTGTGCAGGCGGGTGGGCGGGCGGGCTGGGGGGGGCAGTATCTCTGTAGCCATTAAACGAAACGGGTTTCTTACATTGATGCTCCTACAGTACATCATGCAAGCACCAGTTAAAGTTACTTTCCATCCCTCATATACTGTGTGCACAGTGCACATCCCATAACCCACACACTGCACATCATTTTGGAGCTCATATCTTTGAACGGGTAAGGGCTAGTTCATTTGATTGCTGAGGACTGACTCACACTTGCCCTTTGGGAGAGGTTTTTTTCTTTTGTGGTTTTGTTCTAAAGCTTTCTTATACATGGTTTAAAGAAAGAAATAATAAATAGAAATACAACATCAATATTCATATTGAGATTCGCCGCATTTATATATAGGGTATACGTGTACTTTGCCTGGAGGAAACAGAAGGAGCTGGAAACGAGGAATAACCTTTAAACCAAGAGCAGTACTGTTATTTTTTCCCAAGGTTGCTTTAATGTGTACTGACTGGATTTCTACATGAATGCCATTTCCTCTTCCTGAAGCCTCTTATGAAACCATGAGGTTCTCACCTTGACACCAGTGCACAGGAGAAGAGGATCCATCTATCTCTGTCTCTTATTAGTCTGTAGGATACAACCTTCTCATCCGGAGTACCTCATTCATCATATGGAAATCTCTACCATTACTGTTGATTAAACATGAAATCTCCCGAGATCTCCAGAGACGAAAGAAATATGTCTGGCTAAATGTGTGCGTTTGTGTGTGTGTGTGTGTGTGTGTGTGTGTGTGTGTGTGTGTGTGTGTGTGTGTGTGTGTGTGCGCGCTCGCATTAAGTGTTTGGCAGTATTGAAGCCTGGTACACAGCGGTAAACCAGTGACATGAGCATTTCGAAACTTGTTTCTTTATGTGACTGCATAGATGTGCGTGGGATGGCCTTGGCTTGTTCCAACTCCTCTACCTTCCAACACCATCTCCTCCGTTCTCAGAACACTTCCCAGTGAAACATATAACCTTTTGTACAAAACGCCTCCGATCACTGGGAGGCTGAACATTCGGTGCCTCTGGCATTTGCAATCCATCAATATTCTGTAAAAAATCTTGTGTCTCCATTTGGCCTTCATCCTCTTCCTGGAACAGTGACAGGTGACATCAATCTCCTAAAAGATGTGTGTTTACTAAGGGTGCGGGAAAAAATCGATATGAATCGATTATCGGTTTCAACACTAGCGATACGGCCGCATCGATGCGCGTTTACCCGGATCGGTCCAAATCGCGGCCGTATCGGTCGATGTATCGGTCCTAAAGTAATTAATCGGATTAATCGGATTTTAGCATTAAATAATTAACCTGCTGTGAAATTCTGAACTTACTTACTCATCGTTTACTGTTACAAATCATTACTTCAAAAGTGAGCGCTCTGCTAGCACAGTCAGTGCTGCAGTGCAACGGAAAGAAAAAAAAGAAAAAGCTGCCTGCTGCTCTGTCCTCCAAATAGAGCTGGGTTTCTACGTACTGCAGTCACTGTCCTGCGGGAAGCCGCAGATCTACAAGCCCACAGGGTGTTGCATGTGGATGGGTTGTAAACTTATAGATCTGCTACTTCCGATGCAGCGTGTATGACGCTCGCATGTGCGACACACAGCGACTTGTAAACAAACCAACAACGTGGTAGTTGAGTTCCATCACTATGGATTCATTATTCCAGTGGAGAAACGCAAGTTTGGATTTTATAAGAATGCGACAGTAATGGATTGGATAACACTTTTCCCAGTGGAACCATCAGAAGTCCCTGCACTTCGACAGCAAAGGTAATAATCACAGCATCAGCTTTTATTGCAAAGGGCGAGTATTGGTCTTCAAAGTGGGGTCCTGGGACCCCCAAGGGTCCTTGAGGGAGTTCTAGGGGGTCCTCGACGAAATGATAGGAACCAAATGGACCCTTGGGTATGTGTAACTCAGGGGAGTGTACAAATTTAAACTTAAGACAAGAGCCTGATCTATGTCAAACTGGGGGTCCTTGACATTGATTTCTTTTTAGAACTACTGCAGTAGAGCCATAAGATAACAAGAAGACATGATGTGTGCCAGACTTCAAATGTTGCACTTACTTTATACTGCTGTTGTTACTGTTGTAAAGTGGATCTTTTTTAAATGATCTTATTGACTGAATAACAGCAGGCTCTTTTACTAGTTTTATTTGGTGATCTGATCTGTGGCATTGCTGAGGATTGATCTGATCTGTGGCATTGGTGAGGATGTAATATTTTAGTGTTTCAGTGTTATTATAGCAGCTTTGCAAAGTACAATTATTGCACTGTACTGAAGCCTGAAGGGCCAGGCCTTTTGTGTGTTTGTTTTATATTTCTCCACCTGACCAACTGTAACTGCTAAAGTGAAGCTCTTTGAAATGGGTGTGTGAGACAGATTTTCAAACCATGTCAGTAGGCTTTGTAGTTTACATTAATTATTTTTTGTATCTACATGTCTGTGTCTATTTAGAATGAACACAACAATGACATGATACTAAAATGATTTGTCATCGATCTTTCTTTACAATTTTCTGTTATTCCTTGGTCTTTTATGAGATATTCATTATTTGAAGGTCAGCAATGCTACTTTATAGATTATAGCTTCTTAATTGAATGGAAAATTAATGTTTCATTAAACGTATGTATCAGATCACACCGTATCGCATCGAATCGTATCGAATCCAATCGGATCGCATACAATTCCACAAAATCGAAATCGTATCGAAATTGCACCGTATCGAATCGTATCGAATCGTTATGTATGTAAGATGTATCGTCTCTGAATCGAATCGGAGCCCATGTATCGGATACGTATCGAATCGCCATGTAAGGGATGGATACACACCCCTAGTGTTTACCTTGGGACCAAGAATAACCTTTACTACAATGGAGTTGATGAAAAACAAAATCACCCAGCTTTCTCCTCAACTATTGAATAGTTGACTTTTTCTAGATACAAATCCAATAAGTTAAACCCGGGAAGGTACTGACTATTATGTTCAATGAATATCATTTCTTTGACACCTGTCGTAATACACTGCAGTTGCAAGTATCTTCACCAACACTAAATGTTTGTATCATATTGTATTAAATATGATACTTTAACTTTAAAAATTGCAGATCTACAAGCTAAAAAATTGACCCGTGTTCTAAATCCTTCTAAGGTTTTTTGAAAAACACATGTTTCTACGTCAGTGGTTCTCAAACTCTTTCATGTCAACGACCCCTAGAATTATATGTATTTGGCCGCCAACCCCGTCTCAAAATATTTTGTATCATGGATCCCCCCCCCCCCCCCCCCCAGAAGCAAATAAATATTATATATATTAATATTTGAGTTACAAATGTTCACTTTAAAAATTAGATATTCAAAGATTTGCACACATTTTCATGATTTTTCAAAAATAGCAGATCTACAAGGTTGCAGCGCGTGTATATCTGCTATTTTTCAATAGTTAAAGCATTCAATATTTCTAGGCTTAAATGGCTTAAGACACTCAAGGTGTTGCCAAATCACTGTAATGTACTGTAACTGCAGGTCATTTATTAACAGTCAAGAGTATGAGAGCTGCTTCTTTTATAAATCTCCCCTCTGGCCTCCCAGGGGATTAGCTGGGCTTTGAAAAGGAGAAGAGGTAAGACACAGTGAGGGGCAGAAAAGTGAAAATGACAGATGGAAACAGCAATGAGGTGATAGGGTGACCACCCGTCCCACAAGACTGGACCATCTGTCCCGCACAAAGGGAACAATGTAATTTTTATTCTATTTTATGTTTTTTTAATGTTTCTGCACTGTCAAATAGTCCTACATCTAATCTATAGCCTCAAAGCCATAGAGTTTTTTACCAGCAACCGTCTCTTGACTCTTGATTATAGATATTTTTTTCAAGTTACATTTGGTTGGGTAACGTCCAGATGACAAGAATATGACTGATTTAAGTGGAATTTGTATTTATATTATATTTGTCCTCTGAAACCAAGGGGTTTATTGCGACCATAGGTCACAGTTCACTATGCAACCCGGCAGATCCTGTCCGTCAGTGAGTCGGTAAGTAACGCCTAAATATCTATAGCTGACCTGTTGTGACATGGGAAAATCCCAGTTGGGCGGTGTCCCAGTTGGGCGGTGTCCCAGTTGGGCGGTGGTGTAGCGTTAGGCGGCAAGCGTACAGCTATGAGACCCCATTGATTTTTCGACGAAAATTTGATGAGCATTACAATGGTTATATGTCACAGTTATTGTCCACGACATTGCAAGCGCTGCGCGAGTTACAAATCCGTGGTGAATACAATCGTTATATTTATGCCCAGGCCGTAAGGCCTGGGCAAGCGCACGATAAACGCATGAATGGGATGAAGATCGCTTGCTTTTTAGTCTGTTGGAAATGCTCCCCCATCGCCTTATCGCTGCACCGCCCAACTGGGACTAGCCCTTGTGACATCACATTGTTGACTCAATGACCAAGACAGCCGTTCTGGCAATTATATATGGAGATCCCTGATGTCATATATTAAGCCCATATTTGGTAATGCCCATATTTGGCAATGCCCATATATGGACGCTCCATATGGCCAAGACAGAATTCATTTGCAAATCAAGACTGCTGACTATCATCACCTGGATCTCCATATATGAAGATCACGACATTGACCTCATCAAACCTTGGATTATCCATACATGGAGACGACTGGATCATCACCTAGATCTCCATACAGTATGGAACTGGTCAATACCTCTACATCTGACCTCACAGACTCTTTATATGGATATAGCTGACCTGTTCTGACATCACAGTGATGACTCGACCAGCTCAGCAGAAGGGTATACATGCCAAAGCAGCCATGTGCACGTACCCATTTGCTACTCGCCCTAAGTGTCTTACTGGTAGTGAGAATTTACTTACTGTCCTATGATCTTATTTCATTTTTTTGTAAAACACTTTAAGAGATGTTGATTGCGACCGTCAGGTCGCAGTTTAGTATCAAAACCTCCACCGGCCGTCCGTCGGTCACACGTCACACGTCACACCTTTGCCCTGCTCATATCTCCGCATCAGTATGACATCACACTGCTGACATCAGTATGACATCACACCGTACACAAATGACCCTTATATAAGACCGGCATTATCTACCGACAGCTGCTATAAGCCAACCCTGGCGATAAGGTCTGAGTCGAAGAAATGCTTCTTTCCTGGCAAGAATTGCCCCTTTATACTGTAGGGCTCGTTTGTGTATTGTATGACATCACGCCACATCATCGGCTGAGGACTGTGTGATGTCATCATATCTCTATATATGGAGACATAAGTTGCTCATGCCCAAATATGGGCTGGTGAGGTCAGACTTAGTGTGATGCGTAGGTTATCTCCATATATGGAGATTCAACTTCAATGAGTAACCATGGCAAACTGTCAACTGCCCGTATGTCTTGATAATTGGTAAAACAAACTTTTGGCCTATTTGTGGAGATAAGCGACCAACGGTCGCTTATCTCCCGATTAGGGAGTCTTACTGGTGATAAAAAAGCCACTATCAATCACCCTGATGACACTTCTGATTAATCACATTGGACGTGCCTTGCAACGATTCTTTTGCATGCTAAGTTCAAAAACTTGAAGGGAACCTAATGAAAAAGCTCCAAGTTAAAGTTACAAGCCATGCAGGTTGTCGAATCACCCCTGCTGCCGTGTGTGTGTGTGTGTGTGTGTGTGTGTGTGTGTGTGTGTGTTCTTAGTACAAAGTAACACACACATAGTACATCTCATGCCTTGTGTGCATTTTATCACAACCTTCAGTGGTAGGAGAACACCTTTGACTGAGAAGAGAGAAGCAGTTGCTTTGTACTGAATCCCCCCTGTGCAAAAAAACCCTCTCCATTAGTTCAACTCATCTTGCGTTCTGTGTGCTTTAATCTCACTCTTATGCTCCCTCTTATTATAAATCAGATAGATTCTCTCACTGGAAATGGAGCATAAGTGGCAGAGTGGATTTTCACATGTTCAACATGTGACACATCCTTTGAAGTGCCTTCTCTTTCTGGTTTTTATCTTGTTCTTGACTGTAAACCTTAAAGGAATTATGACATGCTGTTTTTACCAATCATTAAAGTCTTTGTCCTGGTCCTTAAAACGTGTATTAAAATGTTAAAACTAAAAACTCCACTCCATGACAGGTCCTTTTCTCTCTGTGTTCTGTGGCCTTTTGAGTATCAAAGATAATATACCTAGTCACCAGATATGGCATAGTACAGAGACTTTCATGGTCTTATCTGTCTCATGTCAATCATCGCCTCTGCTCTGCCCCCCCAAAGACCTGGCCCTCCCACCTTCTCCAAACACCCTGCACGTATGGTGCAGTGATGGGATGTTGATGAAAAGCTCCGGTGATACAGCAAAGATGTTACAACCACACTCTCCCCTGGACGATGATGCATACGTCCAGAGGCCAATGAACTAACTTTTCTGAGCCTAATTACCGGTATTCAAAAAACTAAAGATTACAGAAAACCACTGAATGTTGAAAGCTATGTTTTCTTGGTGTAATTGAGGTCAGGAAACATAAAAAAGAGAGAAAAAATGTACATTTTAAAAAAGACATTTTGATGTCATATGACCTTTAAGAGATACTCTAGAGTTTAGTTTATGCTTCAGCGATTCATTTATTCATTTGCAAGTTAGCGATATGTGTGGCAACTTCCCCACATTTGATGAGTGTCTTCATTGAAATCAGTACATATTTTATAAATTCACCCACTCAGGAGCATCTTTTTGAGTCAATATCACCAAGTTGGTGTTTAGAGTCAACGGCACAAAGTTAAAACACACAGTTCTCTAAAAATATATATTTTCTAAGAATCCTATAATTTATATTCAGTAATTGGTGTATTTTTGACTCATCGTTTGACACATCATTGGGAACCAATTCCTCTTTCCAATAATGCTGATATATTGGATTTTTTAAAAAAGAGAAGAAAATATACGTTTGAATATGCAGTGTGTGCATCTTACCATGATCACTCTCTGTCCCTGATCGTCCCCAGTACCTCCGTCTGCGTTCAGGGCTGTGAGTGTGTCTCTCAATAACAGCTGCAATAAAGCGTGTGTTGCTTACTGGAACACAAGACAGGAGAGAACACGTGTCAACTCAGAACATCCACTATGAAACCTGCAGAGCGCTGAGTTCTGGACAGTGGTGGAAGAAGTACTTACTTAACTCACTTACTGCCAATTTAAAATGCCCCTCGAGTGGCACTAGTGCCAGAAGCCTCCATAGACTCCCATGTAATTTATAGTGCACAGATCATGCACGCCCATGCACAGATCATGCACCATGTTTGTGCAGGCTGTTCACAGCTTTCAAACAAAAAAAAAAGATTGGAAATCCGTTCAGGCATTCATGATTTATCAGCCATAATGTTTTCTTCAGATGTAAACAAAAATGGCTGCCATGTTTGAAAGATGGGGTTGTATGGGGGGTGGAACATGCAAAATCGCGATTGAAATCATGTTTACTAGATTTAATTGGGTCAAAAAAAAAATATATATATATATATATATATATTTTTTTTTTTCTAAGTAAAAGTCGCCCAAAGTCGCTTGGCAGGGAACTCCATAGTGAGAAAGTTGCTCTAAAAGTCGCCTGGCACTGTATGAGTTAAGTCAAATGATCAATACCACAATGTAGAAATACTCTGTTACAAGTCCTGTATTAAGAAGTTACTACAAACAGTTTTTTTAATATATATATATATATCCACAAGTTTCCGCGGGAGTTTACTGGAGACTATCAGGACCAAACTTCCGGGTTTAACAGCAGACATACAAGCTCACGTCGCGTCGCAGATGCAACCCGTTGTGAGCTTGTAAATCGGCGGCGGAACCTCGGTGCAGACGTCTGCGCAATGCACTATGGGGCGTAGGAAACTCGTGGATATATATATATATATATATATATATATATATATATATATATATATATATATATATATGAATTTATGAATTTATATATGTATATACAATACATACATACATACATACTGTAGACACACACACACACACACACACACACAGTCAGGGGTGTCGCACCAAATTCTGGGCCCTGGGTACTGTAACTATTGAAAAATAGCAGATTTACAAGCTCACAGCACGGCACCGAGTGCCGCGCAGCGAGCTTGTAGATCTGCTGTTTTTGAAAAATTGTGAAGATTTATTGAAAAACCTGTTTCTACGTCAGTGGTGCTCAAACTTTTTCACTTGAAGGACCCCCAAAATGATATGTATTTGGTATTATAAATATTTAGTTCCAGGGACCCCCAGAAGCAACATTTTAATTATAAATGTTCGCCTAAAAAATACACAAGTATATTCAAAGATTTGCACACATTTTCACGACTTTTCAAAAATAGTAGAACTACAAGCTCACAGCGCAGCACCGAGTATAAAATAATTAGGGCCCCTCCACCTTGGGCCCTGGTAACTCAGTCCCACTTTTCCCCCCCTTGTGACGCCCCTGCACACACGCACACACACACACACACACACAAAGTATAAGTCACACAGCACTTACTTATTCCTCTGTCCTCGTGGCTGTCTTCGTCTCGCTCGTCCCTCTCGTTGTCCAGGTTGGACATTCTCACTGACATCTCTGGACAAACAAAGTGGAAGACCACAGAATTACTTTATGTGCAAATAAATAACCTTAAAATATGAAGACTACTACTACTACGTGGACTCTGACATCACAACCTAATATAACTGGTATAACTTGGTGTTTAACTCATAACTAACTTATGAATAAAAGATTTTTCTTCCTAACCGTTTCCCTGTAGCCATATGCAGGAGTAAATGCTGCATATGGAATATATATTACCTAGTATGTATGGAGGTATACAGGTAACACTGGGTGTAATTTCATCTATCTATAAATGCAAGAAGTCTCTGCGTGCGTGTCTGCGTGTCTGTAATCCGCGTATCTCGAGAACCGTTCGTCCCACCGGCTTCAGATTCGGCACGCGCGTTCCCCTCCGCCGTGCGGAGTGCAGTGCCGGGCCTCGACCCGACCCGACTCGCGGTTTTCCGAAACCAGCGCAAAACGTTCAGAATCTCCTTATGCAGAGCTGATTGTTGACATCAGGCTGTTCCGGAGGAAATCGGCGCAAGCGATGACTCATTGTGACATCACTTCATAAAAGGCTCTGACATCACGTACGCCACATGAGTCAACAAAAAATCTCTGTTAGTGTGTATGTATGTATGTAATCCGTGTATCTCGAGAACCGTTCGCCCCACCGGCACGCGCGTTCTCCATATATGGGCATAAAATGAATGCCCGTATGTGGAGCTGATGTCTGACATCAGAGTTTTCCGCAACCGGTACTGTGTGTGCAGAGATCTCCATATATGGGCATAAGTGGACAAAGGCAAACAGATGGTCAAAACGGGTCCTATGACAACAGGTATATTGGGGTTTGGTTTAAAGGGTGGGGCATTCATGAGGTTTGCATTAAAGGGTGGGGCATTCATTCCCTACTTCAAATTCGGCACGCGCGTTCCCCACCGCAGCAGGTAGTGCAGTGCTCGGCCTCGACTCGACCCGATACACGATTTTCTGGAACCAGCACGAAAGGTTCGGATTCTGATGTCTGACATCAGCATTTTCCGGAACTGGCACTGTGTCTGCATAGATCTCCATATATGGGCATAACATGGATGCAGACAGACAGATACATATATCTCCATATATGGACATAAATGGACACAGGCAAACAGATGGTCAAAGATCTCCATATATGGGCATAAAGTGGACGCAGACAGACAGATACAGATATCTCCATATATGGGCATAAATGGACACAGGCAAACAGATGGTCAAAACGGGTCCTATGACAACAGGTATAATGGGGTTTGCATTAAAGGGGGAACCGGCACTGTGTCTGCAACACAGTCGGAGGCACAGACAGATACTCCATATATGGGCATAAATGGACACAGGCAAACAGATGGTCAAAACGGGTCCTATGACAACAGGTATAATGGGGTTTGCATTAAAGGGGGAACCAGCACATGTGTCTGCAACACAGTCGGAGGCACAGACAGATACAGAGATCTCCATAATGGGCATAAAAGGGTCACAGACAGACAGATACAGAGATCTCCATATATGGGCATAAAATGGACGCAGATAGACAGATAACTCCATATATGGGCATAAAATGGACCCAGAACTATATCTGCAGTGATCTCCATATATGGACATAAAATGGACGCCGACAGACAGACAGATACAGATATCTCCATATATGGGCATAAATGGACACAGATGGTCAAAACGGGTCCTATGACAACAGTATAATGGGGTTTGCATTAAAGGGCGGGGCATTCATTCCCTATTTACATCGTTCCCGAGTTTGCCAGGTCGCCGACTAGACGTTGGGCCGCCCAAAGGGCGGCCCAGCTTCTAGTTATATATAAACACTGTACTGTATATAACAAAAGGTGCGCTGCTATGTGTGTATTTGCACACATGTATTTTACATTAAGTACAGGTCTGCAGCTTGCTGTGTGTATGTGTACACAGCTAAAGCCTAAATTATATTTCAACAATCCTGAAGTTCAGTCATTTTCAGAGGGCGACACTGTCCTGTCTCGTGTATGGTGGTTAAGTGTTTACACAACTGACTCTTTATTACTTCCTTGCATATTTTTTATGTTTGTCTCACTGTTGCTGCTTTTCCCTAATGGCTGTGTTTGATCTTGTATTGTAAAGCATTTTGTAACAATGTTTCAAACAGTGCTATGTAAATAACATTCATAATCTCACCCTGTGCAGCCAGTGGGGACATGTGCTGGTGTGAGCGCCTGTGGATCTGGTGTCTGTAGGCGTACACGGCCAGCACCAGCACCATGATGCATCCCATAATACCCCCAGCTACTGGACCCACCGGAGCACTTTTGATCATGTTCAAAGATGCCACCTCCTCATCTGGGAGGGAGAAAGAGAAATCGATTACTTTGTCCCACTTTTGCTTTGGGCGATGTAAACGTATGCTTTCTCATGCCAATACAACAGCCCCCATCTGAACTGAATTGAAAGAGAAGAAATAAAGACTGAAGGAAGCAGAGGAAATGAAACGTTCTGTCGATAAGCTGGAGCTTATTACTAGAGGTTATGAAAAGAGCTACAGAGATGCCCCCTGGTGGCTCAAGAAGATAGAACTATGGTTACTTGAATTGCACCTGTTGGCGCTATGCTATTACATTCTTATATTATGCTCCACAACACAATAGCATTGCAAAGTGACAAATTGTGAGCTTGTACTGTAGATCAGCAATCTTTGTTGTACAACACCATTATAAGAAGACAAAGTATAAAATAGGGCTTAAGTGGTTAACAGTCCTTATTTTGCGGAGAAACTCACCTGCAAGCCCCATGCCATCCATGTAGGGACTTTTGGCCCCTACGATGCCCCCAAAACACTCCTTCTGCAGGGCACAGTAGGGCTTGTCCAGGTGGGTCTTGCCGTCACTGTCCACCATGCACCACTCGCAGTCCAACACACCAAAGCAGTCACTGAAAGAGAACATAGAGTTCCAGAGTAAGCTAATAGCCAGTGCCAATGTCTGTTTATGTGTGACGAATGCACCAAGGATCAAGAAGATGTTCACTTCAACTCATGGATGGATTACCCAACGGGCACAATGGGCCCAGGCCCAGGGGCCCCTGAGCTAGGGGGGCCCCTCAGCTTGAGCCACCGTGTGACCGCGTCCCTGTTATTAGCGTTGCGCTATTTGCTAGACACTATTTTATTAGTTCATGTAAAAAATAACCCCAAATATTCCTAAAACACCATGATACATATTATACTGTAAGTGTTTAGCTCCTCAGTTTATCTATAAGACTTCAAAACAACAACAACATTACATTTTCTAATGTCCACGCATTACAACAATGTAGAGGTAGTAAGATAAACCGGAGTAGATAACATAACTGTTATGTTATCTACCCCGATTAATCTAAATGGGCCCCCTCATTCATACCATAGCATCATATACTGTAACACTTGACTGTATGGTCCTTTAAGTATGTGTTACCACCAGCCTTACCTGGCTGCCTGGGACAAGTCAGATTCTTTGCATAAACATAAAAAGCCCTATCAAATGTATAGGGGCCAAACTCTTGCAAGAAGTATAATGAATAATGTATAATTAAAATATAGATAATAATATATCTAAAATAAATAAGTCATCACCCAATTTTATATAAAGTATTGTTAGATTTTCTTATTTTTTCTTTTAAGTTGCTTTAGCAGCTAACATAAGCATGATGAAGAATGTTATCACACAGCATAGAATAACTTTGAACCTGGCACCACTGTTTTTAGGGCAGAGGAGAGGGAAAATAAACCCATCCAAAATGTTTTCAAGAATAGCTACTATGTTATCTACACAATATTGTGTGTTATAGTTACGGTATAACTATTCTATACATTTCAGGGGCTCTTTTTTTGGGACTTTAAAAACTCTATTTTTTTTCTGGCGCGGCTATGCCGCACACACGGAACACACACTATCGCTATGTCGCTGTGCGGTCGTAAGAAGGGGGGCCCTTTGCATTTTGGGGCCCAGGGGCCCATTTTGTCATAATCCGTCTATGCTTCAACTGAAGGAAACAGGAAAAAAGCACATACTAGAAATTAGGTTATTTTATACAAAACAGACAGAAGATATATCTGTAGGTGTTTAACGCCATATTCATACTTCGCGTGTCGGAAACAGCCGACCTACTATATTGTCGGCATGCGACGGAGCATGTATTAGGCTTTAACTGCTGCTACAGTGAGTGTGAAGCGTACCTTTGTGTGTGTACTTACAGTATATACATAGTTTCCCTTGCGTACCTGTTGGTACAGTATGCAGCTCTATGTATGTATGTTGTGTACAGTATGTGCGTATTATGTGCTACCTTATAGTCTGATGTTCTTGGTGCTCTTGGTGTGTGTGTGTGTGTGTGTGTGTGTGTGTGTGTGTGTGTGTGTGTGTGTGTGTGTGTGTGTACAGTACCTGCTGGTGTATCTCTGACTACAGCGGGTGTTGATACACTGTGGCAAGCTGTCCTGAAGTCCTGGGTCAATCATACTCAGACTGAGTGGCTCCTGGTGCACCTCACAGCTGGGGTTCCTATAAGACACATAAACACATAGTGTGTACATGGTGTGTACATACATACACGTTTAAAGTCCAATATATAACAACGGATCATGGCATTAAACCCCTAGCAACATGAACCAGCTTCAAAGAATACCACTGCATTTCAATCAAAACACTTCAATCAAAACACGCACGCGAACAAAACAACAAAATAACCGCATCAGCGATTCCATTTTAACAAAGCACCTCCAAGGGGACGAACACTCAAAACCACTTGACAGAACCACGACGGAGAGTGTGATAGTCAAAAGCAGAACGACAAAAGGGAAATTAGCATCTGCAAGGCTGCCACGCTGTTGACAATAGACCTGGATGCT
Source organism: Nannobrachium achirus (assembly GCF_963921795.1). NCBI lineage: Eukaryota > Metazoa > Chordata > Actinopteri > Myctophiformes > Myctophidae > Nannobrachium > Nannobrachium achirus. Next base: position 27,737,030 of record NC_137810.1, on the reverse strand, counting down.
ATGAAAAGAAAAGACGCCGAGAGAGACAACAATGAAATAAGAGTAACGGACAAGACACTGTAGCTGACAGAGACGACTGCTGTCGGATAGAAACCTTGTATCTCCATATTTCAACTTTTTATGTTTTCTTCATAAATGAATGCCCTACTTTAACTTCATCATACAAATGTCTCACAGCAATAGTGAAATTATCATATCTACAAGATCAGGCATCAAATGCTGGCAAAAGAAAAATCGTGAATTAGCTTGAAAAACTAATACTCCATTTCAATCAAAACTTTTCAATCAAAACATGAGCTCAAACCAAATAACTGCATAAGCGATTCTATTTAGGCAAAGAAGCCCCTCAAAAGGGACAAATACTGAAAGGGGACAAATGGTGAAAGAGTTAGACCGCATGCAAAGACACTTGTGGCTCGTCGGCAGGGCTAGATATCGCTTGGAAAATAGCCTGTGCCAGTGCCTTTGATGGGACAGCAATTCCATTGTTTGGTATACAGTACAAATTTAATACCGGAACTGAATTGACCCACAGTGCCTGGATCTCTCCCTTACATTATGAAATCCTCATAATGGAACAGAGATGCTGCTTATAGCGGCTCTTTTGTAAACTTCTAAAGACAGTGAAACTCCTCAGGAAAACCCAACTACACTCACATACATAACTTACAGGAAGGTATGGAAAGGGCTCAATGTGTATTTAATCAAATGTTTCATCTTATTGCTGGTATTCCCAGTGTTCTGTTTATTATCATAAAAGCAATACTTTTGACAGCTTCAGAGCATCAGATGATAATTACTGACCTGTTCTCGGTGTAGCTGAGGTTGCCAGTACACTCATTGACCTCCAGGGGGCACTCACATGGACACTCACACTCATTCTGCTCCATTCTGCACAACAGAAAATATACAGGTAAGTCTCTGAACATGAAGTAAACACATGACATATTATGCAACATGACAGACATGCTTGGTAGACCTGTGGCAGTTGAGACAGAGTCTGTCCACGGTGCTGCAGGCACAGAAAGCCAGGGAGTCACACGTCTCGTTGACGATACCAGCGAAGGCGTTGGTGCCAGGAATGCGAGTCAGTCGGTACTTGGAACAGTGACTGCCATGGACCAGGTTAGTAAGGTCACCCTGTGAGAGAGACAGAGAAACAGAGAGAGAGACAGAGAGACAGAGACAGAAACAGAGTTAAAGAAAGAAACAAACAAACAAACAAACAAACAAACAAACAAACAAACAAACAAACAAACAAACAAACAAACAAACAAAGAAAGAAAGAAAGAAAGAAAGAAAGAAAAAGAAATGTAAAAACTAAAATAATACATGTTCAACTGGAGGTTAAAATGGTTGCAGTTCAGGCTGCAGTTCAGATAATGACCAAAAGGAGGGGCCATAACACTGTCAGATAATTGCATGGTTGTTCTCCAAACATGACTTGCAGTACATCTCCCTAACAGTGTCTATCTCTCCATTCAACACTTGCCACTGGATTCAAACGGCAGCTCCCTATTTGATCTTTGATCCGTCTGTCTTTGATCTGTGTGCCCGCCTCCCGTCCCCCCACCCCCTCTGTCTGCTCCCCTCCTCGTCAACCGGTCTGGCTCTCACTCACATTGACATTTTCCTTGGAAAATTAGGAAATGAGGAAACATATCACCAAGTTCACATGAACGATATTGATGTAAAATAAGTAGTAAGTATAAGAGTATTACAATTAAAATACATTTTCACGTGAGCTCCTCTTCACTACGGACACTCCGTAGGCGATGCCTTGACGGCCGCGGCGTGTGATTGGCTGAGCCACAGTTACTAGGGGCTTTACCCAGGCTTTTCTTTCTTGAATGAAACACCTGGGTTCCCGAGGCTAGGTTTCTACAGTCTCACGCACAACACTATGCTGGTATTGAACTTATAGAGGAAACTCACCACTATGCTGGTGTTGAACTCATAGAGGAAACTCACCACTATGCTGGTGTTGAACTCATAGAGGAAACTCACCACTATGCTGGTGTTGAACTCAGAGGAAACTCACCACTATGCTGGTGTTGAACTTATAGAGGAAACTCACCACTATGCTGGTGTTGAACTTATAGAGGAAACTCACCACTATACTGGTGTTGAACTTATAGAGGAAACTCACCACTATGCTGGTGTTGAACTCAGAGGAAACTCACCACTATGCTGGTGTTGAACTCATAGAGGAAACTCACCACTATGCTGGTGTTGAACTTATAGAGGAAACTCACCACTATGCTGGTGTTGAACTTATAGAGGAAACTCACCACTATGCTGGTGTTGAACTTATAGAGGAAACTCACCACTATGCTGGTGTTGAACTTATAGAGGAAACTCACCACTATGCTGGTGTCGAACTTATAGAGGAAACTCACCACTATGCTGGTATTGAACTTATAGAGGAAACTCACCACTATGCTGGTATTGAACTTATAGAGGAAACTCACCACTATGCTGGTGTTGAACTTATAGAGGAAACTCACCACTATGCTGGTGTTGAACTTATAGAGGAAACTCACCACTATGCTGGTGTTGAACTAATAGAGGAAACTCACGACTATGCTGGTGTTGAACTTAGAGGAAACTCACCACTATGCTGGTGTTGAACTCATAGAGGAAACTCACCACTATGCTGGTGTTGAACTAATAGAGGAAACTCACCACTATGCTGGTGTTGAACTTATAGAGGAAAATCACCACTATGCTGGTGTTGAACTTAGAGGAAACTCACCACTATGCTGGTGTTGAACTTATAGAGGAAACTCACCACTATGCTGGTGTTGAACTTATAGAGGAAAAAACTCACCACTATGCTGGTGTTGAACTTATAGAGGAAACTCACCACTATGCTGGTGTTGAACTTATAGAGGAAACTCACCACTATGCTGGTGTTGAACTTGAGGAAACTCACCACTATGCTGGTGTTGAACTCATAGAGGAAACTCACCACTATGCTGGTGTTGAACTAATAGAGGAAACTCACCACTATGCTGGTGTTGAACTAATAGAGGAAACTCACCACTATGCTGGTGTTGAACTTGAGGAAACTCACCACTATGCTGGTGTTGAACTCATAGAGGAAACTCACCACTATGCTGGTGTTGAACTTATAGAGGAAACTCACCACTATGCTGGTGTTGAACTTATAGAGGAAAAAACTCACCACTATGCTGGTGTTGAACTTATAGAGGAAACTCACCACTATGCTGGTGTTGAACTTATAGAGGAAACTCACCACTATGCTGGTGTTGAACTTGAGGAAACTCACCACTATGCTGGTGTTGAACTCATAGAGGAAACTCACCACTATGCTGGTGTTGAACTAATAGAGGAAACTCACCACTATGCTGGTGTTGAACTAATAGAGGAAACTCACCACTATGCTGGTGTTGAACTTGAGGAAACTCACCACTATGCTGGTGTTGAACTCATAGAGGAAACTCACCACTATGCTGGTGTTGAACTTGAGGAAACTCACCACTATGCTGGTGTTGAACTCATAGAGGAAACTCACCACTATGCTGGTGTTGAACTAATAGAGGAAACTCACCACTATGCTGGTGTTGAACTTAGAGGAAACTCACCACTATGCTGGTGTTGAACTTATAGAGGAAACTCACCACTATGCTGGTGTTGAACTTATAGAGGAAACTCACCACTATACTGGTGTTGAACTTATAGAGGAAACTCACCACTATGCTGGTGTTGAACTCATAGAGGAAACTCACCACTATGCTGGTGTTGAACTTATAGAGGAAACTCACCACTATGCTGGTGTTGAACTTGTAGAAGCGCTGGACAGTGCGGTCGCTGAAGCTGTTACACAGGTTCTTTTTGACAAAGTTAGGATGGTTCAGGATGTCATTGGCCACCAGAGGCTCCTACAACATGGAAAATCACACACACACACACACACACACACACACACACACACACACACACACACACACACACACACACACACACACACACACACACACACACACACACACACACACACACACACACACACACACACACACACACACACACACACACACAAACACACACACACACAAATGATAAAAGACAATCGAATAGAATTTTTTTTTTTTTTTTACCTTTATTTTAACCAGGAAGTCTCTTTTACAAGAGAGACCTGGTCAAAGTAGCAGCCGTCCAAAAGCTCAACACATTAAAATGCAACAAATAGTTGGGTAGAAAGAAACGAAAAGAAACTTATTGTGAGCTTCTAGATAGTCGAGTTTCACTACACTTTTGTATGACGAAGTAGGGCGATAATTTTGGAGCAAGTTTAAATATGAAGATACGTTTCTGCTTGGCAGCAACGATTTGCAATATTATGCAAAAAACAAACAAACAAAAAAAAATGCCTTTCAGGAAATACAATCTATGCCTCCATCACACATCCTTAACTCATTGAGTGCCAGCCTATCACCACTAGAGGGCGCCCAGTGACCAGAGAATAATAGAGATATGCTGGTAATGCATGCCCAAGCCCTGGAGCCATGACTTGCCTGAACACTTTCCTTTGTGCATGTACAGGAAGAGGATGAAGTTAGCTTGAAGTTAGCTATTGGCTACCAAGCATTTTAGAAGCCTTATTTTCGTCAACTTAGCCATGATTAAACCTTGCACACCTCATGCATGGGAAAAAACAGAGAAGAATGAGCTCTAAAAAATCCAATGCAATCCTGGATTGCATTGGAGTGGATTTGTGCAGTTTGTTCACAGCTTTCAAACAAAAAAATCCGATTGGAAATCCGTTCAGGCATTCTTGAGATAATCGCCATTATGTTTTACATGTAATGTAAACAAAAATGGCTGCCCTGTATGTTAGATGGGGTTGTATGGGGGTGGAACATGCAAAATCGCGATTGAAATCATGTTCACCAGATTTGATGGGGTCCAAAAAAAAAAAAAAAAAATTCAAAAACATTTTTCAAAAAAAAAAAAAAAAACTTTTTTTTTTTTTTTTTAAAAGCCGAACTTGTTCGGGATCGGCACTCTACGATACGCTAATAAAGCCGAACTAGTTCGGGATTGGCACTCAAAGAGTTAATGGTGCTTTATGATGGGGATTCAGACATCATCTGAATGTGAGATGGCGACTGTTCCCCAGTTCAAGGAGTTCAAGCAGTTCATGTATGGATGTTTGTGTTCATGTCTATGCATGTTTACATCTCTCTTTGTTCACGGGCACATGTGTGACAAACAGAATAAGGCTGTTTAGAATAAGACTGTTTACGTATGTCTCTGTTTGCTTGTTGCCGATGAAATCAATACGCGCATTTGTTTATTTGCACGCGATGTCCTGGAAGAAGGAAGTTCACTGCTATTAACTGAACATCAAATCTCCTATTGTGTGTTTAGCACGCTATCATAATGCCGCACAAATATGCAATTCATCAGGAGCAACCTGTTTCTCTTCAGTGCCTTCTTTAATGTTAAGTTGAAGTGTTGCCTCTGATGCAGCTAAAAGGGGGCACTGCATCATACCTGTGGAACAAGCTCTACTCTCTCTAAAAGGGTGCACTGTATGTGATCATATCACAGTGTGTGTGTGTGTGTGTGTGTGTGTGTGTGTGTGTGTGTGTGTGTGCACATGTCCCTTTACCTTGTGTGTGATGTGCTGTTGTTCTGCAGGGGCATGACCTTTGGGGTCAATGAGTGTAGGATGGGCCACAAGGTATCCCCTGTCCTCCATTATAAAGCACCTACCACACACACACACACACACACACACACACACACACACACACACACACACACACACACACACACACACACACACACACACACACACACACACACACACACACACACACACACACACACAAGTATGGATGCTGAACTATTGACACACAATCACAACTGTCAGATAATTGCATGGTTGTTCTCCAAAGTACTTTCTCACAGAACAATGTTCCTCTGAGGTATTCTGGAATGTTGAGACAAAAGGGAGACATTTATATTTGTATCCCATGTGTTGAGCGCAATGTCGTTTCTGTTGGGACGGTTGTGCAATTTGTGTTGTGACTAATGTTTCGGGATTGTTTGCCAGAACATATTCGTACCGACAACTAGTTATCCGGCACGATATCACTGGGTAACACATTCAATGCTTTGTTCATACTTTCCCAGGCCTCTTAAATACTGGCCAGTAACCCCTCTGCCTATGCCAGCCCTATACTAAATACTCTACCTGCCAGATACTGATCCTGATAAATTATCTCTCTCACTCCAACTATGCCAGTTTTATAAATAGTTAGTATTTAGTATATCAGAAGAAGAGAGCGAGGGAATAGAAGAGAATGAGGGAGGTGGGGGTAGGATGAAAAAGAATGTCAGTGAACAGTACATCTTCTGCAAGATGCCAGTGGAATGCTTTCATCAGTAGTTTACTCCCTTTCTTCCAGCTTTCTGCTTCTTTTACTCCCTCTTTTATGCCCCTCCACCTTCACCAACTGCATGGAGATTCATCATTTAGTCCAGATAAGATGGGAGATGCCCTACACTTCAGTCAACCCTTGCTTATGTACATATCGTCGTTGTCGGGTGGAAACCTGGTACAGTATGTCCAAAACCGTTTGTTTTGTATTTATCATTTTTAAAATGATTTAAACTAGTGAAAACAGCCGGTCTATAAGCACACAACGCCTTGCACCGCGAGGCGTTGTGTATTTGTAGATCCGCTGTTTTCACTACTTTTGTGTGATGGCCTTGTATGATGAAGCAGGGCTTTACTTTGAGAAAAAATATACAAATTTGAAAATTGGAGCTACAAGGTTTCTGCCCGACAGTGACGATATGCTATGATAAGAGAACAGCATAAATGACTAGAGTACAAGATACAGGAAAAGCCAAGAAGACAAGAGAAAGTCTCAAACAAGATATAAAACGAGAGTTATGCATATAACTATGGTTCTATGAATACCGGATAACCGCCAGAGGGCGGTGTATGAACACCGTGGATATACATCACGCGCATGCGCAGAGGTCGAATTCTAATAACAACATAGTCACTCGTGACCCTGTGTGCGCGTACGTCGCCTACATAGGCGCGACCCACACAAGGAACATCCTCCTGAAAATCTTTTCGTCGGGATTCCGAGTGACAGACACCTCTGGCGGTTATCCGGTATTCATAGAACCATAGTTATATGCATAACTCTCGTTCTATTTCATACCTCCTAACCGCCAGAGGGCGGTGTATGAACACCGTGGATATGGTATATCAACATGGTCACGAGGAATCTGCGCTTACCGAGGTCGGTTTGCAGATTGACCGGACAACACCACCGCCGTCCACTCAAGATGAGAGACGGCCTGGGTGACTATTGGCAACCGCCCATGACAGATTTAAGCCCATTAGGCTGCAGAACCGAAGACCACCTCCTGGTCTGCCTTAACACCCGTCTCACAGAGGGAGAGGCCGTGGCCATACCCCTGGCAAAAATGCCTTAAAGGCAACCTAGAGGTCTGCTGAAGCAGTAGCTTGCCTTAACTCAACCAACAGAGTATGCAACAAGTAATGGCACCTTGTGCTAACCAGCTTTGCTCCGCAACAGAGCCTGAGCAACCTAACAAATCGATAGGTTAAGTAACGTGAAGGGCAGAAAGCCCTTGCGAACGTAAGGAGGGGTCGGCCAAATGGAAAACCCAGACCCACTGGAATGCTGCCATAAGGGTCTCTGACAATAGGCGGGGCATCAAGCCCACCTACTCACTTTGCAGATGCAGCAGTGAGGATGAGAGTATTAGCAGATAACTTCGTGTAGGTACTTACGATACAGCTTAACAATAGCGGAGGAGCGGACACCGCTCTCAAATGCTATACCATGAGGCAGCTCCTGCAATGCTGTATCCACTGACGCACCAGCTTAATAGCGGAGGAGCGGCCAAATGCCATACCTACGGGGCCATATGCGGAGTGTCTCTCAATGGTAGAGGCTTATCACCCTCTACAACATCATCCGCAGATATCTCAAGCAGCATTAAGCACAGAGCAATGCTCTAACCTGCATAGTGGCCCTTGTCTTAACTATAGCCCAGTGTACACCCCTGGCATGGAATGCCCCGGCATAGGATGTACAAAGGTGTAGTTATTTCCCACGATAGGCTTGACTGGCAGTAGTCACTTAAGCAGTTGACGGTGACCTGAGTGAGGATGCTCAATGCACCCGAAACCCTATTGCGACCGGAGATCCTGTCTCTATGGAGAAGCCACGCCGCTCCATGAGGCAGCAGTGGCCTCCTAAATTAAACTCATTCGGTTCAACGCTAGTGTTCAACAAAAATGAACCTCCTGTGGCTAAGGTATGTAGCCTGCAAAGCCAGGAAAATTGGGGAGTGAGCGGTGCCTCAGCTTATCTGCCATATGATAGTACACAGACAGTATCACTTCAGATTCGTCAGGGCAGCTCTACTTGAAGGTAGGTTACCCTGCAGTATTGCAGCTGTTGCAGCTGCACTGAAACAGACAGGCAGACCCATGCAGCCAGTTGTTGGAGCAGTTGGCTCTGTTCAGAAACCATGACGAGAGTACTAGCAGATAGCTTTGCCTAGGTACTCACGATACAACTCAACAATAACGGAGGAGCGGACACCGCTCCCAAATTCTATACCAGGAAGCAGCATGTAGAATGCTGTTACTGTATCCACTCGCGATACAGCTTAACAATAGCGGAGGAGCGGACACCACTCTCAAATGCTATACCAGGAAGCAGCATGTAGAATGCTGTTACTGTATCCACTCATGACACAGCTTAACAATAGCGGAGGAGCGGACACCGCTCTCAAATGCTATACCAGGAAGCAGCATGTAGAATGCTGTTACTGTATCCACTCATGATACAGCTTAACAATAGCGGAGGAGCGGACACCGCTCTCAAACGCTATACCAGGAAGCAGCATGTAGAATGCTGTTACTGTATCCACTCATGATACAGCTCAACAATAGCGGAGGAGCGGACACTGCTCTCAAATGCTATACCAGGAAGCAGCATGTTACCATAGCGGAGGCTTCACGCTGTTCCAGCACCATGACGACACTGGCTGTCATGTTGTGGTGCATCTTAGGGTTCGAGGCCCAAGACATAGACCCAGAGGTCTATGGATTATATGTAAAGGGGTGAAAAGAAAGCAGCCCCAGAGAGACCAGTGTCTGTTGTCAGTTTTGTTCCAACAACTAGAGGGGCTAGCTGCCCTATTAACCCTGAATCAAGGGCAAGCTTACAAACCAGACTCAGCCAGGCACAGCCTGGGAAAGATCCGCTGTGGAGCGGACGTAGGACCATAGAGAAGTTAGTGAAGTGTTCCACCACCTCTCTGCCACACTGTATGTTAAACACATATAATTAGTGTGTCGCCTGCATTAACGCATAAGAGCAGTGAGCTCAGTCGACGGCACTCAGAGAGCAATGAGGGGCTCAGCCAGGGACACCCCTGGACCGAAAGCTGGCCATGACTAGCATTAGACCTGGGACAACTCAGGCCTCTGGCTCCCCAGGCAAGCTAGGGCCACCCATAAGAAGAGTCACACTCGCCACCGACATACTCAAGTAGATAATGCGCCAATAATTATTTACACATTAGTAAAAAATATCCTGGATGCAAACACCCAGAGCCACATAACACTCGGTGCCAAGTCCGCGTATCCATACCTGCAGACCAGAGGGCCAGGATAAGGTAACGAAGGGATCGTCCAATACATCCCATTCCAGCTGATGTGGCATGCCTCGTTAGCAGACCAGTAACTCTACCCCGGGGTACGGACAGTGGCCACCTAGCTCAGAGGCTTCAACTAGTGACACCACCAGAGAAGCAGAGTTGACAACAACTGACATTAGGTCCCAGCCATAATGGGCTGTATACCTCATGGCTGACAAGGTCCCCAGTGGATGGGTTCGGGACTGGCCCCATGCCGAAGCTCACAATGTACAGCCAGAATATGTACATTAGAGGAGCAGCCACAACCTGGGCTAGTGGCTATCTGGCCAGCCTGTCTGACTGTAGACCTCTAGGGTAACCTTGTCCTGTTGGCTAACAACAGAAGGTATTTTAGCCAGGTTCTTGCTCCCATCATGGATTTGGAGTAGTGGCTCTTAGACAGCAACGACAGAGATAGCAGGGAGGCCCCCTGTTAACTAAATGGCCTCAATCCAGGCAAAGTTAGCAGTCTCCCTCTAGTTGAGAGAGCACTCTCGTAAGGGCATAAAGTAAGCGGGAGGCAACCAGCCACGACCACAGACAGTGTGGTTGACATTCCTGCCAGAAGTATGCAGCTGCAACTACCGGCATAGCCATTCTCAGGCACCAACTCAGGACATGGTGGTCGCACGTAATGGATTTCCTGTCCAGAATCCGCAACAATTGTTGCCATAATCCATTGGCAACAGTAATAGAGTGCGATACACTCAGTGCAGAGCCAAGCTACAGACCACTGAAGCCACGTTGTTGAGTACACACAGTATGATAACCAAGCGATGGGCAGCCGAGACACGCTTAAATCATAATGGCAGTTTACTGTCATGCCCAAAATGGTATCATCTGGAAAGCAGCAGAGTGAACCCCACTCTAGCTAAGACGCTCGCCAGCCGGCTACTCACAGTAACCTTGGTATCAGCATCAAGGCCCATATACACAGCGTTATACACTCCAGCTGTGATGCCACATGTACAGACCGCATTGGCATATCCCTGTATAGGGGGCAAAGCATGCTAGTAAGTCAGTACTGAGCAGCGTTTACAATTTCACCTGTGTTTCGTCACACAGCTAAGTTGGGACATTTAGGTACACACCCGTCTGGTAGTGTACGCTGTCTTGAACATAACCCTGAGTGCAAGCAGCAATAGGTACACACAGTATGTCGACCAATAACGACAGGGTGACCCCAGTGCCACATTTCTGGTGATTGAATGTCTGCATTTAAGTGCACCGCTCTTAGCAGACCATATTTGGAGAGAAGGGCTCCTCCATCGACCAGTTTGACACGTGGCTGCCTCATTATGAGGTGGAAAACGCCTTCTGAGAGACACCAAACAGCACACAACGCAACATTGCCGTGTGTTAAATGCAATCTGCTATCAAGCACTAGTCAAGCTCTGTGGCGGCCGTCCCGTTTGAGGTGGAAAACGCCTTCTGGAAGACCCCAAAGCAGCACACAATGCAAAATCGTGTGTTAAATGCAATGGCCAAATTCTGTAGCGGCCGTCCCATTTCAGGCGGAAAACGCCTTCTGGGAGACCCCAAAGCAGCACACAATGCAACGTCGTTGTGTGTTAAACGCAATGGCCAAATTCTGTAGCGGCCGCCCCATTTGAGGTGGAAAACGCCTTCTGGGAGACACCAAGCAGCACACAACACAACATTGTTGTGTTCTAAATGCAAACTGCTACCAAGCACTGGACAAGCTCTGTAGCGGCCAACTTATGAGGCAGAGAACGCCTTCTGAGAGATACCAGCCAGCACATCTTGACACATTGTTGTCAAGGGAACAATATATTAAGCCAATACCGACAGGGAGCTAGAGCATCACTGAGTGAACAGTTTAAGCAAAACTATTAGGTTAACACTCACTTACTGCCAAGTAATAATATACAAAGCAAGTAATAGATGGCATATCATGGCAAGGCTGTTACATACAGATGCCACAAGATAGCTGTGGAGCGAAGACCGCTCTCAACGCTAACATGAGTCGCACGCACACGTGCTATGCTGATTCTAAACCCAGTACTGATTAAGTATTTATTAAAAAGCGTAGGACAAAGTACAGTATCCTGACAGTAGAGTTCACTGATACACGGTCTACTAAAAGGAAACGCAGGAAATCCTTGCGGCTTACTTCCATTGAGACCTTCTCTTAAACTCATACATTGAACTGTTTAGTAATAGCAGCTATAACGGGCGCTACAGCGAACGGCAGACAGTGCGATACTGCATTCACCACACAGCGGCCAACGTTAGCTTACGGAGCGTACCCCGCTCTCAAACGCTATGGGTCACCAGCAAGCAGCACGTGCAATGCTGTATCCAACCACGATACAGCCAGTAATAGCAGCGGGCAACCCGTGCAATGCTGTAGACAACGGCCAACGTTAAGCCTTTTGGAGCAGTTGAGTTAAACACTCCGTGCTAACACTCGCCGCAGACCCACGCTGGTTCAGCTAACAGCAGTGTAGCGGATAACGCTATCGACGCCAATGCCAACCAAAATACTCACTAACAACAACCAACACACTACTGCCATGCAGAATTCAACTAATTGCTGCGTAGCAGAAAACGCTATCGGCGCTAAAGTGAACGGCAGACCGTGCTATTCATGCGGGTCCCCAAACACAATATACAACGTACCATTCCAGCTCTATGGAGCGAAAGCGCTCTCGACACTAGCATTAGCAGTTGGCTACACAATGCAAAGCGCTACACTGGTTAGAAACCAGTCAAATACTTACCAATGATCCACTCCCGCGGCCATGCATGGTCCAACGATAGCACTCAGCTGTGGGACGGAAAACGTCCTCCATGCCATGCTATCGCCAACAGTAAACATTAGCACGCACCCGTGCGACGCTGCATGGTAACCATGGTTCCCAAATAAACCAAACTGATGATATAAGCGGGGTGACTTCTAGGCTCCGCGGCAGTCTCTAGGAGGGCGACATTTCGCAGCTCCCACCCATGGTGGGCCAATATGATGGGCCACCATGAAGGTTTGCGAGACTCCAAACGCAGAGCTCCACATAAACGACCTGCGCCCTGAGGCGAAAAGATGAAAGAGGATGTTCCTTGTGTGGGTCGCGCCTATGTAGGCGACGTACGCGCACACAGGGTCACGAGTGACTATGTTGTTATTAGAATTCGACCTCTGCGCATGCGCGTGATGTATATCCACGGTGTTCATACACCGCCCTCTGGCGGTTAGGAGGTATGAAATAGAAGAATGGTTAAAAAGTCCTAAAAAGAACAGCCTAAAAGAGAACAGACTAGAAGAGAATAGCCGGGAACAGAACTGTCTAAGCCGGGAAAAGGATAGAAAAGAGTATCTCTCCATATGATTCTTTCCATATGATTCTTACCTGATCTTGTTGCCCTTGTCCTGGTTGCAGACGGGCAGCAGGTCCAACAGTACCTTATACAAGTAGCGCAGAGTGAAGTCTATACCCATCACTGCTACAGCATAACCAGAGGCCATCTGAGAGCTAGACACACACACACACACACACACACACACACACACACACACACACACACACACACACACACACACACACACACACACACACACACACACACACACACACACACACACACACAGAGGATAAGTAGGAGGTATGTTATTATTTAATGTACACTGTAGCTATAAATAAATAAATATATATCTCTATAATAAACGTGTGTGTGTGTGTGTGTGTACCCGTTCTTACTACAGAGTGAGGACCAGAATGAGTTTTTAACCAACAGAGTGAGGACATTTTTGGAAAGTGAGGACATTTTTGCGGTCCTCACTAAATTTAGGGGTTGTGTTAAGGGTTAGGGTTAGGGTTAGGGTTAGGTTTAGGGTTAGGCGTTAGGTTTAGGGTTAGGGTTTAGGGTAAGGCCACAGGAATGGAAGAAAAATGAATGGAAGTCAATGTAAAGTCCTCAGTATGTAGGGTTAGGGTTAGGGTTAGAACAGCCTAAAACACTTTTTTGGAGCTGTGTGGAACACAAGCTCCCTATACGTGGCCGTGTGTGTAGGTATGTGGGTGGGTATGTGGGTGGGTGGGTCTGTGGGTCTGTATGTAGCCTGTATGTAGTAACCCTGGGTGACCAGAGAGGTGCTGTTGAGTCTAGCCTGCCCTGAGCATCAACTGCAACACACACACACACACACACACACACACACACACACACACACACACACACACACACACACACACACACACACACACACACACACACACACACACACACACACACACACACACACACACACACACACACACACACACACACACACACACACACACACAGCTCCACTTCGAACAGAGGTTCGATTTTTAAACAAACAAATGCAGTGTGCTACAAGTTTAGCATTAGGCTGTACTGTATGCAACACACACACACACCCCACCCTCATGTTGTCTTTTCCCATTGTTGTGTAGAGAGCAAACTACTGTATAATCCCTTGGCCTTGGGCCTTGCATCATAACACACACACTACACACACACGCTCACACTGACAGAAACACACGCACGCAGGCAGGCAGACAGACAGACAGACAGACAGACAGACAGACAGACAGACAGACAGACAGACAGACAGACAGACAGACAGACAGACACGCATACACACTTACTGAACCATTACATAACAAACTAATCCTGACTTATCAAAGACACTGATAAACATTCAGAAGAGCTCTTCCTACAGTATGCGTCACTGTGAGTTTGTGTGGGTGCTTGGGTGTTTATGTGTGTGTGCAGCACAGTTGCATGGTTCATAGATAAAAGCTAGATAATGGTTCAAATAATATGTATTTTTTTGTTGCTCTGTCTAAACCAAACTAATCCCCATTTGGTTCCATTCGTACACAGGCAAAGTTATGGCCCACAATAACATGAATGAATATGATCAGTTTGAATAACAAACCGTTGTCTAGATCAGTGGTTCTCAACCTTTTCAGGCCGTGACCCCCAAAATAATCATATTTGAACTGGGGAACCCCCACCCTGCAAAAGCACTTGGAATTGTAGGAGTTGGCATTACATTTAGTTTGACTCGATCTATTCCATTGTGAAAATAGCCGATCTAAATGCTCACAACGCCTCGTTGTGAGCATGTAGATCTGCTATTTTCACAATTTCTGCCCCAAATATTTGACAATTTTACCAATATTTGAGAGGTCTTTAAAGTCCTAAAATGTCATTTTAGAAATGTGCAGATACCCTGTCTGTTTACTGTTGAGTGAGAAAACAATGTTAACATTTAGCTAAACATCTGGGGACCCCCCAAAATAATTTGGGGACCCCTCTGGTTGAGAACCATTTGTCTAGGTTGGGTTATCTTACCTGGAGGCATGGATGGTGTGACTGATAGTGACGACATATCCAGCACCTCCAACATCCAGATAGGGACCAGTGAAGGTGATGAGACCAGGGTTAGCCACTGCATGCTGGTACCTACACCACACAGCAAAACATGTTGTGTTCACTCATCTGGGCAACCATCTGCTGGGTGAAGCAGGAATAACTAATACAGTAAATCCAGAATATGGATTCTGTGGTTCAAGTGGTTAAGGGAAGACAAACCCCAAAAGTATGACTAGGATTATAGTGAAAACTGACAGACTGTATACTCAACATAATGTTTTTGATGTATTAACTGAATATAATATAATGACCAAATTCTATCAAAGAGGCATGGCATTAACAGATATAATATTTAGAAAACTTTAATTCAATGTTCTATATGAATGACTGCAAAGGCAGAGAGATTAAATAGCCTGACTGGTCTCCTCAGAAGGTGCAGGAAATTATTTTTATGTAGACACCTCTTTTCAAACAAGAACACGTGCACACACGCATGCACGCACGCACACACACACACACACACCCCCCTTAAATCCTACCTCCATCTCCGCACACACACTTCTCAACGCCCTCCACCATTCCCCCAAAGTAAACCTCACCATTGTCTGCGGGTTGGGTCAAAGGCTTTGTCCATCAATGAGCCCGGGTAAATCCGTAGCACCCCATTGGGCGTTGCTATGTAACGCCGCACAATGTAGCAGTTGAGGCTACTCATTTCCATTAGTGTCATCCACTCATCCGTGACGTGACTGGTCGCCATAACCTCATTCCTGACAGAGGACTGGAGAGAGAGAGAGAGAGAGAGATAGATGGACAGAGAAGATAGTTGGAGAAAGGAAAGGATGGAGGAAGGAATTGAGAGGTGGAGAAAAGAGAAGAGGACATTGCACAATGATTCATTTAAACAGACAAATGTTTCATTTTTTTGTCTGAGGCTTTTGTAAAGTCCTGCACCCATGTGAGTGTCGGTGCCTCGCCTGTTTGTCAGTTCAGACCAGTAAGACGGTTACCCAAACATTCATCATACATTTTCATACAGATAATTTGATTACCTGTAAACATGTGATAAAGAGAATTAAAAAAAATTAATGAATAGTTTGTCCTAACAACTGGAAATCTAGGGGGGGGAAATGAGGGAGGGGGTGGGGGGAATGGTATCCCTATATCCCTATAGGGGTTTACAGAGGAGCTTAGACGTTTCAAAGGGCCGATGAGGTCACTGGAGGGGGCCTTTAAGACTAGCCTGGGAAGCAGAACTGGGACTGCAGCTTAGAGTTCAAACTCATAGCTTCCACTCTCCCTTAGCAGAGAGAGAGAGAGAGGGGTGGGGAGAGAGAGACAGAGACGGAGAGAGGGAGAGAGAGAGAGAGGGGTTGGGACTCGGGAGCAGGGAGACAGGAATGCACACAGACTGCCAAAACCACATGGGGGTTAGTCCCCCTCTTAAAGATGCAGAACGTGAATTTAGGTGGAAAAGATCTAGCCTATTAGCTTAATGCCAGCTGTCTCAGGAGGTGGCAATACCCTTGCTTGCCTGGAGTAAAGAAAAGACATCCAACACTGTGCCTCACTGACGGTCTGGTTGAACATCCAGCTGTGGAAGACCAACACTATTCTTGTGTTTGTGTACAGGTGGATGTCGACTAATGTATACATGCACACAGATAAACATGATGTAAGTATATATAAGTGTGTGTGTGTGTGTGTGTGTGTGTGTGTGTGTGTGTGTGTGTGTGTGTGTGTGTGTGTGTGTGTGTGTGTGTGTGTGTGTGTGTGTGTGTGTGCTGAGCCGAGCCCACACACAGCAGGCATGGCTATGAGACCTGTTGTAAATCAAGAAATTGATGTACAGCAGATGATTTGTGTGTGTGTGTGTGTGTGTGTGTGTGTGTGTGTGTGTGTGTGTGTGTGTGTGTGTGTGTGTGTGTGTGTGTGTGTGTGTGTGTGTGTGTGTGTGTGTGTGTTTGTGTGTGTGTGTGCCTTCAAGCCAGGGTTAGTAGGTATGAGGTGCACACGTGTTCAATCACGTATATGTGTGCTTGTGTGTGAGTGCGTACCTTGAGGCCGGGGTTGGCTATAAGCCTGGTATTGTCGC
Source organism: Nannobrachium achirus (assembly GCF_963921795.1). NCBI lineage: Eukaryota > Metazoa > Chordata > Actinopteri > Myctophiformes > Myctophidae > Nannobrachium > Nannobrachium achirus. The sequence continues at coordinate 27,719,836 of NC_137810.1, read as the reverse complement.
TGAGGTAGGCGGTGTAGTGCTCCACCATGCGCTTTGTCTCTGGCTGACTGAGGTGCTCGTAGGGAGAGGAGAAACTGCCTGCTGCCAGCATCACCGTGGGAGACTCTGGAGGAAAAACAAACAGCGAGACATATTAATAAGCTCACAAGCCAATTAGAAAAAACACACCCTACCCACACCAACATGTCTCTCCATTCCTTAGACATGACCGCTTGTGTAACTTCAACCTTGACCTTGATTGTGACCTTGACATTTGAGACCCAAAGGTTAATCATCCCACTAATCATTCCCACCCATCTGTTCTCAAGTTTGAGATTAACGACTTTAAACGTTGACCTTTTCACCTGATGGGAGGGGAAAGGAACTGGTTGGAATAACGTGTTCCTTCCATGCACTACGTCTTACCGGGGAAAGTCCCCCCCTTCAGGTGATAAGAAGCGGCCGGATCACTCCTCATGCATTTTAGGAAGCATGAGCTCAGTTCGGGGCTCTCCCCAGGTTGGCAGAGGGAGAGTATAACGCCAAGGATTACAGCTTAGGCAATTGGCACTGGGTGAAAAATGGGTTACAAAATTGTGGGATAACGATTTTCAAGAAAACCTTTCCACTGAAACATTTGACCTTATCTTTTGTGCCTACTGATCACTCCCAACAAGTTTCATCATCGTTCAAAAAATTGTTCAAAAAGACACACACAGACAGACTGATTTACAATAGCCCGCCAAACAAGCACGAGGGCGGCTGTCTGGCGTTCTCACCGACAGTGGCGAGCTGTTTGAAGTGCAGACAGGAGCTGGGCTGACCCAGCAAGTCTAAACGATGGTAGAGCAGCTTGGAGCTGGGAGCCTGGTTGAGGTTCTTCAGCTGCTTGACGGGGATCTCTGGCTGCACGTAGACGATGCACAGGATGAACGAGGTGTCCTGCACCTGGGAGACACAGAGGGAGGGAGACGGATAGTGGATAACCAGAGAAGGGATCAACTAATCATGAGGAAAATAAACAAAGTCTGATTCATTCTTAGTTGTGCATGGGTGGATCGGTAGCCAATCAGTAGCAGATCTACAAGTTTACATGTGTTGCGCTTCAACTAGCTTGTACTGTAGATCTACTATTTTCAGTCTACGACACCACCATACAACCAAGAATAAATCGTGCTTAACATAGGAGATATTTTAAAAATGTTCCCTATGCTTTCTTTTTGGTAAGATATCTCCTACATACATTGAGTTGATAAAAACTGGTGGAGATTCTGCACTTGAAACTAGGTATTGTGGATATCTTTGCAATAATGTCTATGGCAATTGTCACTTGCGAATGTGAAAACTATGACAGTGTTTTGTAGTACATTTTAATGGCACCTGTGCCTGTTCAGTGAAAGAGCTGTAGTGCCAATTAGCTGTTTATCCCTAAGAACTCCTGCCAGGAATAAAAGACTGGAGAAATAGACAGGTGGCAAATACAAGCAATCCATGGTTGGAGATGATATCTATTTATATCTAATAAAGACTACATACTATATATGAACCCAGAGCAGTGACACACTCCCCACTACTGTCTGCCCTTAGTGTTCAGTGTCAGACATCACAGCCAATGTGTTTCCCAGAGGTCCTTCCCAGCTCTGCTGCCAGTAAACAATGCTGCAGAGAGACATGGCCGTAACAGGCAGTTTCACTGACAGATCCTAAATGAAACACATTAGGCTTGATGGTTACCCAATTCTGTGCGCTTAAGAGCAGAGCAGACAAACAGTAACTGCCAGAGTGTGAGACTGGATGTTTCAGGATGCAGTGAAGCATAGCGCGCGTGCACAGACTGCACACACACACACACACACACACACACACACACACACACACACACACACACACACACACACACACACACACACACACACACACACACACACACACACACACACACACACACAGCGCCGGCGCCCCCTATAGGCAGACTACGCAGTCTGCGTAGAGCCCCCCGACCAAAAAGGCCCCCACCGCCCCCCTCCTCTCTGCAGAAAAGAACGTACTGCTGCATGGTTAATCGTTTTCAAACCGAAATCGCGATGCGAAATCCCGCGATTAGCGAATCGCAAAGGCCACGGTTTCTCTGCGAAGTAGACTTCCCAAGCAATATGGAGACGTTTTAATTTTTGAAATCCCTTCATAATTGACTAAGGAATGATCAAATCAAACTGTGGTGACTTTCTTTGCTTCCGACTCGTTCCGAGCATCCACACCGTTGAAAGTGAAAGTGAATTTGGCACAGTGGCTGCTGAGCAGGACTCTGCCAGTGCAGGGGCGTAGCCAGGAATTACATTTTGGTAGGCGAAATGCCTACCAAGGGGTAGGCAAGGGGGCCTAGGGGTGCTGCAGGTGTTCCAGGTGTTTAAATAAGAAAAGAACAAATCAAACATAGCAAAAATACGTTGCCTGTTGTTGTTGTTTTTTATGTATTCATTTATATATATTTTTTATTTATATATATATATTTCCATTATAAAATGGATTAAAAAATTATAAAAAATATTAGGCCTATTATTTTTCAAACAGCAAAAATACGTTGCCTGTTGTTGTCGTTTTGTATTTATTCATTTATATATATTAGAGATGTTACCGATCAATCGGCAATGGATCGGATCGGGCCGATCAAAGCGTGATCGGCGATAATCGGTGGTTTAGATCAAAAGGTAAATTCACCGATCCGATCCGATCCAATCCGATCGGTGCATCCGATCAACCAGCCGTTCAGTATGCCCACTTGAGGCCATTTTGGGGTATTGATTTCCAAAGTGCTGAAGGAATAATTAGTTACTGCTATGATAATAAATACATAGTAATGCTGGTAAATAACTATAAGGCAAATATATAAATGAATTCATGAGTGAATTAATTAATTAAAGTTAAAACATTAACATTTAGAAAATATAAATAATATATAAATAATAACTTGATCGGATCGGTGGTTGATCGGTATCGGGTGATCAAACTTTTGTGATCGGTGCTCGGTGATCGGTTCCAAAAAACCTGATCGGACCATCCCTAATATATATATATATATATATATATATATATATATTTCCATTATAAAATGGATTAAAAAATGATAAAAAATATTAGGCCTATTATTTTTTCGCGGGGGCTCGCTACGCTCGCGCCCGCAGGAAGGCCCCCTAGCAGAATCACGCTTAGGGCCCCCATGGGCCCAAAAACGGCTCTGCACACACACACACACACACACACACACACACACACACACACACACACACACACACACACACACACACACACACACACACACACACACACACACACACACACACACACACACACACACACACACACACACACACACACACATTTTAGAAATAACGGCATTAGTCACAATTATTACATAATCGTCTAATCACAATTATTTGACATAATCACGGTTATTTTTCATAATCATCATAATCGTTTCCATGTTGAAAAATGTTCATATATATTATTTTTTTTCAATCAATTATCAATGTTCTTTTTTAAGTATAAATTTGTCAAATATGTCAGTAATTTCTTTGTATATTTAGGTTTTGTGTCATATCTACCATGTGCAACTTCAAAGCCTAAAAGCCAAACAGAAATGTAATTGTCAACGACAAAAAACAGAATTAAATCGTTAATCGCAATTATTTGAGTGACAATTAATTGTCATGTAAAATGTCATAATCGTGACAGCCCTAAACGGCATAGAGACAAATCTACAGAGTGGCAATCATAACTGCGCCACCGCTTGGACACTGGATTTTCGAGGGATGACTAAATGCTATTTATTCCCTCTACCACCCAGATCTTTCTTGCCAGTCCGGAGGACTGAACCGGCAACCTTCCGGTCCTAAGCGTGCTTCTCTGGCCTTTAGGTGACTGCTGCTCATTGACTTTGGCTGGCCTAACAGCTGGTCTGAGGAAAGACAGGATGGCGTGGGAATATGTTCCTTTCTGCTTTGACGCTTAGAGTTTCTTAAGTAAACTTCAACTATCGGCCACTTTACTGACTCTGGAAAAATACATTTTGAAAAACATGAGGCCGCAGCCAAAAACGAGGCAAATCTGACGCATGTGAACTCTTGCAACCATGTTAAATAGTGAAATGTCAAAAAGCCTTTTTAACCGGGGCCAAGAAACGGCATCCAAAAATTAAGTGTGATTTTTATGCTCGTGCCAAAACGACTAAAATGTCAAAAAGTAAACAGTGCAAATACGGCATGATGTTTTTGCTGTCCCACTGCCATTTGTTCCTAAAACGTGACACACTGGGTCTCAGGAGGAAAAACAGATTCGGAGGGGAGACAGCTTTTTGGGTGTGGGGATGGCGCTTGGCTTTTATTATGCTGACTGATTTAAGGTGACAGAGAAGGGGTGGGAGTGACCGGGGCCTGGGGGGATGGAATGAATGGGAGCATGGAGAATGGAGGACAGAAAAAGACTGGAGGCACAACTCACTGCTCTGCCACGGCTGTGGTTTGATAGAACAGAGCAAGGGAGGAAGAAAAAAGGGAGTTGAGCAAATGGAGAATAAAGCCTGATTTATACTGGGTTGCACATCGTTGCCTCGCACTGGAAATAGCACTATTTGCAAGTATAAATCAGGCTAAGAGTGCGGCTGATAAGCAAAGTCAGCTGATAAAGTAATGGATGGCTTTGCTGCCATGGGTCGAGTTACTTACAAACTAATAATGTTGAGCCAGTAAACCTGTCACAAGTTAAGTAAAATGATTAGCATCTAAATGCGAGCTACATGCTTTGAGTGCCTTTACATATGAAATGATTAGCGTCTAAATGTGAGCAACATGCTTTGAGTTCCTTTACATATAAAAGTTAAATCCCAGCAATTCATTTTCTAAACGTCAACATTTTTCATTAGATGACCAAAGAAAAATATTGGGTGTTAGCAGTCCAAGACACCATGGGAAGCAGAACCATCAAATATATGAAAGTGTCAAAACTATATCATCCCGTACCAGTTTCCAGGCATAGCTGACATTGTAGGCGTCCTTGCTGGGGTCTCTGAGTCTGTTGGCGTGCCAGGAGAGAGAGGAGTTTGTTGGCACCGCGATGACTTGACTGCCCAGCGGGAGACTGCGGAAACACACAGGAGAGTTGCAAATGTCACACTTTTGCAGCAGTCGTGGGGTGGGGGGTAATTGTGGCTTCAAATGGGGCATGAAACGAAGCTAAAAGATAAATGCACAGAGCTGTTATTTTAAATGCAGACGGCTTTAGCTCTTGGTCCAGACACCCACACACACAGAGACATCACAATACCTGAGGATGTTGTGTCGTACGACGGGGAATCCTGGGATGTTCTCGTAGTGGATGATGTCTGTGTGCAGGGGAGGCTCCGTCATCAGGTACGGCCGCGTCAGTGACGGGTGCATCAGTGTGTAACCTGGACAGACCAACCAACAGAGGTTACCAGTTATAGTCCACACACGCCCCACCCCACAAGATTAGGAGGTATGTACCAATATGTAAGCCTGTGTCTTTACCAGGTGTTTCGCCCAGGTGGGCGTGGCTATATGCCTTAACCTAACCTCAAAGAAACTATCCCTAACCTCAAAACCCCACCCACCTGGGCAAAACACCTGAGAAAGAGGGATTCTCCAATTATTACACCATAATTTGATGGTGTATTTATTGCAATAAAAAAATCTTTCAGTATTACGATAACTGCAACAGTTTTGCATACTTTTTTACATTCATCTGTATAAAAACAGATGGAGGGAATTGTACAGAAATGTCATAATTCCATAATTATTTCCCAAATCGTTACATACAGTACATGCTCTTCTAACGACTTTCAACCTGGCGTTTAAAAAATTGTTAAAATAGTGGATCAACAAGCTTATCACACACACACACACACACACACACACGCGCGCGCACACACACACACGCACACACGCATGCCTGAGAGAGAATAACCAGAGAGATTTTGTTTTGGTAGACATTCTTGTTTTTGCACTGCACATTCATCAGAGAGGTCACGAATTTTCATCCAACAATGTTCTTTTATGTTCTAATAAACCCTGTCGGAAAATGTTGACAAATCAACAAACAAATTGGTTCCAGTTGTCATTCCGTGTTGCTGATCATGCTCGAGAAGTAGCTCTTTTTTATGTGTGTGTACAAAATGTAAAACAGCTCCACCCAAGTAGAAGGTGTGAATGAATGATGAGGCCAAGATGCAAACAGAGCACAGAGGCATTTGTGTGTTTAACCTCTTAAACCCTCTACGTTTCCCCGGGACCTAAATTAGTGAAAACAGCCGATCTACAAGCTCACAGCACGTCGCTTTGCACAGTGTTGTGAGCTTGTAGATCGGCTATTTTCACTACTTCCTAAACATTTGTTTTCTAATTTATGGAATCTTTTAGATTTTTCTTTGATTTCTTCATGAAATTAATGGGGGGGGGGGGGGAAGAAATTGTTGCATTTTGGTTTTAATTCATGAATATTAGCTTTTTCTGATAATTAAAAAGCTACATGTAGGAAACAAAAAACAAAGGGACCCATACAAATCGGTCTGCAACCCACAAACGGGTCCCGACCCACAGTTTGGGAAACAGTGCTCTATACTTACTAAACTGGATATGAGTTGCCTACACCTACAGTAATCTCTGTGCAGAAAATAGACGATCTATAAGTTCACAACGCATCGTGAGCTTACAGATCGGCTATTCTCTGCGAATGTTCCCCCCAGAGGATCCAAGAGGTTAAGTCACTAGAAACAGCGTGTCCCCACTTTGCCTCAAATGCAAAACAGAAATTGGTAATTACGTGCATTGTCTCTGGTCATGTGTGAAGCTCCAGAACTACTGGTCTGATGTCGTAACAGAACTATCAACCATTTTCGGTGTCCCCATAGAACCAGACCCCCTGTGTCTTATACTTGGTCTCCCAGATGGTCATATTGTCAATGCCAATCATAAGAGGCTATTCAATGTGTTAACGTTCGCTGCCAGGAAGAATATTCTCCTATTTTGGATCAAGGATGTTGCTCCTTCCAAAAAATCATGGCACAATATTATAATGGACTGTATTCCCTGTGAATACATAACATGTATGTTACACTCCAAGATAGACGCCTTTTATAAAATCTGGGACCCCTACTTAAGATTCATCGGGCCCACACTGTCTGCTGCTGTGCTTAAAGGGTTCCCCTGTCGGCCTTGACTTCTATCTGTCGCTGTTTCACTTATCTTGTAGTTTCTTGACTGGTGCTGAACTGTGCTCAGTGAATCTAGTTCTCTATTCTGAGGGGGTCGTGGGGGGGCGGGGGATTGATGGCTTCGCTCATCATGTATTAATCTTTCCTATTGCCTGAGCTTGTTATGTTTATTCTTTTGTTTTTGTTGTTTCAGTTTGTTTGTCTCCTTTTTCTTTTCTTGTATAGTCTTGTGTGTTGTATAATGTGTTGTCCAAATAATGTATGTTTGAAAATTTAATAAAAATATTATTCAAAAAAAAAAAAAAAAAAAATCACTAGAAACAGACTTTAACCCATTAAAAGCGGGAAAGCATCGGTGTCATTTGAGATTTTAACTACTTAAACAACATTTTATACTTTCACTGTTCAAAAATAACAGATACAAGCTCACTTTGTGCAGCTGATGAGCTTGTAGATATGCATTTTTTTGTTTTAAACGTGACAATTTGAGTAAATCATTGAATATCAATATTTTTTAAGAGAACATTTTAACAAAATATTTTGAGATGGGGGTTCACGGCCAAATACATATAATTTAGGGACTCCTTGACATGAAAAGGTTTGAGAACCACTGATTTAGCATCTTAAGTTTTTCAGAAAAAATGATTTAGAAGACATTTTTAGAATCGTCCTCAGGTTTTATAATGGGTTAATAAGCCACAGTAATAGCTTTGGGGGGGAAAGGACCTCCTGAAAGATGGGCGAATGAAGAGCATGTGTGCTAAAGACAGTGAACAAACAAAAAGGCTTGGCTCAAGTCCATAGCTCTCTTAACTTTTTCTCTGCCATTTTAAACATAGCTGTAGTAAGCAGCTGCCAAATTGTCCTTACCTTTTAACGTGGGCACGCGCACGCATCGTGCACAATCTGTGCGCGACTCATCTAGTAGACGTGTAGACTCGGTGACAAGCTTTCGAATACAAAAAACCCCATTGAAAAAGACATATCCGTTGCCACACTGTATCTCTGCTTATCAGCCAGTGTTTACATGAAAAAGCATTGAAAAAAGCCAACTGTGCGCTATGGTAACACGTGGACACGTTCGCGCACAAAACGCATGATATGAGCGGGGATCATAATCCAGGCGTGTAGAGACTGGATCAAAGTTTCCAAACGCAAAAATCCGATTGAAAAACGAGCGTTCCATCGCCCAGTAGCTTCCACTTCTGTTACACAGTAAACCAATGGAGGCGGGACTATGGCCAAGGCTCAGACTGGATACGGAAAGCTGGATCCGGTCCAGACCGGAAATGACCGGATACAGTTAGGGGGGCGGGCCTAAAGAGCCAGAATCAGCGAAAATCTGCGCTAATACTTTTAATCCTTTCATAATGATTAAAGCTAATTAAACTTTACGGGCTCTACGGGCATGGCAGCGCGGTACAGCGGGAAATCTACGGTCTCTACGGGGATCGCGAGGTATGAGTTAAGCTTTGTCATACGATGGTGTCACACGCCAAACTGGTGACGTGTCACGTTGTGAGCTTGGATATCATCAATCTAGAGGCAGAAACCTTGTATCTCCAAGTTTCAAATGTGTAAGTTCTTTCGTAAAGTAAAGCCCTGCTTCATCATACAAGACTGTCACACAAAACTAGTGAAAATATCAGGTCCACAAGAACACAATGTTGTGTGTTTGTAGATCGGCTATTTTCATTATTTTAGATTGAAAAAACATGATAAATAAAAAACTAACGGTTTCGAACATACACGGTTTCCACCCGACAACGATATACTGTAGGCAATTGTCGGTGTGCGACACTATCGTACAACGGAACATAAATCAGGCATAACCTGGTGTTTATGTGTGCACATGTGTTTAAGTATGTAGGCGTGAGTGGCACAGGAGCAGCTGGCAGCAGCAGGTGTACCGTTCCCCCAGTACCAACCACCCTGGAGGAGAATCTCCATCTATCCTCTCTTACACAACGTACCTCTGACCTCTGATGAACTACTACAGATTACAGTGCACAGGGACAACGCAACAGGTCTATTAGACATTAATGGATAGCGTGCATCTCAAAAGGAAGGGAAAAAAAACACTCATTTCAGTCTCACACATGCTCAGATAAACACATGCTCAGGCGCACAAAATCCTGTGGTAGATGTAGCAGTACTCTTTTATGATGGTTAATATGACTAAGATGTAAATCTATATAAAATATATTAGATGTATTTGGTTTAACTAGCCTGTCATCATCATACTCTTGCAAAGAGGTCACAACATGGCCACTCATCTCGCTATGCATTTTCAAATATTGCAGATGTTATGCGCCAATCTTTATTCCTCGGCTCTGGCAGCCTCCGTGTTTACACAAACCCCTAATTGGCAGCAGGCAATTTGAATAGCAGTTAATGACTTTAATGGGAGTCATTTGTCAAGGTTGTTTATTGAATGGCATTAATAAGCGCGGTACAGTTAACGAGCCATAATTTGATGGCGCATTTATTACAATAACAAACCTTTCAGTATCTAGAGGGGGAATAGCTGGTCTCATTTAATGGTGTAGCATAAAACACAAACACAAGTCCGCTCAGATGACTCACAGTGTGTGCTAATAGTGCTATGGAAGCAGCTATGCGTTGGAGGTAGGTTTCTTCCAGCCAGCCCCCTCTTAACTGGGGTGATGTCATGTTGCTGAATGACAGTACTTGTCTGTGGTCATGCAGTCAGGAAACCAGCTTGTGCGCTGGTGTGTATGTGTGTCGGTGTGTCTCAAGCGTTTAACATGATGGGTAGTAATGGACGAGTAGCGGCTCCGCCCCCTCCAGAAGCTGCGCCCGACACTATCACAGCGCGCCGCTACTGGCTTCATTCACTTCAATGGGAAATACGGCGGATTGTACACACATTTTACACATTAAATACTAATTCAGTGTTGGACCCAGAGCTTCGAAATCTCTGCCTGGTCCGTCGGCAGGGCAAGGCATGCGTTGGAGGAAGGTGTAGTAGCCTACACGGCTAATGGAACAAAACTGCAGAGGAATATTTGAGAAAAAAAAAAAAGTAATGAGGAAGGCAGGAAGCCCCTGTCTGCTGGACCACAGATCGCCGTTTTTTATATAAAAAAGACGATTAAAATATGAATACACTGTGCTGGCTAAAAGGCCATTGACCCATGACTACAACACCTTATTTGTTATGTAAAATAGCTACTGATAAAGTAGCCTAATGAAGAATGAACCACGCAAAGTGTTGTATTTCTGACATGAAGCAGGATTTGTACAGGTGCGTCACAAGAGGGGGGAGAGGGACTGAGTTATTAAGGCCCAAGGTGGAAGGGCCTTAATTATTTTATACTTTAGCTATTGAAAAATAGCAGATATATAAACTCGAGAGTGCCGCGCTGCGAGCTTGTACATCTGCTATTTTTTAAATCCCCAGATGAAGAACATTCATGTGGGCCCGCAGTGAATCCTTGTACCCAGGGCCCAGAATTTGGTGCGACGACACCCTTGCTTGTATTTGCGACTTGGGGCGGCCAAAACTTTTCGGAATCGAGACGTTTTAACGCCAGAGATATCAAATGTTGTAGATTTATAAGCTATCGGTATGATAAGAAACACGTAGGCCTAGCCTACATTTGAAGCAGTTTATTCTGGTTGTTGTGAAATAAGAGAAATAGACAGAGTAGGATACTGCCTACCTCATTCGTCGCTATAGGCTGTTTAAACACCAACATCACAGATCATATAAATACATTAACACGCCGTTTAGGCGTCAAATTCACTGGTAGGTATATTTATTAGGTTGTTCTCTTTCTTACCTCATCCATGTCCAGTCCAGTGAGAAGTTGCTTTATATCAGATGAACATATTCCTTAGTGCTTCTTGATATAAACACATACAATGTTTGTGTTGGTATAAATGAGTCGCAGCCTACACATATTTTCTCAGTTCATATGACTTGATGAAAGTAACTCATATTCCGCCCAGGTCAATAACACTATTCATTATAATGGCATGAATCCATCTAAACAAATAAAGTCTGTGCTGATGATGATGGTAGTGCTTATGGCTGATGTTAGGCAGGCCACTTAATAGATAGATCGATAGCTAGATATCTTTATTATCCCAAGGGGGATAATCAGTAGCTATTTAACATAACAAATAAGGTGTTGGTGTTATAGTCATGAGCCATTTAGACAATACAGCGTATTCATATTTAAATCTTTCCGAGTCAGTGTAAAACGGCTCTGAATCCAGCAGAGAGCTTCTGTATTCTCTGCTGGTTTGTTTTAATAGGCCTACATATTTTTCTAATTTCATGCCAGGTCTTGTTGACGGATTTGGAAGAGATTTCGAGGCTTTGGGTCCAAAACGCGACATGCAGTGTGTCTGTGTGTGACATTCTCTTCCATCGTGCTGACAGTGTTGAATGACTGAGTGAGGGCTCAGCCCTCAGGACTGTCGGACTTCAAAGCAGTAACGTGGAGGGAAAGGTGGGGGCGGAGCTACCTCCATCCATCCATTGAGTGTCCCTCAACACCCCTTCTTTACTACGCCTCTGTTCTCACACTTCCCAGACCCCCACCTCCCACCCCATTAGGACTGCAACCAGCGGTTATTTTATTAGCGGTTACTGCATCAATGGCTTTTGTCGAATAATCAAGAAGCACATTTTCTTTAATAACTTGCTTTTTTAATGCATTAATAAATCAACGTAAAACAAAATCTAATTGGTTATTCAAATTGACAAAATCAATTAGTTTGGTCTACCTCTTAAGCCCTATTCTGTACTTACACTTACACAACAGTGTCTCACAAAAATAGCTCAAACAGTAGATCTACAGTACAGACGCATTGTGAGCTTGTAGATCTGCACCCAACATACCTACTCTTCACTTCATCTTTACCTGATAGTAGATGAACAGCCACTATGTTCAACCACTAACTCTATAGCCTACTGAACTGTAGGCTCTAGCATTTCCCTCTACACCAAATCCAGCCACAAATAGCCGATGTACAAGCTTACACAGCATTATGAGCAGTTCATGTGGTCAATGTTGTTATTATATAAGGAGTAAGGACATTCAGTTCTATTGAAAAATGTTTGACTTTTTTATGGTTCTGAAAAATCATTTTATTTTTGAAAATCTTTTGAAATAATACATTCAATTATGTTCGTATGAAACGTAACAAAAAATGGAGATATAGAACTCACAGCCCATAAAAATAGCTCCCTACCCATTGTTTGGGAAACACTGGACTATTCCACTTCCATTAGGTACTCTGTTCTGGCCTGCCCTGCCTTCCCAGGCTGCGCTGAATACTAGCCTAAAGCCACGTCCAAGACAAACCATGTCCGGACATGAGTTCTACAGCCCTGTGCCGTGGCAGGGCAACAGGGCAGGGCTCGGAAGAACATTAAGCGCCAAAGAAATGCCACTGCTGGCTGGAAGATGTCCATAAACAGTAATAAGGGATAATGATTATTTAGGAAGTCGACACAGACTAAATAAACCGTGCACACTACCAGTGAGTAGTGGGTCCATGTACTGTACATGAGAAGGGTGGATAAACACTCGCACTGGCCATTTTACAAACCTTTCACGTTTTGCTTTTAGGGTCTTTCTTTTTTCAGCTAGGAGCAATTTGTAGGATTTTCGAAATTGGATATGAATACAAATGATGTCCAAAAATCGAAGTTTATGCATTAAATAATCGGGGGAGAATTTTATATATTTCTTTATTTGTATTTAGTCTTTTTTTGCAGCATGTGTTTAAAATCCTTGAAATGAAGGATGCTTCATACAAACAATCTACTGGAACATATCAGTGCGTGTGTGACTCACCTTTGTTGTCTATGAGGAAGGTGTATGATGCCAGGGAGTCCTGGTAGTAGGTGACATCCTCCAGGATGTAGGCCAGGTTCACATCCACCCCCACCACGCCAAGCAGCAGGTTACCAAAGTAACATGGCCGGCTAACCGTCATGATGAAACCTAGGGGAGGAGGGTTTCAGGTTTCAACAGTTAATAATTGTTAATAATAATAATAATAATAATACATTTTATTCATAAGGCGGCTTTCAAGGCACTCAAGGTCGAAGTCAGTTGAGTTTGGTTTAGGATTAGTTTCCATACAGCTGGGTTTAGTTCGGCTCCTATCATGGAGCACTGGACTTCAGCTCATCTCGGCTCACAAACTTGTGTTGTGATTGATTTAATGTAGCCTAGTTAAACTATGCATGATTATTTATTTTTCCATCCAGTTCAGCCCTATTCAATTCACTTCAGACTGGCTTGCAAAATAATGCAAAATAAAAAAAATCATGCATTTATTCAAAGTAATTCATTAACCACTTAAACCCCATGTACTTCAGGGACCGACCGGGGTCCCCAAGGTCAGACTATTCTTGGCCCGGTCCTATTTCCCCCTCTACACCTGATCTCTTTGCCGAAAGTAGCTGATCTACAAGCTCACAAAGCTCCACGTTGCAACACATTGTCAGCTTCTAGATCTGCCATTTTCACAGAACGCTCATGTATGATGACGACATGGGGGACGCAAGGGATCAAGTGGTTAATTAAAGTAAAGTCCTTCCCATTTCTTCTTAACTGGAGTTTCATTTAATATTAAGAGCATTTAGGCCTAGAATTATTTAATGATTTAACTATTGAAAAATAGTAGATAATACAAGCTCACAGCCTGGCACTGAGTGCCACGCTGTCTTTGAATATATCTTTTTAAACGCAAACATTTGTAACTCAAATATTTGCTTCTGGGGGGTCCCTGGAATGTTTTGAGATGCGGGTCTGTGGCCAAATACATGTAATTTTGGGGGCCCTTGACATGAAAGTTTGAGAATCACTGATTTAGAAGCACTGTGTGCCGTGCTGCGAGCTTGTAGATCTGCTATTTTTGAAAAATCATGAACATTTGTGCTATTTACATTCGTGCTAAATATACAAATGTGCTATTTTTATATTTGCAATGTTTTACATAAATAAAGGTTAACATGGTTTAAATGTAAAGTGACACAGATTTGCGTTCAGATATTGTGTTTTGATTGTTCTGTATTGTAACCTCTACAGCTACATTGAAAATGAGGGCTTGCTGTACTTCCGAGTATAAATAAAGGTGATGATGATGATGATGAGGCCTAAATGGCTTATATTTAAGACCATTTTCCTTTGGGCCAGTGAAGAAGGGTGTTTGGCGGTCCACCTACCGTCTCCCATGGGGTCAGAGTAGGGCAGGCTGAAGCGGGCCAGGTCGATCATGCGGTTGGGGAGGTTGATGTAGAAGCGGCCCACCGTGGTCTCCAGGTTGCTGAGCTGGTTCAACACCATCATGCTGCCTTTGACCACCGGCAGCGCGGCGCTCCCCGCCGCCCCGGCCGAGATCACGGAGGAGCGGTCGCGGTCACGGTCGCGGTCGGCCGTGCGGTCCACGCCGTATTTCACTGAGTTCTGCTCCGCCAGGTCCCGCAGGAAGGCCAACTCCTTCAGACCTGTGACGCCCTCTGAGGGGAGGAAGACAGGCGGAGGGTGGAGAGAAGCAGGAGAGACGGTGTGAGTGAATTCATTTAGATCCATTTGACTGAACTACACAAGACCACACACACAAGACAATTATTGGGACCAAAGAAATCGCGATTTACGATATTATAGCGATAATCAAAATATCCCCATCATCCATTATCCTGGGGCGGAACATTTGCCAAAAAATAGCAAATCTACAAGCTCACAACGCGTCGCGGCGCGTTGTGACCTTGTAGATCGTCTCTTTTTTGGCAAAGAGATTTGGTAGAGACGAAAAAAAGACGTCAAGTACGTATATTATAAGTACGTTTTACCAATAGAGGGCTTAAGTGGTACAGGATATGCAGCTCGGCAAATGAAAGGTGCATGACGGAGGACAATTTCACGATAAATGTAATCTCCATGATACGATAATCGTGAGTGTTTTTTCATCACGATAAATGATAATATCGCTTATCGTCCCATCCCTAAGTGTGAGTGAATTTATTTAGATGCATTTTACTGAACTACACAAGACCACACACAAGACCACTAAGAACTTCTTATTCACAATGACAGTCTGTCACTAGGGGGCCTTTTGAGCGTAGCATGATGAGCCGATGCTTAAAAGCAAAAGAAGTGTTTGAAAAGAGGGGTAGAGAGAGAAAACAGCTCTTCAGTAATGAGCAGATGACTCAAATTCCTATCATCTTTTCCTTCTGCTGTTGGTAAAAATGAAAGCAACAACAGGAAAATAAATCCGATTGCCAAGTGCCACAAAACAGAGATCGTATTCATCAAGTATCTTTGAAAGGGTTAGTTCTATTTTGGGATGCCGATAAACTTCATAAGTTATATTGAAGTCCCTCTGGTTATGCGGCAAAAGCGTTCAGAAAGAGAGAACCCAGATTCGGGACCAGTGTCCAGGCTACATGACCATGTAGCATTGCCCCGTACGCCAGAAGAAGACCTGTTCTGTGTCAGTCAACACTCCTGGGATATTCCATGCATGCACGCCTGAGATCCTGCATCACCACCTCACTATTCTTTGAAGCTTTATACATACAAAACCAACCATCTGTAAAACCCCGTGTTTATCTTTCAAGCCCCAAGTTTACGACACGTGCAGAACATCCCACCCAGTGTGCCACAGCACGGTGGATCAACAGTAAATGCACGCTCCAGACTCTGGACTAGCCCGGGATTTGACTTTCCGAGTCCTGAGGTCACTTATGCCAGATTTGTACTTAGTCACGCGCCACAGTGCCAACGCGCTGTGAGCTTGTAGATCGGCTATTGTCGGGGGGCAAAGCCGCGAGCGACAAAGTATACCAAGCCCTTTAGAGGAGCCTGGATCACCATGCAGCTGTCACCTGGATCATTGGGTATCTCACAGCTAATCGGGAGGGATAGGGCAGGGAATCCATGCCAGTATGCAATCACTGATGGGATTAGAGCAGAATCATGTTTTAATGCCAAGGCTCATCTCTGGTGACCATGTTGTTGGACGACTGACAAGATGTGGCTTCGTGGGGGGCTGCAATGTCAAATGGACAGTATGGAGGGGTAGCTTTTCTGGCAGACATGGGATCAGGTCTTTTGCTCTTTTATGTCAGTCAGTTCGACATGTGAACACAATACAATATTGAGCCCCATACCCTATACTTGAAACGTTCGGCGAAAATATTAGCCGAGCTTGTAGATCGGCTATTTTCACCAAAGAGATTTTGTGTTGAAGGAAAAAAGAAGCAGACCTAACATAGAGCCATGTGGGACACAATGCAATGCATTGTGCGCTAGTACAATGGTTCTCAACCTTTTCAGTCCGCAACCCCCAAAATAATCATATTTTAACTGGGAATCCCCCCACCCTGACGAGCACTAAGAGTTGAGGCATTACATTTTGTATAACATAGTTCTATTGTGAAAATAGCAGATCTACATAATCACAACGCCTCGCAACGTGTAGATCGTCTATTTTCACAATTTCTGCCTCTAATATTTGACAATATGTGTATTTTGTCATTTTAGAGGTGTTAAAAAGTCCTTAAATTGTGACTTTAGAAATGTGCAGATACCCTCTATACACTTAAAATTTATGTTAGTTTACTTTTGAGAGAGAAAACAATGTTGCACACTAAGTTAATCATCTGGGGCCCCCCAAAATAATTTGGGGTCCCGACCCACAAGTTGAGAACCACTGCGCTAGTACATCCGCTATTCTCAGCCACGAGATTTGGCGTCGAGGTTAAAAAGGAGCCGATCTAGTATAGAGCCCTGAGCCTATGAAAAACTGCAAGCAAGAGATACAAAAGAACATAACATGGTTCTTAATGACTTTCTGGCAATGCAAAATGGAAAGTTCATGAAACCAGACTGAAAGGGAAACTGGATTAGGCAGAACATCAGTTTGTCTTTGTGTGCACACACACACACACAGACAGACTCACGGTCACACACACGGACATGCCACACACACGCGCGCGCGCAGTGTGGCCAACAGATTGTTGATCACCTTTGACAAAACAACAGTTCACATCTGCCAGCGGAAGCAGGGATTAAGACAAACACACACAGGCTTTGAGCTGTGTACAATAGGCCCTAGGTAACAACGGAACAAATGTTTTTTTCTGGATGTGCAATGCTAATAAACTCAAAGGCTGATAGATGTGTGTAACCTTTTCACCGTGGAGTGTTTTAAACAAGCAGGTCCTCCGTCAGTCACACAACTCCACACACACACACACACACACACACACACACACACACACACACACACACACACACACACAAATTACTTTGAAGTTTTCCTTCCCTCTCAGATGTTTTTCATTTCCATACCCTAATGAAAGAATTATTTAACTAATGGTAAACTAATGCATACACAGTGTGTGTGTGTGTGTGTGTGTGTGTGTGTGTGTGTGTGTGTGTGTGTGTGTGTGTGTGTGTGTGTGTGTGTGTGTGCAGAAACAGACAGATGGACGGATGGATGATGGAGAGGGCCAATAACAGAGAGAGGGAGGAAGGGTGCACACACACACACACACACACACACACACACACACACACAGTGAGAACAAAAAGCCTTTGAGGTTTTAAAGCACCTCTCTAACCTGTGTATGTTGTGCATATCCCATCACACACAAAGAGCACCAGGTCTAGCACACGCATAATTAGCTTCCAGTGGAAAAACAAACCAAGAGGAGAAACAACAACAAAAACGTAGCTCTGTACCAAGAGTCAAAATTGTAATTGAAAGTGAACTGCTGTGGGTATCCGTGTACAACAGTGTTTCTCAAACTTTCACATTTCAAGGTCTCCTGTTCATTTGGTTCCATTTGTACACTGTCAGAGTTACAGACTTGCATGGGTCAATTTAGACCCCCCTAAAGGAACCCACAGAGTCCCTGGAATCCACTTTGGGAACCACTGGTGTACAATGTGGTGGTTGAGCGGTTTGCATCCAATGACCAAAGGTTCAACTTCACCAAACAGAACTTGTTAAGGTACGTTTGATCTCTCTGACCGTGTTACCATCATTTTTTGTGACTCCGTTTATTTTAGTTGTCAGAGGGGCTGCACGTCAAGCTTTTCTATTTTGTATCTTGGGCCAGCCAGGGTCCAGTGCTTTGCGTGTTATTGTGTTGC
Source organism: Nannobrachium achirus (assembly GCF_963921795.1). Classification (NCBI taxonomy): domain Eukaryota; kingdom Metazoa; phylum Chordata; class Actinopteri; order Myctophiformes; family Myctophidae; genus Nannobrachium; species Nannobrachium achirus. The sequence goes on along the minus strand of NC_137810.1, from coordinate 27,701,479 downwards.
TAAATGTTACAACCTACTAAAGCCTGATTCATTACTTTTTTTTTTTTGAACAAAAGGTGTTTATTTGCCATTCTGTCTCCATAAACATTCACAAAGTTATCAGCAAGTTACTGATTCATTACTTAAAGGCCCATTTCACCTCTGGGACAACGAGATCTTATTTTATTGTTGTTTGGGACAAGATCAACACAATCCTTTATTTTTTTAGTTCAATGTGTGTTTTGAGATATTTTAGTATTTCAGCATGAATGATGATGCATTTTGCATCATATGATGCAGCATGATGCATCATATGATGGTTGTCCCAGAGGTGAACTGGGCCTTTAATCGTACAACAATGTCCCAAGAGAAAAACAGCCCTTCTACAAGCTCACAGCGTGTCGTGTAGCCATGCATTGTCTGCTATTTTTTGTACAGGACACCGCTGAACGACATTAGTATAAGTCTGCCATGAGAAACCATACTTCATTCCTCCATTCCTCCTAAGTCATGGTGGCGAAACCCGAATAATTTGACAACAGCAACAGTTTGTGTGAGTCGTACCGTTCATGAGTGCGTAGGTGAGGATCATGACAGAGTTGTTGAGGTGTCGGTTCTCCTCCCTGACCACGCTTAGCGTCGCTCGCTTCTCCTGCTCAGACGACTCCCGAGACGTGATGCCAGATGACAGGTAGATGATTACCATGTCTGTGGCTAATGGACACACACACACACACACACACACACACACACACACACACACAGAGGGAAAGACAAGCGAGTGCTCATAAAAAATTGGAAATGTCATAACAATTAATTACGCGCTAGAAATGAAAACGTTGCCTTTGGTGCAAGACTGAATGAGTCTGCGCTATTGAATGTAAGCAGTGGTTTGTGGCCTTTTCTGGATCAGGGCCCAAATCTCAAAAGTGTTTGCGGCCCTCCCATTTCACCACATACCACCAGTGTATTGATGATTCAATGTTTGGGGGGGAACCCCTTTTTAATGACGTCACACGCACGTCGCTTAACATCTACACTACTGGAGTTAGCAGACCATTGATAAGCATCAAGGCTCGTTCCTATGTTAATGAACGCTAGTGTGACACTCCAGCTTTTGTAAACGTTGTTGAGGTGTGAACTTAAGGGTTGTTTTACATCGATGCGTGTGCATGCTCCTGTTCAAAAGGATTTGGGACAGCGTGGTAGAACGTGACCAATACAACGCAGCTTACCACGGCAAGCATTTGGTTGTCAGATGGGTGGGCATGTTAACTTGCAATGCTCTCACTGCCTCCTACCAGTGGGCCCCGCCCGTAGTTTGGGAAATGTCTGTAATGATTTATCCCATTTAGGCCTAGAATTATTTAATGCTTTAACTATTGAAAAATAGCAGATCTACAAGCTCAAAGCGCAAGTGCCACGCTACAAGCTTTTAGATCTGATATTTTTGAAAAATCTTTATTTTTTTAATATACTGGTATCTTTTTAAAAGCCAACATTTGAAACTCAAATATTTGCTTCTGGGGGGTCCCTGGAACATCATATTTTGAGATGGGGGTCCGCAGCCAAATACATGTAATTTTGGGGGTCCTTGGACCTGAAAAAGTTTGAGAACCACTGATTTAGAAGAAGGATTGAGAAGACATTTATAAATCTGGTCAAAAACATTCAAAGACTTGCACAAAATGTTCACGATTTTTCAAAAATAGCAGATCTACAAGCTCGCAGCGCAGCACAGAGTGCCAGCTGTGAGCTTGTATATCTGCTATCTTTTAATAGTTAAAGCATAAAATGATGGTTAAAGTGGTTAAAATCTAAAGTCACACAGATTTGCGTTTAGGCCTAAATGTCTGTAATAAAGACACATTGACGTGACATTTCTTACTGGTGGCATGCTTGCTGAGGCTGCTGGTGTTCCGGAGCAGCTGGAAAGCCTTCTGGAAGCCGGCTGCGTGCTGCGTGGGCCCGTCTGATGCCTTGATGTTGGAGATGAAGGTGCTCATCTTCCGCTTGGTCTCGCTGGTGGCTGGAGACAGCAGGCTCTTGTAACACAGGTCCAGGGAACAGTAGCGAACCGACTCCGCTACCGACAGAATGGAGATCTACAGGAGGAGGCAGAGAAAGACCAAACGATTCTACATTAGACCTAAAGTATTCTAAATCCTTTAACTAAAACTAAAAATCTTTATAAAAAGAAAAGAATAATAATGTAAATAAATGAAACAGAAGCATTCTTGGCTTGAAAAGTATCTACTGTAAATGGTCTAGTCATTATTTTCATCCGATTAAGCAAATAATTTGGCTTATACTGTACATGCATTGATTGATCAATCAATTATTTGATGTATCATTTCACCACCGTTCTGTGTTTGGCTTTTTCTTTCCCTTTCTTTGACTTCAATTAGCATTTTAGACACTACATCACATAAGAGTTACTTTAAAATGTGGAACTCTGAGCTGACCTTGTCGTGCTCGTCCACAGCGTTGAGGATGACCAGCGCTGAATCTCTGGCGATCTGTAACTGAGTGTCAGTCACTGACGCTCCGTGGTCCACCATCACCACCAGGTGTTTAGACTGAGGCCGCACCGCTGCCACATACACAGGCCTGTAGGAACAACACATGTACTGTATGTATGTATGTATACATTGATACTGTACACTAGTGGTCCTCAAACTGTTTCATGTCAAGGACCCCCAAATTAATATGCATTTGGCCACAGGACACACACACCCCCCCCCCCCCCCCCCATCTGAAAAGGTACGCCCAGAAGAGAGAATATTTGTTTAAAAAAACTAAATTAAAATCCTCCCCGTCCCCACTTTGAGAACCAATGCTGTAAAGCGAGACGTTAAGAGAATGGGCATTCACATGCAGCAAGTCTCGGTTAACATGGTCAAGTAAGTAACACACAAATAATTATCACAGACAATATAGAAATTAGACACAATGAGCACAAAACCATTACGATTCACAAATACCCCATGAGTCAATGTTAGACAGCATCATGATACACAGACTCTCAACCATACCTCTCCATCAGTCCTTCGTGATAATGTTTCCTTTTCTCCCTCTCTTTCTCTCTTACCAACCTATCACAGTCTCTCAGCTTCCTAGATGGCCTATGTTGCAGACCCTGCCCTGCACCTCTGTCTGCTCTGGGCCACACTGTTTTCACAGGAGATCCCCTTCTCTCCACTGTTGCTTTTGGTGGAGGCTCATCTCTGCCCCAGTACCTGCTCTCACCATCAATGAGCTGTTGCTCCAAAACCCCAGCTATCAGAGTCCGTATTCCCAGTTTCCTCAACAATGTATAAAAACTAAATTAGGTCAAAATTCAATTTCTCCCCTGAGCCAGCAGGAAGGCTCCATTAGATCAGTGGTTAAAATTGCAGCGGGAGAACGGGGTTCAAATCCAGGGTAGAGCATCAGGTTAAGTATGTAATTATTTGGTAGTAAATGTTACAAATTTAAATATTGATTCAGAGGTTAATCTTCACATGTACTTAAATGTTTTCCTATGTGTGGTCTGAGGCAGTTCTGAATTAGTTTGTAGAGTAAGAACAAATTCAAGTAAGAACATATTGACTTATTCCAGTAGGCTCCTAGATGGAGCATAGGGCCGCAATCACACCCCACCATCAGACTCTGTTTTGGGCAGTCGTCTTCAGCTGGCCCCACGATAGTCACTCGACTAATCTTCTCCAGGTCTGTTTTGACCTTCGCCCTTTTCTTTTGCCCTATGGATTCCTGTCCAGTGTTTGCCTAGTGATGTTGTCAGTTGGTTCACGGAGAACATATTAATGAATCCCAAAATGTTGCATTAAGCATCCATTCTCAGGGTTTAAGCACAGATTTGTACTTACACACTTTTAATGAACGAGGCCCAATGAGAAGCTATCACATGGTGGAAAAAGGGGAGTCATGTACTCGCTAAGCCACCCGCACTCAGTCTTGCAGCAGCAGCATCATTTGTTTCATAGCTAAAGGCCAGCTGACTGGCTCAGAAACTCCACTGACAGATTTACAACACCAGGAAAAAATGCAAGAGCAAGTGCATGAACAACAGAGAGAGATGGGGGATAGATTAGGAAAGGGATAGGAAAAGAGAGAGAGAGCCATTTGAACAGGAAAAAAATAAAAGAGAGAGCTATGAATGACCACAAAAAGCCACAACAGTGGAGGTGTGAGATTCCTGTGGGCTATGGTGGTACAGAGCCACATTCTTGCCGAGGGCATGTGTGGTCAGATTTGGGGGGCGGCACGCCACCCACATGCCCTCTGGGATGCCCTATGACAACTGCTGGAGAGGTAAGAGGAGGAGGGAGATGGATATGAAGGGGGGACGGGGGAGTAAATGATTGAATCCAGCAAGCGATCATTGAAAGGAAATGTATAATGGTACTGTACCTGCTGCGATGCTCATAGCTTCCCTTGCAGTGGAACTTGTGGGCAGGAAAGACCGTGAAGATGCCCTCCTCTGAGCTGAAGTACTGCCACTTTATGCCTGGGTTGGACTTCAGGTTGTCTGCCAACACTACATAGGAGGGAGGGAGAGAAATAGAGAGAGAGAGAGAGAGGGAGGGAGGGAGGGAGGGAGGGGTGATGGAATAGAGGCGAGGAACGAGGGGAAGGACATGAGACGAGGGAGGGAGAGAGATAGGACATACATGAGAAAATGAGGGAAATACTTGCCAAGTTTCACCGTTTCAATGTAACCTTTATTTAACCAGGTTAATCCCACTGGTCAGAGCAGAGGTTAATCACAGGCTCTGTGTGCGTGAGAATGAGAGAGCAAAGACTCACATGACATGTGCAGCCCTACGTGCACTTGCATTCCATGTGTGCATATGTCATGCTTGATGCTGAATGAAGATCATAATCTTTAACTGGAATTAATTTGCCTTAATTGCTCAAATGCGGTGCAGTCAAATTGTTGTGGCGCTTAAATGATTAACACCATCTTTTTTTATTGTATTTTTTAGCATCTGTACCTTGTAAAATAAATACTTCTGGTACATAGAAGAATTTGTTTCTCAACGATAATATTGACAGCACAACAGAAATAATACCTTCCACTTCTTGGAAATAAATCATATGTTGTTTTATGAGATCACTAAAGAGTTTCAACTTACACCAGTATGTCTCCCAAATCAACTATTTGCCTAAAGGTACCGTAAGCTCATATTTCAATCAGCTACTTCTGTTTGAGTATGGTGATGACTGATGATTCATAATTTTCATAGGAAGTGAAAACTGTTAGAACATGTCTGTAATTTGTTTAAGCGCATCCCGGCAAAGACAACAACAATCACAGATTTTGGTAATGGACTTGACGACACCTACATAACAACATATCACCTCTGTCATTTTATGTAGGCAATACAACAATTTTCAGCTTACTACACAAATGTACGTAGAGCTGTCAAATTCACAAATTATTTTGGACTATCTTTCAATGAATTCCTAAAAAAAACAAGTGTGACCAGTCTGACCATACAAGCTGTGAATCAACGCCAATGTATGCATCAGTGCTTCACTGACATGTATTAATTTATTACAGTGACGCAGGCCAACTTAACAGCATCCTCTGCCAAAGACTCTCTAGGTCGTCCTCAGACACTGAGCCAACAAACCATTTTACTGGGTCACTGAGTCAACAGTATCTTCGCAGAGATCCAATCACAAAGACTGCAGCTTCCTGTCTGCTCAATGCAACACAAAACAGCCTTTCACATCAAAGATAAAGAGATGGAGGGAGGGAAGGGACACAAATAGAAGCTGGATTCCTTAACCAGGCCAACAACTATTAGAAAGAGAGGAAGACGGAGAGAGACAGAGAGTGAAAGAATGTCTAAGATAACAGTAGATGGTGATGTAACTGTTAAAACTAATAAAACACAGGAATGTAGGCCCACACTGACATCTAATCTCCTGAATATGAGACCAGTCTACTGAGCACACCCACATTTATGGGGCATGTATACACTGGCACTGAGGCACATCCACTATAAACAAACTTTGGACTTTCTAGTGGTCAGACTATACATGGAGGCCTGTGTGGATTAACATTTTCAAGAAATTACAGGCATACAATTCATACCGTACATGGTATGAATGGATTTCACCTGAGAACAAATAAAAGTCAGCATGCTTATTATATGAACAACATATTTCTTGGTGAGCAAAAACTAAAAAGCTAAGAATGAAGTATGCACTACGCACAGATGTACATGAAAAATATATTTTAAATATATTATATATGTCAAGGCACTCCATTTTTGAGGAGCAGTGGGTCATTATTGCCCTGCAGTTTGCTAGCTAGTTTGCTGCACATCATACTAGTCCCTCCATCCATCTTTGAGACTGGTATAAACAGGAACCACTCAGCAGTGTTGACAGCTGAAGAGGGCTCTGTATACATCTATATACATCTGCCACCAGTGTTTAGAAAGTTCTACAAACGTACACATTTATATACCTTTGAGCCAACTGCCAAGCGGTCAACATGTCTACTGGGCTGAGATGAAAAACCTGCATACATATGCAAAATGTGTCAGTTTTTTCTGTTTTTTAAATATTCATTAGTTTTGTTCAGTTTAGCTTTAGTTGTGTTCAATTTCTGTAATTGACTAGTTTTAGTTAATTATTTAGTTTTAGTCTTGCTTCTCCATCTATTATGAGGAAAGCTTGTATTTTACAGAAGCTGAAAAGGGTAGCATGAAAGAATGCATAGCATCAGATATGATGGTGGAAAAACTAATATGAAGATGATTTTACAAGCAATCCCATTTCAGTTTACTAGTTTATTTTAGGTTCCCTTAGTTTTTCATTCTTCATTTAAGTCTTAGTTTTCGTTTCTTTTAAAAACACTTGTGCACACACAGGCATTGAGGCAGATCAGGGCACACACACACACACACACACACACACACACACACACACACACACACACACACACACACACACACACACACACACACACACCAATATAAACTCACTCGGGAACCAATCAGGACGGGTAAAACAGACTGAGGACCAGAGAAAAGGATGGAGAAGACAACAGAAACAGAATAAAAACGACTTTAAAAAGGTTAAAACTAAATTCTTGTGTTTGCTGGACTCTTGGAAGAGTAGCCTGAAAGAGATCCAAATTCAAATCAAATCAAAATCAAAGGGGATTATGATCAGGTAGGGAATGTGAGTCTGAAAAGGTGGGTTTTGAGCTTTTGTTTGCGTTTGTTTTAAATGTGGAGAGTGGGGGCATCTTTGATGTGAGCTGGGAGTGAGTTCCATCTGGAGGGGGCAGCCACTGAGAAGGCCCCATCACCCCAGGTTCGTTTCTTAGTCGTGGGGATGTCCAGGAGGTTGGCATTATCCGACCTGAGGTAGCCGAAGGGGGCTACCATTAGTTTTTTAAACTGTTGAAGTTGTTTTTATTCTGTTTCTGTAAAGCGACTTTGAGTACTTAGAAAACGCTGTGTATGTATTAATAACACATCTCTTCATCCACTGTCCTCATCTTCATCAATTTCACCTGTTTTGGGTCTTCTGTTGTGTTGTCTTCTCCATCCTTTTCTCTGTCCTCAAGTCTGTTTTACCCATCCTGATTGGTTCCCGAGGGAGCGCCCTCTCTGTTTGTTTTTGAGAGATTAGTGCGCGCACAACACGTTTTTAAAAGAAACTAAAACAAAGACTAGAATGAACGATGCAAAGGTGGAAGAGTTCAGAAAGGTAGCAGTGAGCCTGGTTGTTGATGGCCTTGTAGGTAGTGATGATCAGTATGTGACATCTATTCTGTGTTTGACTGGGAGCCAGTGAAGGTCACAGAGGACCACTGTGCTGTGGTCCCTGGATCGGGTTCTGGTGAGCAAGCGGGCGGCAGAGTTTTGTATATACTGTAGTTACTGGAGGCTATGGTAATAGTCGAGTCTGGAAGTGATGAAGGCAATGTCGCAGTTTTAGTGATCTGGTAGACATGGGACTGGAAGAAGAGGGTGGGGTCCAGGATGACACCAAGGTTGAGGACTTGGATGGAGGGGGTGACAATGGAGCCATCATTGTTGAGGGATCGGGGAGGGAGTCTTGGCTAATGATTAGGATTTCCGATTTATTGCAGTTGAGTTTTAGGAAGTTTGAATCCATCCACGTTTTGATGTCGATCAGGCAGGAGGTGAGGGTGGAGTGGGTGATGGCAGTGATGGTTGTGGAGGGGAGGTAACGTTGTGTGTCAATGGCATAACAGTCGAAACGGAGGCCATGTCTGCGGAGTATCTGTCCTGGGGGGAAGCATGTACAGGGTGAAGAGGAGAGAGCCAAGTACTGGGCCTTGGGGGATACCATGGGTGACAGGAGATGAAATGATGTCTGTCAGTGAGGTATGATTTGAACCAGGAGAGGGCAGTGTCAGTGATTCCAAGGGTGAATTTGGGGGGATTGAGATGAGTATGGAATGGTGTACATTTGTGTTAACTACACAAAGATACTAGAACCCCGCCTATTACAACCCCAGTGTTCATTTATCTTCCAATTGTAACTGTGAGATTGTACAAATGTAACCAGAAATGAACAGTCAGGATTTCACAGTGCAATTCAATCGACACCCCGGTCTGTCTAGTTTTTTTTCCCAGTCCTAGATCATTGATTGCTGATCCCACATTAAGTCTCCCTCTACCTTACCAGGTTCCCTACCCTCACTGGAGAACGAACGCAGAAGACAGTCTCAAAAGCTACTAGCAACAGACTGCAAAAACGCTTCTTTCCACGAACAATCAGGCACATGAACGAACTGTCAAGAACGAGAAAGATCCAAGGAAAAAGGAATCGCTAGCCCCGCCCCCTTTCGTTCCCTCCTTGTGAACTTACTTCACATAAAGAGAGACTGTGAAGTTGAATTGCACCTACTATACATAAATGTATACTGTGAAGTTGAATATACTAACCTGTTGCACATAGAACATACTGTGAAGACGTTTACAAAAAAGTTGAGTAGGCTACGTAACAGTACAGTAGCAACTACTGGAAAAATATGCTGTTGGCGTATAGAATATTCCAAACTTTATGCACATGTACATTTGAGGATACTCTTTTCTTTTCTCATTGCTCTTTTGCACTCTTTTCTCATCTTTCTATGTCTTATTATTATTATTACCCCTTTTAGACTATTTTTTTTAGATGTGGTTTGCTGTTATTATATTATTTGCTGTTATTTTAGTTATACCACTGCATTGGCTGAAGGATGCCAAACAAAACAAGTTTTACTCTTATGTACCTGTACAAAAGACCAAACGATAAAGTACAACCTTGAACCTTGACGGAACAGGAGGTGGAACACAAGCCATCCACACAAAGTACACAGATGTGACCAACAGCGTTCCCATCTGAACCCCTCCCTCTCCTCTCATTCATCATTCTCTGCATCTCAATTATCCCCTCGCTTTCACACTCACTCACACACACACACACACACCGTAGTAATATTGTTTAGACTGGGCCAAGAGAAATGAGAGAGGATGAATGTGTGTGGGGAGTGTAAGGGGTCAAGGAGGCCTGAGAGTGAGGGAGAAGCAGAAGGGGTGTTGGGAGTGGGTGGGTGGGGTGGGGTAACATGAACTGCCTGCGACTGGTCGTAAGGAAAACAAAGCCCCCGGCCAGCGGTGATGTACAAATGGTGGTGGCTATCACGGAAGGTGGCAAGAGAGACGGACTGGCTGGAATGTGTGGTGTAGGGGGAGAGATAGATAAAAACGCACGCACGCACACACACACACACACACACACACACACACACACACACACACACACACACACACACACACACACACACACACACACACACACACACACACACACACACACACACACACACACACACACACACACACACACACACACACACACACACACACAGGTAGAGAGAGAATTACAGAGAGAGAGACACACAGAGAGCAGTGGTGTAAAGTAAATAAGTACATTTACTTAAGAACTGTACTTAAGTACAATTTTGAGGTACTTGTAATTTACTTGAGTATTTCAAATTTCTAATACTTTTACTTCTACTCCCCTACATTTCGGATCCAAATATTCTACTTTTACTCCACTACAATTATTTTAAAACTTTTGTTTCTAGTTACTTTGCAGATATAAATGAGTAAATTATAAGACATACATAAACCACTTTAGCCCTATTGTATACCTCGGCCATTTGAAAATACGTGTGAGCTGGCATTGAAATGCATTGGCGGAATGGGGAATCCACTCTCATGGGTACTTTGGTGTGTGTGCACCCTAAGAGGCCTCGCACACTGGGCGGATATTGCATCAGATCAGATCTCGTGCCCGGGGGGTTGATCGGTGATCATTTCAAACGACGTCTTGAATTCGGGCCCGGTATATCCCGCTGTGCCAAGTGAAATATCTGAGACCATTACACACGAGACCGACGTCTAGCGATTCTAGCCTCTTGGCGATCTCGGATGGAATCTTTTTATTCCTCAAGAGGAATAAAATCAAGAGTTGGGGATAGGCCTATATAATATCTTTATTATATTTATATAAGATAGGCTAATAATATATTTGGCTTGGAGTTGGCTGTCAAATCATCTTTTACAGCGTCACAATGGCGAGGTTTGGTTTGACAGTTAATTACCTTGAGTGCGCTGCATCTGTGATGTGATGTAGTCCACATTTTGAAGAATTAATCCGGATTTTAGGTGAAAACAAGGGGAATGCATTTGTTGTTCTGAGAATGGATATATGTGCACGATAAAGTGTACAGTTTACACCTCCTCGCCTGTCAATCAGTCAAAAAAAATGGTATGAAAGCATCATGCTTGCTATATAGGAGACTGGACGAAAGCATTCTCATTTCTCACTGATTAACTCACGTTCCCAGCCTACATAATAGACTACTGTGTATAACGTGTATTTGCCCCTTTGCTTTTTTTTCCTTCGCTTTTTTTGCGCAGCCTCTTAAGGCACGCATGGTGCTTTAAATATTAAAACGGCGATATATTCGCCGTTATATATATATAATAAAGAGTCTCTCTCTCTCTCTCTCTCTCTCTCTCTCTCTCTCTCTCTCTCTCTGTGACATATTTGTAGCTAATAATGCAGTATTGATACTTTTACTTAAGTAAAGAATGGGAGTACTTTTACCATATTCAATGAGTCCCGCAGTGCAACACCAAACAAAACAAGAAAAAAGAAACTGCGTTTGAAATTGCCTACTTTCCAGTATGATTTCAGTTAATTTACATTCCGTCCGTCTTTCAGGAGATAGTCTCTCCATCCCCGCACTCTTCTGGAATGGTGCAGATTGTGGGCAACTCCAATATTTGTATTTACATTATAATAAATATTGGCGCTGTGGATTCTGTGTTTCTCGAACATTTCAAGGTCTCCCCCTTCTACTCTTTACAGTGTAGGCCTACAAAATACTTATGCAATCAATGTGCATCAAATGACGTCGCGCGCTGTTCATCAGCTGCTTTTTTTTTTGCGCAGCCTCTCTACAAGGCACGCATGGTGCTTTCATCAGTGCTACCAATTAAATATTAAACCGGCGAAATTAAACAAATATATTCGCTATAAGAGTCTCTCTCTCTCTCTTTCTCTCTCTCTCTCTCTCTCTGTGTGTCATATTTGTAGCTAATAATGCAGTATTGATACTTTTACTCTAGTAAAGGATGGGAGTACTTTTACCATCACTGCTCAAATTAACTGTTCATCAGCGTGAATACTTTCAGGTGTGTATCTGATCAATAGGAAATTGCCCATTACAATCTGCATGACATCAAAGCGACATATTGCGTGAGAGAGTTTGAACTTGAACGACCAATTAAGATCCACAGCTGATTCTAGACTCGCTAATAACTTTCCAGCTCTGCTCTCCTCTAAAACTCCAAGTTACATTAAACGTATGGTTCTCACTCTCAGCAGCAAATGTATGATTAAGCCTGTGCATTCTCCATGTTGCCACCTCAAAATGCTGGATCATAATTCTCCATGTTTCCACCTCAAATGCTGGACCCGACAGGACCTCTCTCTCTCTCTCTCTGGGACATTGGATTTGGATCTCCGTGCCGTCAGATTTGCAGGCCGTCGGAATATCGAGATTTAGCCACTTGCACGCCACTTTATAGCCTATTCAGTTATTTTAAACAATAAGCCTACAGATCAGATCATATTCATATAGGTTGTCAGTTGTCAGAACGTGTCACTTTGTTGTCATGGTAGCTCTGTTTTGGACCATTGAACAAAGATGGATAATGATGAAAGGGTTCACTTTGCGAACGGGACATGTTGGATTGGATACTATGCTACTTCAGTGGAGAGACGACATGGAATACCTACCAGCCAACGTGAGTACATTGCCGTGCCAAACCAAACCTTGCCGTTGTGACGCCGTAAAAGATGATTTGACAACTCCAAGCCAAATATATTATTAGCCTATCTTATATAAATATAATAAAGATATTATATATCCCCACGTGTTGTCGTGGGGAAAGGCTTTTTGTGAGGTGATAGAATAGCATACACTGCCCTAGCCAAATCTGCGCAGCAAAAAAAAAAGAGAGAAAAAAGAACGCCAGTGTCCACTCCTAAAAGGCAGAAGAGGAGCAGCTGGCTTGGATAAAATCTGAAGTAAACCCGGTAGCTCATTCAGACGACAATAATTGTAAAGGATTCCTACCCGATGACCCGAGAATATCAAGCTTTTTTGATATTCTCGGGAGAGCTTCCGACGAGTCCCGAGGCCATAAAAATCCCATTAACATAATCCGATCGTGTCGGGGTACCGTACAAACCCAAGACCGAGTCCGGGGCCGACCGAACGATTTTCCCGGGGGATCATCCCGACAATCGGCCCCGGGGAATCGGCCCCGGGCTCGGCCCAGTGTAAATGGGCCCTAATGGAGCATTTCTACAATGCAGTATTGATACTTTTACTCAAGTAAAAAAATTTGAGTACTTTTTCCACCACTGACGGAGAGACTCACGGAGAGACACACGGAGAGACACGGGGGGGGGGGGGGGGGGGGGAGATGCCGGGGGGCTCCATGACCAGGGAAGGGCGTAACATTGAGAGGAATTGACAACAGCGTTGATTGGATGAGTGCAGTGTGAGGCCATGCTGAAAGAGTTTCAGCTCTCCGTACGTAATCACGGGATACCCAATACTCTGGCAGGAGAGGATAAACATGGTGCGCTTGTTTGAATGACAGATTACCCTTTTCATATAGATTACAATTTAGATGTTTAGCAGACCCTCTTACCCAAAGTGACATACGACATACTATGTGCAAGATCAGAGGTAAGTGGCAAGGGAAGGCCGTCAATAGAGTTTAAAGAAAACAAAGGCGACAAACTATCAGGTAGACATCAACTACCATCTGTTTAAATAACAAACTTGCCATTTGTACACGCAAGCAAACAGCATACATCTAAATAGCATGCATAACCAATCCGGATAACATAACTGGGATTTATCTAAATGGGCAAGTGCTGATACAAAGAAATAATAGAGCATTAGGGGATGAGGTAGTGTATGATTTTTATTTCAAGGACCCCCAGTTTGAATTTGGCAACATAGACCCATTTGACACAATTGTAATATATGTCACTGCTTGTACCTGTATGAGTAGTGACAAATGATCCTTCTTGATTCTAGGAATAGCATTTGTCAGTGGAATTGCATGCGAGCAGAGGATCTGGCTCTCTAATAAGTAGTAATGCAGACCACTGCGACTTTTCACCACAACAATAATGGTTCATTTATGCTCCGGCGTACGGTGGTGTTGCACTCTGAAAATAGCCAGTCTACAAGGCAAGCACACACTATTTTCGGCACTTAGTTAACACCCTCATCCGAAAAAGTAATAAATCAGGCTTAAAACCGTGTCGTCTCATTGCAAATCTTTGGTCTGAAATGTGCTTTTGACTATCATCTTTATAAATGTACTGTATGGGAGGGGGAGGTGGTGAGTAGACAAGACGAGGGTGTCAGGAGAAAGAACAAATGTAATGAGGTTCCTAATGGTAGCGATTTCCTAGAATATGCAGGCGTATGTGTGTAAGTGTGTGAGCGTTCAAGAGAGACAAAGGGAGGGATATACATTTCTGTGTTTGTGCGTACTTGCATGTGTTTACGGTTATGATCGCATTATGTACCATTTAATAGCCAAATACCGAGTTCTCTGGTACAAAATAAAAGATTACAGAATGAGGCCATGCCATGGCAGGAGAACTGAGAGACCGGGGATGTGGTGGGGTTGGGGAGGGGGTAGCTGGCATTTTCTGGGTTTATGGTCAAAGACTATTTTCTCTCCCTAATCAAATGCAGGCATACACATGCAGCGCAGACACATGTGGTCTTTACATGGCAACATTCTACAGTGTATTTATGCAATCCGACACCTTGACAAATACATTGCAGGAGACACAGAGCAAACATCAAAAAGTCCATATATCCCTCTAATTTGTTTTGGCAGGGTTTCAGATGCCGGGGCTGGGAGTTCTTTGGATCTTGAGGTTAATGTGCACACCTATAGCATACATGCATTCGAATGGAGTGACAAGGGATGAGACTGTAGACCAAGGTGAAGTCAGGATACTGATGGTTAAGAACTGACAAAAGGCTTAACTGGAAAACACGCCTACTGAGAGTCGCAGACGAAGATATCAAAAGCAAAGACTATTTGATCTTAGGTCATGAAGGATGTTTTAAAATAAAAAAAGAAATAACAGCGCAAGAGAGGAGAAATGGAGAGAGAGAGGGAGAGAGAGAAAGAGAGAGAGAGAGACTGACTACAAAGACGTCTCCTTACACCTTGAGCTGCCACAGCTCATTATTTCCATTGCCGTTTTTTATTGCCCTTTCCTTTTAAAGATTTAACAACATGAGATCTTGACTTCTTCAAAAAGCGGTTGCCATGGAAATTGTTCTTAACGGAGTCACTCAAATGTAAAAAGGAAGGAAAAAAGATTAAAAGAAAAAAACAATAAGAACGTAAAAATGGAGATGGATTCCATGGTTCAAATTGGAAGCAGTGTTGAGTGTGTGTACGTGCCATCACAGCTGAGCTAGTTACTAGCACGAATGTGGAAAATAGCATGTCTGAAAGCTCACAGCGCGTCTCATCGTACACACATTGTGAGCTATTTTCACAATTTACTACCATACAATAAAGTATATAGGATTTAAGTATCAAAAAATGTGTTCATGTCGAGTTAACGTGTGTGTGTGTGTGTGTGTGTGTGTGCGTGCGTGCGTGCGTGCGTGCGTGCGTGCGTCTGTGCGTGCGTGCGTCCGTCTGTGCGTGCGCATGCATGTAAACACACTCGCGTTTGCGTGTCTCTCACCTGAGTTGAGGTCTCTACCAGGGTTGAAGGCTCGGCTGTTGACTGTCGGGGACAGCCTGTCACAGCAGATGGTCTTGGAGACGTTGGTGTTGAAGTTGCCATCAAAACTGAAAAGTGACACAACATAGTGACAGTTTACACACTATATCAAGACCTTTCTATTGCACACTTCAACCAATGACTTGGTTGAACTGTCTGAGCAGGGAGAGTATTTTAGCCCTGCTAGTGGCGGGTCTCTAAGGATGGCTATATGTCAGTTAGTGGGTACGTCTGTCTGTCCAGTGCCCACCACATTACATTCAGCTACTGTATCAGCTCATCCCCAAACTAAATTATCTTGAAAATCTGGATTATGCTTTCTTGCCAAAATTAATTCTTGAATTAATATGTCTTGATATCCTGGCTATAAGGAGGCCATTAGGCCAAATAAAGATTTGTATTTGAGTAACCCTGCAGTAAAGTTACCCAACTGTTATTTGCCTTTACTCACTTAGTTTTTATATAGGCATTTTTGATGATTACTTATCAAATATTTTTTGATAGCACCGATAGTCATCAATTAGATGATATTATTTTGTCCATATCACCCAGCCCTAGCTTCTACGGACGTAATCAGTGGACAGCAGCATGGATTAACTTGATACGAGAAAGTTGATCTTTCTGGTGAAGTAGAAATGCCATTCTCACAAGGGCTTTAACCACTTAAACCATACATTGTATGTAAAATTGTGAAAATAGACAATCCACAGCACAAGCTCACAACATTTTGCGTAGATTGGTATTTTTGCCAGTTTTTACCCATTTCTGCCAACCGTTTCCGTATTTTCACCTGTTATGACATGCCCAAATAGGGATGCTAGGGTTCATGTGGTTAAACATTACACCACCTCTTCACACGGATTAGTAGGCTAACAGCATGTGTAATCTGTTGAAGATTGACAAGTGAAGTGAAAATGCACCAAGACATTTAGGGCAAAATATGATAGAGGCAGCCTAATTGGAACGGCTAACCAAATGCGTCCGTCATCGTCGATACACAACACAGTGTAATGTGGTTTACTGCAGGCATTTTACAGTACATGTAAGTGGCAACACAGCGTGCGGTTCCCTGCAACATATCCTCAAAAAAAAAGCTTTAAAGTGGCGCTGAAACAACATATGCTTCGTGTTGCACATGAATGCAGTTGCATATGCTGCTTTCAACAGACAAATGGCGTCAGTCACGTCATCAACATATAATACATTGAATGACTCCAGTTTTGAGGGACAAATTCATTATTGCAACGCCTCTTATGTGCATGCCCGTGCTAATAGTAAAGCATGTGGAATGAACGAATTGGCCCAGGGAGGGTGGGTTGTAAGGGAGGGGAGCAGCCCTCACCGCACTGCACCAAGCCTGGGTTCTTTGATCCCCAACACTCCCAGCAACCCTTCCTTCAAACCACACATACATACACACTCGTCTCACATATACTTGCACTCAAAGATACACATGCAATGTGCTCAAGCATGTTTGTGTATACATATACACAAACCATGCATGCACACACACACATTATGCTCGCATGCACATGCATTATACACCTATACATCACTCACAAACACAGCAGCGCTGTGCTCAATCACACCTCGCTCTACCTCCTTGCAGAGCTAACACTGGCCTGGTTTGACTGACATGTACTCTGATGTTCAGGCGCCTTTAGAACTTCACACATTTAGAGTCCCATTAGGCCAAAGTCATTACTATTCTCCTTCAACCAGCCCACTTTGCATAGCAGGGCCAGACAGGACGCTCAGCTAAATGTGTGCCAGATAAAAAATACATTTGCAAGCGCTTTGAATTTCACATCAAAAAACCTTATGAGAGCACAGAAATGAGAGAGAGAGAGAGAGAGAGCAAGAGAGAGACAGACAGACAGATAGAAAGAGAGACAGAGAGGAGAGGTAGAAGGATGATGAGGAAAGAGTTGGGGTTCGGCATCGATTCCGATCTGCCATGTAAATGAGGCTTTAAAAAAAACATTCAAGACAAGCATGCTGCATACATTCACACACTCACATTCACACTCACACTCACACACAAATAAGATGTAATGAATGTGAAACAAATAATCAAAGAAAAGGAAGGGGGAAAAAAACACTTTTGTACCCCTGCCGCATTAAACTTTAAATAATGCTGCCATTAAATATGCATATTAATAATGTAACATAGTTTAGGTATGCATGATTTACAATATATCCCAATGGAGGGTACAGCTCTCCTTACATTAATTGGAAAGATAATCCTTAAAGCAAAGGAGATAGCGTCAGCATTGTGCCCTATAGAATCAGCATTTTGCTGTTTTGTCTGTATTATGTTAGTAAAATGTAGGTGAATCTATAACAAAGGACCAGGGGTAGGCTGATTTTAGATCCTTACATTCATCCCAAAAGGCACAAAAGTCTCCCTTACTTTGATGCAAGAAATTCCTACAATTGCGTACTGTATGTACTATGGAGCTCTCAGTATAACTGACAGACACCTCTAAATAAGGCTGCAAGTATCATGTTTAACACCCGATATCCAACTTCTGCTTATATAAGCCATTATATTAAGTCACACTACATGGCAGTGGACTGGAATATCAACAGTGGAAGTGATCCTAAGCCATTCAAAACGCCCTGTGAGTACAATTACCTTGGAGAGGCATGCTGCTGCGTTCCACTATAATGTCAACAGTAATACCCCTTCAAGTCTTCTAAATCCCTCAGTGCTCAGTACTGTAGTAGCAGCAAAGAGAGCAAACTGACTAGCTGCAAAGCTGAGAAAGAAAGAAACCTTTGTCCGAAGTGAGATTGTTTTATGTATTTATGCCTCCACCGGCCGGAGGCTTTATGTTTGGGTTGTCAGTCCAACGTCCATCTCATTCTTGTGAATGACATACTGAGGAATGCCTAGGTGGGGGAATTTCTTCCCATTTTTTTACAAACTCCACTTTAAGACTCAAGGATAACTGATTACATTTGTGGTGGTCAAAAGGTCAGGGTCACAATGACCTGCACACTGTTTTACACATGTGAACCTGTGATGTGACAATAAAGTTGATTCTGATTCTGATCTCAAGTCCATCCCATTCTCATGCAGTGTCTCAGTAACACTTGGAAGGAATTGCATTACATTTGACACAAAATGTCCACTTGGACTCAGGGATGAACTGAATAGAATTTGCTGGTCCAAGTCACCAGACTGACTGAAGGTCATTGTAACCTCACAAAATACTTTTTTAAATAAACTCAATACATTTTATGCATGAGTCTTCACTACGAAGACGTGAGTCTGGACAGACATGGATGCAAACCGCAGCTGGTTGGAGGAGGAGGTTTACAATTGCAATGTGGTATTTCTAGTAGTTTGTGTTCCAAGTGAGTAAATAAAATCCTTATTTATTTTGGTTTGGAGAAAGGATAAGGAATAGTTGATATGGATTTTGAAGGAAGCTTCCAGAAGACTACATGGTATTTTGTATCTGTAATTCTGTGAATTCTGCAATTCATTTCAGTTCCCTTCCTCTCTGCAGGTAGGAAAGCTCAGCAGCATGATAACGGTGTGATGGAGATGCTGCAGGAAGGAAAATTGCAGACAGGGGTGAAAGGAGGTGGTGAAATGAAACGAAAGCTGAAGTTTTTGGCAACAAGTTTTTGCAAGCAAAGCGTCACAAAACCGCTGCCTAGGGAACATGGCCTCATACAGTAACTAGCTGAAGTCTGTCTCCTCTCTGATGTCTCCTGGCCGCCATGCTGCCTGTTCCCTCCTTTCATCCGCCCTCTGCTCCACACGCTGCCCTGCCATTCATTAGTATTAGCCACCAGAGAGACTGCAGGAGGCTCAGTGGGGATTTGGTTAGGGCTGTCAGGGTAGGGAGGAAGACAAGAGGACAGCGAGAGACAGGAAGATAAGAACAGAAGAGAAACAGAGCGGGGGAGGGAAGAGAGTAAGATAGGGAAAAAAAAGAAGTCATGCCCAATTGCTGGTCACCTTCATACAACGGTGTCTGTGCGCTGGAAATAGCCAACCTATAAGCTCACAACGTGTTGCAGATGTGATGCGTTGTCAGCTTATAGATCAGTTATTTCTGGCATGTGACACCGTCGAAGAATTAAATCAGGCTTAATGTGAAAGGGATAGAGGCAATAAGTGAGAGATGGGGCCTGCATGATATAAAGAGGGAGTTATATCAGTGTTTATAGCTGTTAAGGTCACTTTGACATACTCAGAGGTTTTAGAATATGCGCTTTCTCTTGACCTCGCTCTCGCTTTCATCTCTCGTGGGCAAACACTGATATCATTAGCTAGGTAGCTGACTAAGCAAGAGAACCAGCTACATCCACAAGAATAACTTGAGGCCAGCAGAAAGGCACTGGAACTATTATGTTTAATTAATGTAAACCAGTCCAGAACACATATGGCACCTTGTTACTACTACCGACGGTGCACATGTAATTATTTTCCCTATACATCTCAGGAGTTATATGAGAGATTGAGTTGTTTCGTTCTGGGATCCCGTTGCATGAAAATATCTTGACACTTCCAGAGAGAGCTTCTGTTGTTGTTGTCATGTTGGCAGCCGTAAGTGAGCAGCGAAATCACTGCATCTGATGTAAGCATATGATTTATTTATAGGAGCTTTTATAAGACAAATTACACTAACAACACAGTTATCCCCACACAAATGTCTAAACACTGAATAAGGCATAGTAGCCTAAACAAAGTTTCCTTGGCAGCAACAGAGCATTCAAGGTGGATTAGCAGTACTGTTCTATTCAAAATCACTGCAATGGAACAAAAACTGGGTGCATGCCCTTTTCACAATTAAAGAAATCCACACTTTTTCCAAACGGATTTCTTTTTCTCTTCTTTTTTTTCCTGGACTATACTTTTTGGATTTTTCTAAGAAAACTATATTTGTTGATCATCGGCAGTGATCTTAAAGCACTGGCAGCGAGACATTTTTGCAAGGCATTTTTTCTGCCCTTCAGATGTATGACCAACACTGCCTCTCCAGTGCTGGCAATGTCAATTTCTCTGGTGCATATTTTGCATGCAGCTTGGGGTAAGGAGCGGTCCAGGGGGTGTTCAAGCCATAAGCACGAAAAACAAACAATAACAGATTTTCACACTTTTCTTCCGAGGCTTCTGTGCTATCCTTAGTACGGTTGCAGACACTGGAACAATTTAACCATTGCATAACTTCACATGGAATATTTGTTGTACCGTGCATTTTCTTGAATTGGAAATGTTGCTCGGATTGAAAGGTGAGACCCAGGTAGTTTTTTTTAAATGTTCAACTTTTTTACTACTTCTATGAGCAAAACATTTTTCAAGACTTTCACTATCATTTCCATACTATTCCAGGTCTGAAAAACAGTAATTCATAATTCTAGACTTTTCTAGATTTTCCAGACCTGCGCAAGCATGCTGAAAAAGAATCATTTTAGTAGGCTGGGCCACTGTTCATTCAGTCTGGCTTATTTGTCTTGCCTGGGGACTGATCTCTACCTAGAGGCCATCTCTACTCCCACTCCCAGGGCAGTCTGGACAGCGCCCAAGTACATGTCTATCTCTTTTTACAACTGGATATCAATTGATCTTCTAAAATAGCAACCTGAAGATGTCATGTCATCCTAAAAATATGAACCTAAAAAAAAAAGCCCATAAACACATGGATACACACATAGTAGACTCATTTACACACATATAAACGCCCCAACTATCACTGACACACACACATACATACACAAACGTCACACACACACACGTCTGTGCTATTTTCAGGTACAGTCTGACTGGTGATTAAAGCATACCAGCGCACTCGCGAGTACTGCCCTCAGTGGCCTACTGGCTAACTGATAGCCTTCTAGCGTGGCGGCTAGCTGACATGGATACTGTGTGAACCATCTGATGGCTGACCTGACTCAGACCCCCAGGAGCAGCTGATGACTAAGCCTAGCAAAGGACATGGCGACCTGGACAGGAGGAGGGCTCTAGTCGGAGCTTAATATGGGGGCCATCCACACAAAACTTGAAAACATACTAGGGATGGGACGATAAGCGATATTATCGTGATATAAAACACTCACAATAATCGTATTGAGGAGATTTAATTTATCGTAAAATTGTCCTCCGTCATGCACTAGGATCAATTCACCTTTTATTTGCCGAGCTGCATACGGTACCATTTAAACCCTCTATGGGTAAGAGTACTTATAATATACTGTACGTACTTGATGCAGTCTTTTTTGCACTCTCTACCAAATCTCTTTGCCACAAAATAGCAAATGTTCCGCCCCAGGATAATGGATGTTGGGGATATTTTGATTATCGCAATAATTTCGTAAATTGCGATTTCTTTGGTCACAATAATCGTGATATGAAGTTTTCATATCGTCCCATCCCTAAAACATACACACAAAAAATATCTGAACCCTGAACTGAGATACCGTATAGTAACTATTGTACGCCATACACTTTTACAAAATAAAATCAATACATTAAATAATATATCTCATTGTTGCGACTCCTTGCAAGAGTTGGCAATAGAAGCTTGCAGATAAATCTAACACACACCTAAATCTATCTAACACACCAATTATAACTTAATTAGCTGCAGCTGCATTGCTTACACCACAGTATATTATTTATAAAATCCGCCTGAACTTTATACCCAACTGTAGTTCGTAAAATGTACAGGAAACCCAACTACAAAATCATCCTAGGGTTTAAGCCCACAGTATTTACTGTGATGTTTCAAATCCCAGCTCAGGCTAGTAACACTATGACTATTACTTTTATACTGTACTAAATAAATCAATCAAGGGAACGGGGCAAAATGTATATTCTACACACACAGGAAAAGAGAGAGCGAGTGAGAGAAAAGTGTGAGGGAGTGATGGAGGAAGAAAGAAATGGTGAGCAGGATAGAAATCACTATGTGCCCTTTTTCCCCCAGAGGATGAAGCTTTGATGTTCAAAGCTCTATCTATTTCAGCTTCACACACACACACACACACACACACACACACACACACACACACACACACACACACACACACACACACACACACACACACACACACACACACACACACACACACACACACACACACACACACACACACACACACACACACACACACACACACACACACACACACACACAGCATCACCACAGCATCACCACCCCACCAATCAGGTCTTATATAATCTTTTCCTCAGCCATTTTTTTATCCTCAATACGGTGTGTTGTAAGAACATCGTCCTAGAAGCCAATAAAAGACTATCATAAAGTGGCTGTATAGAATACGGTGTTAAGAAGGTTCAACTCTGCAAATCCCAAATTAAATATCAGTCACAGTCCATGTATACGTACATTGTGTGCATGAATAGTGACTATTTCATTAGTGTGACTTTAGCTGCGCCTACGATATACAGTACAAGCAAGTAAGTAAATGTGTTTGGCAATGGGCACATGTTTGGAAGAGTGTGTATGCGTGTGCAAGTGTGTGCATATGTATATGCACGCGCATGCACTTTTGCAACCGTAAATAATGTGTGTTACATGCATGACTCCATGCCGGAGGCGTTGTAAGTTACAGGTGGCCAGTGGCCCTGCGCCAGCAAGCCTCTCTCAGTAGGACTCAAGGGACGAGAGCTGACCTTGCAGCCCATGATGAAGTCTCGGCGGTAAGAACTTCACAGAGACAGATAGCAGGTAACATCAAAACGGCATGGGCAGAGGAGATAAAGGGGCAGAGGGGCGAGAATGACAGAGAGGGAGAGAGAGAGAGTGAGAAAGAGACAGAGAAGACAGCTGCTGCTGTGGAGATTAGGGTTGAAAGCAGCTCTCTCTCTCTCCCTCTCTCTCTCTCTCCCCCTCCCTCTCTCCATCTCTCTCCCTTTCCCTCTATCTCTCCGAGGCCTTCTTTGAACTGTGTTCTTGCTAGCTGAAATGGGAGATTGAGTGAAGGCTGGAAGTACACATGTGCTGGCAGTTTCTAAACTCCCACCACATGTGGTACTTCCAGCACTAGATCCAAATTTGAGATATGTACAGTCTCATCCCTTTGACACCGTCTGATGAAATCGTTTGTAATGTTGTGGCCCATAAATGTCTTAGAAGGTAGTTATATGTATATATGTATTTAGGTGTCTCTGTCTTCAATATACGTTATAGCTGATAGATTGGATTTGTGATCAAAGTGCAGCGAGCAAGACACTAAGGTACAAACATTCTTGGACAACATGGACATTTCACACATCTTTGGGTAAAAAAAGAAATGTTACCTGAAATGTGTGCCTTGCAAGCACTACCTGCAGCAGTTTCTATTACAGGAGAGCCATCTTACTTCATGCATGCTCTCTTCTGCACTGTCTTTAACAATTTAACAGGCTACAACTCAATGTGGGTTTCTTACCTCCACAGGGATATATATTGAACATACGTTGAGTATGCACAACCAGTCTTGTGCATTCGCAGTGCACAAGATAGGCGCTGTCATTTATGCCAGTGATTCTCAACCTGTGGGTCGGGACCCCAGGGGAGTCCCCTCGTTATTTTGGGGGGTCCCCAAATGATTAACTTAATGTGCAACATTGGTTTCTCACTCAACAGTAAACAAAACAACATATAACGTTTAAGTGTACTATATAGCGGGGCTGTTAAGGAGAACAATACTTCAGTTCTGGAAAGAAGCACCACAATTTTACAGAGTGTACCTCTTGGGTCATTCTTTAGAAATATCACATTAGACACTTAATTTTCAAAATGTCCGCCAGTTTTAAAGATGGCCGCCTTTTCGGATATGTTTTACAGTACGCCAGCCAGTTAATATCGAATTTTCATAATATTAGAGTTGTTTTGTAGGTTTTAAAACATCCTGAGTTCATTTATTACACTTTTAAAGCAGCCAGAATAACCTTTCTGACTTTTGGTTGGGGTCTTTCCTCACCTGGGACCCCCCAGACAGACCCCTGAGCCTATTTCAGTAATCGCTCTGCTCCTGCACCAGAACAATGTTAAATTAGATCTGAAATATGCTCTGAAATAAAAAATGACTAGTAGCAAATAACAGAGGTCTTCCACGGGGGGTCCGGGACCCCTGGGGGGGTCCTCAGAGCTATTACAGGGGGCCTGCCAAATCTCGATGAGATCTTTTTTTTTCTTTTTTTTTTTACATTTGAAACTTTGAATGTTTTTATGTATCCTGGTTTTATGTATTGTACTTTGATGGTTTATTAGTATTCTCAGTATTATTTATAATGTTTTTTGTGTTAAAACAGTTATGGTTGACAGCTGTTACTGCAGGGATTGCAATAGGTATTGCAACTTTTCACTTTGGGTGCAGAACAACATTTCCATTTATTGCACTGCACTCACACTGACAACACACACACACACACACACACACACACACACACACACACACACACACACACACACACACACACACACACACACACACACACACACACACACACACACACACACACACACACACACACACACACACATTTTAACCATTTATTTATGTCCACACAAAGGAGATGCATACAAGGACACAAATAGTATAGGTGCAGTAGAGTAACATTTACAAAATCATGGCATTATGTCTTCATGATACAATAGCAAGGCACTTGGTACTCTACGGGTATAAGTAACAGCGTCTCCGCCATATGTGGCGGCTGCCGATTATAGCGGAGACGGAACAATACTTTGCCAGCCTTTTTGCCTCTTTTTTAGGCACTCCAAGTTGTTGAAACCCTCTAACAACCAGCCTGTGGGTATGTCCTAGGCTGCCAAATATGAAAACAAATAGTCTGCACCTGTACCCCAGCTCTGAGATCGTATTTAGGAGAGGTTGGTATTTAATGACCTTGGTCATGAAAGCTTCCTCTAGGCTAGGGTCAAAGGTGCAGGCCATCTCCAATACAGACACTTCCCTGGACTCTTCATCAACCACAACAACATCTGGTGTATTAGCTGTCAAAGATGCAAACATTTCCAAGTTATCACAGAGATGAAACATGGATGGAATGACACGGGAATGTTTGTACACACACACACACACACACACACACACACACACACACACACACACACACACACACACACACACACACACACACACACACACACACACACACACACACACACACACACACCTCTTTGTTATTGTCACCCCAAAACCCTCACCTTATCCTCTTATAGAGCCCATGGTTAATTACGCCCAAAGAGATTCACTACACTACAGTAATTTCAGACATGCAGGATATATTCGTCTTCATCATCATCATCATCTTCAATGTCCAACCTAATAGTGTTGACACAGTCTCCACCATAGCATAGAGTGAAAGGCAGGTTATTTGAGCAGCTGCACCGTCCCTTACAACCTGCTTTGCAGACACATTTGATGGGCTCAAGTACTGCCTTTGGAGCAGGGAGAGCAAGAAAACTGAAACCTGGAATATACCCTCCACTCTCTGAATTCCATCTATTTTCTTCGATTGGTGGAAGCACAGGGAAATTTGTCAGGTATGATTTATCCTGCATTGTGACGGAGTTGGCACGGAGGTAATGTGGTAGCAGTGCAGCACGAGTTGGAGGTAGCATCTCACCCTCCAAGTTATTTGACAGAAATAGTTCCCATCTGAGTAATCCCAGGGTTGTTGGACCTTTTGAACTGTAAACATGGCATGCAAAATGTTCGGACTGCAATGTTGATGGAAGCTCACAATTTATAAGCTCAGGAGGAATGGCCAATGACCTTGCCAAGGTCCTTGAAGCGGTTAGTGGCTTGGTCATCATCATCATCATCATCATCATCATCATCATCAAGTAGGCATTGACCCATGTCTTTTTGTTGATTCCAACAAATGTTCTTCCCCAGTCAACACCTGAAAAACGCAAAGGAACCCTTGACATTTGTAACATCAACTTGAACTCAGTCGAATATATCAATTTCCTTTTTTTGTACCGGAGGCAAGGACTTGATAAGGAATCGGGGTATCAGCCTCTTCATGTGTTTGCACTTCCTCAAAATCATGTCCCTTGATGAAGGTATCGTATTATGATGCCTACTTCGTCATACCTGACAAATTGCCCTGAGCTTCCATCAATTGAAAAAATAGATGGAATTCAGAGAGTGGAGGGTATGTTCCAGTCAGGTTTCTTGCCATCCCTGCTGCAAAGGCAAAGCTCATCAAATGTGTTTGCAAAGCAGGTTACAAGGGACGGTGCAGCTGCTCAAACAATAACCTGCCTTGCACTCTCCTCCCTGCAAATGATATAGTGGAAACTGTCAACATTATTAGGGAGGACATGTATAGTAGTGAATTTATTTGGGTACAATTGACCGTGAGCTCTTTAAGAGGATAGGGTGCGGGTTTTGGGGTGACGATAACAAAGAGGTGTGTGTGTTGTGTTGTGTTGTCAGTGTTAGTGCAATGCAATAAATGGACATGTTAGACTGTGCGCCCAAAGTGAGAAGTTGCAATACCTTAATTCTTGCAATACCTGTGAACCTGTCTGTCTAACACACACATGTTATAAATAATACTGAGAATACTAATAAAAACAGTTTCAAATGTAAAAATATATATACATATAAAAAAAAGGTACTTCCCCATCAAGATTCGGCAGGCCTCCTGTAGTAACTCTGAGGACCCCCTAGGGGTCCGGGACCCCTGTGGAAGACCCCTGGGTATTTGCTACTACTCATTTTTGCTTTCAGAGCCCAGTTACAACAACTTTAATGCTTCAGTTATGATCTAATTTAACATTGCTCTGGAGCAGGAGCAAAGCGACTACTCAGATAAGCTCAGGGGTCTGTTTGGGGGGTCCCAGGTGAGGAAAGACCCCAACCAAAATTCAGAAAAGTTATTCTGGCTGCTTTAAAAGAGTAATAAATGAACTCACGATGTTTTAAAACCTACAAAACAACTCTAATATTATGAAAATCGGACATTAACTGGCTGTCGTACTGTTCAGAGGCAGCCATCTTGGAAACATGGCAGCCATTTTGATTTTTCAGTGTCTAACGTGTTTTATCATAGGAACAACCCCTAAGGAGTACTTGTGAAAAGTTTTAGGTTTCTTTCCACTTGTGAAGTATTTTAGTGCAAAAATGCATTTACCTGCCCCGCTATATAGAGGGTATCTGCACATTTCTAAAGTGACAATTTAAGGACTTTTTAATAGTCCTACCTCAAAAAAGACAAATTAAACATTGGCCAAATTGACAAATATTAGAGGCAGAAATTGTGAAAATAGCCGATCTACATGCTCACAACGCCTCGCAACGCGAGGCATTGTTATACAAAATGTAATGCCTCAACTCTTAGTGCTCGTCAGGGTGGGGGGGTCCCCAGTTAAAATATGATTATTTTGGGGGTCTTTGCCTGAAAAGGTTGAGAACCACTGATTTATGCGGTTGCCAACTTAAAGTATGTTTTGGGACACAGACGGAAAGAGAAAGCGAGACACATAAAGAAAGACTCACTCCATCATTGAGGCCGGTATGGAGCAGCAGTCCTGTATGGCAGTGAGTGGCGAGGTGAGATGGGCGGTGTATGAGGCCTCCACCACCTGCTTGTTCCTGTTCACCACGTCCAGGTAACGGTTAAACTTTTCACGGATCTTCTTGGCAAGCTACAGGACACAAACAGAAAAGGATTAATGACTACATTTGCGGTGATATTTCCATTAATTAAGTAGGCTCTATGTCTAACCCTGAAGTAAAGAACTTGTCTCAAGTGGCATGCAGTCATCATTTGGTCTTATTGTGAGGGCTTTACGGCGCTGGCAATACAAGCTACACACATGGCAGGCTATACACAATCTACTTAAGTACATTTATGCATCTGGATTATGATCACCAATGCTTGCATGCATGCATATTATCAGTGTGCAGTAATGCCTGCACAATATCATGTATGCATATTTGTGGAACCAAAGTGTACACACACACGCACATGCGCAGGAGCAGATACGGTTTAATGTTCAGGAATGAAGCGAAGAATCATCAAGGAAGGCCAGAACTCAGGTCTGCCTAAGCGTGAAATCCATCACTGTTAAAAGCAGAACATGATGATGGATGTCTGTGGCTGGTAAACCTCTCCACTTCCACATTGCACATGACTAATTAATTAAAGGGAAATTCTGGCCCATGAATGAAATGAAAACACAGAAACTGGCTTGGGGGAAGCTTGGAAGTCTATGTAGTTTTGAAGGGACGATCCTTCCTAAAAACAGATTACGATCCCTCCTCCTAGAAGCTGGTTTCACACAGGGGATTGCAATGGCTGTGAACATTTCAATTGTAGATGTTAACAGCTATCCAAGTGGTTAGAGGTGATGCTAGTTTCAATTCACCCTTTAAACCATACATACTTGTTGACCGGAGTCTGCCAGGGGTCTATACTAGGCCTCCTTTTTTCACTCCACACTAAATATCTTCATGGAATATAGCTGAGCTTGCAGATCTTTTTTTTGGTGCATGTTCGTCCTAGAATGGGGATGCGAGGGATCATTTGGCTAAAGTTATCCTAGCATACCTGCAATGAAACAATTCTTATGGGAGTTTCCGATATAATTATGAAAAAACTCAAACAATATTTCTTCAGAAATAAAAATCACGTGAATGCTACTCTAGGGTGCGTTTTTCCTTTAAAAGCATGGAAACCCGTGAGCAGGATGGAGAAAATGGCTTTTCTAAACAAAAGGCGCTTGGCTAATTCAATCAGTGTTCACTGGGGCCCTTACAGCAGGCCCCTGGACAGGAATACATTACACCTCCTCTCTGAAGGAGTGAGCTCTGGTTGAGCGCACATCTCAGGCCTCATTCAGAGCGGGTTCCAGCCTCTTGGGAGGCACTAATAACCAGCGTAGCAGCAGCCCCCCCGGGAGACATTAATAAGCAGCACACCAGCAGCTCCTCACAACAGGTTCCTGTTCCTGCTCTCTGAAGCTAGAAAGCCCAAGAGGTCTTCCTGCTCACATATACATTACCCATTCCCTTTCAGCTACGTCAGAAATCTGTTTTCATGAAATGTCCATTAAACGTGAGTAGGGATGGGACGATTAGCGATATTATCGTCTATCGATTCGTGATAAAAAAACGCTGGTCACGATAATCGCATCGTGGAGATTTAATTTATCGTGATATCGTCCTCCGTCATGCACTGGGATCAATTCACCTTTTATTTGCTGAGCTGCATATCCGGTACCACTTAAACCCTCTATAATTGGTCAAATGTAATAATATACGTACTTGATAGTCTTTTTTTTCACTCTCTATTAAATGTCTTTGCCAAAAAAATAGCCGATCTACAAGCTTGTAGCTTGTAGATCTGCAATTTTGGCAAATGTTCCGCCTCAAGATAATGGATTTTGATTATCGCGATGATATCGTAAATCGCGATTTCTTTTGTCACAATAATCGTGATATGAAATTTTCATATCATCCCATCCCTAAACGTGAAGCTAAAAAGGGGACAAAGGACATAGCTAAGAACACAAACTATCAATCCTTTCTTAGTTGCATGCGGTGAGGTGTATAGGTATAATACCAGTAAGACACCCTAAGGGCGAGAATCGACATAAACAACAGAGACTGACACAATATGTCCATATATGGGCACTCCCAGATATGGGCTTAATATTGATGACATCAGGGATCTTCATATATGGGCATAAAAGGGACAAGGACAAAGAATGAATTTGCAAAGTGTGGTTGCCGTGATGCGAGTCACAATCGCAAATGAGTTCTGTCTTGGCCATAATGGAGCGTGACATGAGGCATGACTGACTGACGCACATGAACTGCAGGTTTTCATAGAAAATGCGACCTACGGTTGCAAATTATACATTATGTTGGAGTTAGAGAACTGCATCATCCAATGGAGCTTTTAAAATTGTTAGGAGAGTAGCTTTCAATATCTGTGCGGGTAAATTGTATTTAGTTGCTGTCAAACCTTTACATGGAGAGGATCTCAGTTGAACCAGACTAAACTAGCCAACACTCCATGTAAAACGTAACTATTTTGCCTTGTTAATTACACAATAAAGGGCTGTTTCAACAGTAACTGGAGCCCCTTTGTCCAACTCACATAATTGCCACTGCCTACAAAAGTATGGTGTCAACCAAGAGCAGGGAAATGTGCTGTGAACTGCCGACAGCCCATGAACCTAATCAGCCAGCAGCTATTCCTATTAGGGTTTAACAGGGGTCTGCGGCAACGCCCAGACATACTAGGCCTTCTACCCCACTACAAGAGTTGCATACATGCATATCGTCGTTGTCGGGCAGAAACCTCGTATCTCCAAGTTTCATATTTGTAAGTTTTTTTCGCGAAGTAAAGCCCTGTTTCATCAGACAAGGCCATCGCACAAAAGTAGTGAAAACAGCAGATCTACAAGCACCGCGAGGCGTTGTGTGCTTGTAGATCGGCTGTTTTCACTAGTTTGAATAATTTTTAAAATGATAAATGCAAAACGAACGGTTTTGGACATACAAGGTTTCCACCCGACAACGACGATATGCAACCACACACACATTCACATAGGCATGAGCACCCAGACAGACTCAATGCAGTCACACACAAATACATTACGGGAAACAAGTTACAGACGTGGCTGCGCGGCAATTAGGTTCAGTGGACTTTGAATTAAAGAGGGAAAATGACCCAGTGTTCAGCCAAGGACTGTTTCCATAGTCCAAAGGGTTGGACGGGGAAGAGAATAAAAGCTGGTGCGAGCGAGACTGAACATTAACAGAGAATAGCTTAAGAAAAAAGCACCAACATCTAGCTGTGCAAGTTACAGCTTAAGTTACTGCCAGCTATGCTGTAGCCAAAGCCACCCCTTCGGACCTACTCACCACAAATTAACCACACTCCCCCAAAAAACAGGGATCTCCTCTCTCGCTGACCAAACCTACCCACTCCTTTGGCTATGGCTTGTAATGGACAGTGGGGTTGGTTTCAGCCACAGAACCGAAATGCATAGAGCGGGCACCCTGTGTCTCTGTGCTTTGGAGTGCATTGAGGTTTAAGCCCCGTCAGCCAACCTTAGACCACATCCATGTGTAATAGGGCTTTTGGTTAAGAAGACCAAGTCCTGTTTGGAAGAGCTTGATTCTCAACATGAATCATCTGAAGGTTTGAGTTGAGTGGTGTGGAATTAAAAGACTATTTGGGCTGACATGCAATCAGCTCAGTAGAATAGCTCAATATATACAGTAGGCCATTTGTTTGTGTGTGTGTTTAGTGTGTGTTTAATGCAATATTCCCAGAATGACTACTGCTGGCTTTACCATGTATTCATGATGCACATGTGACAAATTGTAACTTGAAAAATATCCCAGTTTGGTCACAGTATGTCCTTTAAAAATGTAAAACATCTGCAATTCTGTCTTCAAAATACCATTGAAAACTAACTTCTGATTGGCATTTTCCTTCTATCTCTTTAATGTCACAAGACTAATCTACCTGAGTGACCCCACTGCTGCTAGGGTTCACAAACAAGCAACATCTAGAACATACTACATAGACACAATGCTCACACAGACAATATTTCTATGAGATTGTGTTTTGTGCCTCTACAGATTCTGTATTATCTGCCGACTATACAGGAGCATCTTTCTCGGTCAAGAGCAAAAACGTAATCATCTCTGCTCCCCGATTCATCTGCTGACAGCACCATCCAGCATATGAATGTAGATTATTATCTCTGCCCGGAGATGAAGAGAGAGAGTGTGTGTGTGTGTGTGTGTGTGTGTGTGTGCGTGCGTGCGTGCGTGCGTGCGTGCGTGCGTGCGTGCGTGCGTGCGTGCGTGCGTGTGCGCGCGCACGCGGCTAATCTCGCATACTAGTGATACTATACTATCAGCATCAGCATCATATTCGATCAGCATCAGATTTCTTGACCAAGCCGACAGCAGGACCTTAATTTTAGAATACATTTCAGATTGGTTAATGTCAAGTAGGGATGGGACGATAAGCGATATTATCGTGGAGATTTAATATATTGTGGTATCGTCCTCCGTCATGCACTGTTATCAATTCACCTTTTATTTGCCGAGCTGCCTATCCAGTACCACTTAAACCCTCTATAATTGGTAAAAGGTACTTATAATATACGTACTTGATACAGTCTTTTTTTCACTCCCTTTCAAATGTCTTTGCCAAAAAATAGCTGCCGTGAGCTTGTAGATCTGCTATTTTTTGTTAAATGTTCCACCCCAGGATAATGGATTTTGATTATCGCGAGAATATCGTAAATCGCGATTTCTTTTGTCACAATAATCGTGATGTGACATTTTCATATCGTCCCATCCCTAATGTCAAGTATGATTTTTTATTTTATTTTTATCACAGAGTAATCTTCCCTCCAAGCCAGGGGATACCTATAAAGCCCACCCCTCTGGGGTTAGTTAGATTATCACACAGTCTTAAAGCCCTTTGCACACAGGACAGTTGCGTTTTCTTTCGTTTGCGGCATGAATAAAACGCATTGGATTTGGTGTGCAAGGCTGTGCGGAATCGGCGCTGCGGATCCAAAAAGGAGTCATAAAAGGAGTGATGAGTTTTTTACCGCATGCGACAAGACGCACGAATCGAACTGGTTTCGATCGAGAAAAAAACGCACGGCGGCAGCCACTCGTCGCACGGCAAATTCGGAGCCGGTGTGCATGAGGTCATAGAGAATCATTGTTTTCTTTTCAAAAAATTATATTGTCCGTTTTATCCGTGCGGTTAAACGCGCCTGTGTGCAAAGGGCTCAGTTTAGAGTGCCAATGCTCGCTAATGCATGCACCAAAACTGATATGGCATACAGTGGTGTCTTGAAACCACAGACATTTAACAAGCATGCTGGATTTGAAAAGTTTTGGATGATTTGAAATCAGGACATCCCACCTAAATGTAATTGTGTTAAATATCATGCGTGTGTATGTGCGACCAATCTGTCTCTTTTCTCTCTTTCTCCATCTCAGGCATACATTTGACAGCATACAGCGCTATTATTAGGGCCTGGCTCCTGACAGAGATTTGCACTCTGAGTGTGCGTCACCTTTCTAAGTTTAATGTGGTAGCTGCTGTTCTACATAATCTAACTATTAATTTACAGAATGTCTGTCCATCCGGCGTCCGCTGTCTGTCTGACCGTCTGTCTGCATGCTGACATCACTGATACTAAACAGTGTCGCAACCATGGTAACAGCCACATGCTATAACAATGCCCAACTGACATGAACTATGCCCAACTGAAATCACTAGAGTGCCCAAATTTGAAGATGACATCTCAGACTGGGCTGGACACGGAACACCATATATGGGCATAAAAGAGGGCCAGACAGACAGACGGATAAAACGAGTATTGCACAACTCAATGGTGACCATTCTGCCCAACGGGCACTGGTCTGGGTTCTCCAACTTTACTTCTGAGACTCCTACATTCAATCCCTAATATACTGTGCACACCCTAGTTTCCATAGTCCACCCTAGTTTCCGTGCACAGGACTAGTTTTCATCTATTCATCTGTATGTCTGTATATGGAGCAGTTAATACGTATGCTTCATAATCTCACACTAGAACTTGAGGTGCATGCACATTGCACCCTGACTAGAGCCACACAGACGCAGCCTCCACATTTTCTTAACCATTTATTAAGCCCTATACTTCTTTGTACCAATATCAAACATATCAGTCAGACTACAGTTCCCCTAAAAAATGCATGTCCAGAGTCCAGTCCAGGGGATATCAAAACAGAGGACTAGATATCCACCCCATCCCCGCAGCAAATCCAACCCTGGTCCTTCTATACATAGACAGATAGGAAAGCAACGACAGATAGGGCTGTCACAATTATTACATAATCGTCTAATCGCAATTATTTGAGGTAATCGCAATTATTTTGCACAATCGTTTCCATGTTGAGAAATGTTAATATAGTTTCAAACACTTTCAAAAAGTAGTGGACTCGTTGTGAGCTTGTAGATCGGCTATTTCCACTATCAATGTTCTTTTGTAAGTATAAAATTGTCTTCAAAGCCTAAAAGCCAAACAGAAATGTAATTGTCAACAACAAATACACAATTAAATCGTTAATCACAATTATTTGAGAGAAAGTTAATCGTCATGTAAAATGTCATAATCGTGACAGCCCTAACGCCAGAGAGTGACTGAGGCCCCATGGCATATTACAGAGAGGCAGATGTCTGTCTCTCCCGTCTCGCTAATGAGTTTCCAGAGGAGGAACTACAGCAGAGAAGCCAGCTCCACAGTAAAATCCTGAGAGTTACTTTAACTCTGAGAGACTCAGCTTTAAGTGAAAACTCAGATTTTACTGTCTTCTCTGGACTTCACAACCACCCCCACAGTACTCTCCCGAAACCCCACTTCCTCTGTAGACACCCCTGCTAATTGAGCCTCGCTTTTGCTGAGGCAAAGAGCCTCCATTGCCCAAGGAAAACCCTGCCAAGTATGCCAGGGCTGACTTGTGAAGTGCCACCCACCTCAAAAGGGGGCTCAGGGGTAATAGAATACATGGGAACTCTATAGACCAAACGAGGAGGGTTGCAAGACCCAGACTAATTAAAACGTTTCCTTTTCGAATGGGGGGAGGAACCTGGTGGGAATCAATCTACAGTCTAACAAGTATTTTAAACAGTATTCTCTCAATGAAATGCAAATTACCATATATATATATATATATATATATATATATATATATATATATATATATATATATATATATATATATATATATATATATATATAGGTCAGAAAAGAGAAAAAAAATATTT